>NC_138376.1:115430963-115468687 GCF_054177405.1 Leptonychotes weddellii
TTGTTGTTTTCATCGTTGTTTGCTTTTTTTTTTTTTTTAAAGATTTTATTCATTTATTTGACAGAGAGAGATAGCGAGAGCCGGAACACAAGCAGGGGGAGTGGGAGAGGGAGAAACAGGCCTCCCACCGAGCAGGGAGCCCAATGCGGGGCTCGATCCCAGGACCCTGGGATCACGACCCGAGCTGAAGGCAGACGCCTAACGACTGAGCCACCCAGGCGCCCCATTGTTGTTTGCTTTTTAAAAGTCCTTGGAAGTCCTAGAAACACAGAATTTGGTTAGCTACTGGGAGGAGCAGAAGATAGTATCCAACACTAGTTATTTATAGAGAACATTAAATAATATTGTTCTCAAAAGCATTAACAATAAACTATGGTAAGTCAATAATATAAAGCTTAAGGAAAGGCATCCCAGGTCTCTTACAGATAAGATATATGTCTTTATAGATAAATCCCAGCATTCCAATCATTCTGATAATTATATCAATTGGGAAGTAAAAATTCAAAGGTCCATCTTCAATAAAGCGGATGTACTGATTTATCTTATCCAAGTCCTTGTTTTGTAGTTGATGTGCCTTCTATTCATTACATGTGTGGCTGGAAGACCCCATCTCTGGGGAGGAGGAGGCAAGGGTGCCCCCATCATTGAACCTGGCCACATCAGGCAATAGGGCTCTGCTGTAGGATGGCAGATTGAGTGCCTACGTTCTCCTGCTCTTCTTCATGGAATTCCATTTAAATGACACTTAAACAAAGTAGAATAAATAAATAGAATAAATAAGTCCATCACAGTCCTGAGTGCAGTGGACCAGCGATTTGACATATTTATGAAAACCAGGAAGTATATGGGATCATATTGATATAAAAACATTGCTGAGAAAGTAGGAGCCCAGAGTACACCTAAGAGCTGAGAGCGCTCCTTCCAGAAGAAGCGCCTGCTCATCCGTGTTCATTTCTTAGGGCTGCTGTAATAAAGCACCATAAACTGGGTGGCTTAGAGCAACACAAATGCATTTTCTCACAGTTCTGGAAGCTAGAAGTTCAAATCAAGGTGTCAGCAGGGTTGGTTCCCTCTGAGGTCTGTGAAGGAGAATCTGTTCATGCCTCTCTTCTAGCTTCTGTGACAATCAGCCATCCTCCATCTTCCTTGCCTCACAGATGTGTAACTCCAGTCTCTGCCTCTGCTGTTCCGTGGTGTTCTCCCTGTGAGTCTCTGTGTCTTTCCTCTTCTTCTAAGGACACCAGTCCCCCTAGACCAAAGGCCCACCCTACTCCAGTATTACTTCATCTTAACCTAACTAATTACATCTTCAATGACTCTATTTCCAAATAAGGTCATATTCTGAGATACTGAGGGTTAGAACTCCCACATAGATGGGGGAGGAAGGAAGAAGGCAGGGTATTTCTCCCCCTCTTACTCTACTCTCCATCAGTAGCTACATCTACTCCACCATTCCAGTTCCTACCAAAAGGCCTTGCTCCGCCTGGGTGACCTGACTCTGGTGTTCCAGCACCCGGCAAGGGAGAGCCTGGGCTGCTAAACTCTGAAGATCTTTTGCCCTCACGCTCCTCTTGTTCTAAAATCCGAGTTGTTGCACCATTCTGTTTTATCTGTCAGCTCTCCCAAGATCTTTGTAATTAGTTCCCCTAATTAAATTTCCTCTATAGAACTACCTGGCACGAGTTCTGTTTTCCTGACAAGACTCTTGACTGACACAAGCTTCAAGAGCTGCCAAGCTCTGAGTCAGCCAGTGGAGAACAGGAGTGGACCAAGGGGCAGCCATCAGGGTAACTGTGGGAAGGACTGCCGACGGGATAGGTGGGCAGGGTTCACCTCTCCCTTCGTCCCCAGCAAATGCAGTACAACTCTCACAAGGAAGGCATGTGGTAAATAATAGTTGTAAGGATGCAAAACGCTTCATCTTTCTTAGTGGACAGGCAATAGATACTACCCGAAGTTGAGAAATTAAGAGGAAGAAGCGTAAGTGTATTTCCAATACAGTGGTTTTATTTTATCTCCTTCCTTAACGCCCAACTATGGATGGTCCCTCACACATACTCAGCGGTAGCAAGGTGCAAGCCAAGCAGGAAGAAACACCTGGCAGAAATGGTAGGACCCAGTGGAGGAGGCTGGCAAGGAGAAAAAAATGGGGCATGCCATAGGACAGCTATAGATAGCCAGACTTGTTTATCACGACATGGGAGGCTTTCTCTAGGAAACATCTCCCCACACACACCTCACCAGTAACACTTGAAGAGATTTTCCCAGGGTCTACACCAGCAGGCAGCAAAAAGAGATAGAGACATATGAGAGGTTATTATGATCACAACTACAGTTTACTCATAGCTAGAGTGGCTTTGGGAAATTCCCGCACATGAGTAAATTATACATTAACTGTCATTCGTTTGACTGCTATCAGGTTGTAGCCTTAAAGGAAAGCCACCTTGGCTTCTTGTCGGAAGCCTATCACTGGGGGCTATGATCCACAATAACTCAATGTGAACACCTCTGGAAATTTCTACAGGTATATAAACTATGACCTTAAGGCAAGGCAGATCTTTGCAGACAGCTCTAAGATAGGTATACCCCCCGTCTCCTTTCATGTCAGCTATCTCTGAGGACTTGTAAAAGACCTTGTTTTTCCTGATAAGGTGATACCATTTGGTAGGTTAAGTTTTGCTAAAGTAACAATAAAATCCAGAAATTTCAATAACAGCACAATAAAAATTTATTTCTTGATCACATGTCTGATATGAATGGGTGGCTGTGTTCCATCTTAAATACATGCCAACTGGAACACACGACCTCCATGGTCATCAAAAAAGGGAGAAAGAAAGTTAGAGAATCCTGTGGGATGATTTTAAGTGCCAGACCTAGAAATGGCTTAGCTCAATTCTGCCCATCTTCTCATCAGCCAGAGTGAGTCTATGACCCACCCAGGCCCATGAGAACAGGGAAATGTGGAGAAGCACCAGACCACTGGGTGAACACTAAGACTCTCACCACATCTCACCACATTTCTTTAATCATCTCATTGCTCTAATCAGTTGCCTTATTTAAATTGCTCTTACTAAATATATTTGTGTCTCTTTACGGGACTGAGTTAGTCAAGAAAGGAGAAATTTACCAAACCACCACTTCGCACGCTTTAAATAGATTATAATTCTGCTTGTCAATTATGCCTCAGTAAAGCTGGGGGGAAAGGAACATTTGAAAAAAAAAAGAAAGGAGGAATGTATTAATCAATGTTTTAAAAAAATTAGAAACCAGTACCAGACACTCTGATCCATCTCAGCGTGATTTATCTAGTAATGAGTTAAATACTTGCTGTATATTTACCACAGAAAAAGACAGAGCAGCCTTTATGTTCTCAGCAACAGCTCAGAAATCTGCCAACATTAGAACCTATTTGTTTTATTGAGAAGAGGGATTGTTGGCTGGAACACAAGGGCTCCCCATTACTCTTTCTGGAAAAGGCAATGGGAACTTTAACTTTTCTCTGGACAGCTACCAAAATCTATCAGGAGAAACACAAGTTTAACATCTCCTTCTGAAGGACAGCACTTAGAATGCCTCACAGCCCTCCCCAGTCTCCACTGGTGTCAGCAATGGCCAGGGGTCCCAAGCTCTTTTGTGTTTAATAGAAGTGCTAAAGCAAATCAACTGTACAAATTGAAAACAACCAACGGGCCTGACCTGGAATACTAATTGAAATGGACGTCTGATGGTGCCGAGGTAAATGGCAAGCACCAGGGTTCTCTCACAGGATTAATTCTGAGTTCTGACAGAGAATCATTCTGCGATCGGAGGGAGAGGAGTTCACATCTCCACACATCAGTGAACTTGAGTTCAAACTCAAGTCTCTTGGGCAGGGAGGTTTTTCCTTAAAGGACAACTCTAGAGGTCAGGATGAGATCGAAATGAGTACCAAAGTCTTCCATTGCTCAGAGCTGAGTTTTTAAAACTCCCTGTCTTTACAGTTCACCACTGATCTTTAATCTTCCATGCTGCTTCCTCAAGCTCAGGACATTATCTGTCTCCTCCTAATTCACAGAGAAAACAGAGAAACTGGGTGGGAAATCTCTCAATTCTCTGACCACACTGCCCACAAGTTTTTTTAACCGAGTATTTTCCATTTCCTGTCCTAACTGTTTGTCCCTCCCCCGGTCACCACCTGACTTGCACCTTCACCACACCACGGAAATAGCACTGGCTAATGATGCCGCCGATGCCCTAACCCAGAGAACACTTGTAAGTTCTTATTTCATTTGACTTCTCCTTGGCATCTCGTCCTGCCTTGGGCCACTCCCTCACTTTCTACCTCTTTATTAATTTATCCTCTGCTGGTTCTGGGTCCCCTGATTTCTGGTTCTCCTGCCACCTACCAAGTCTCTTGAATGTCTACTTCTTCAATGTTGGCATTCCCCTAGGTTGAACCCTTAGCTCTCTACTAATTCGTTCAACAAGACTTTCTTGAATGAGGAAGCACTTTGAGGAAGTGCTAAAGCAAGTCAGCTTCTCAGACTGAAAAGGGGCTCTGGGATTAGCACAGGAAAAACAAGATAGGGTCAGATCCACCCTGCCCTCAAGGACCTGTGCTCTGGATCTCATTTAATGGCCCCAACATCTACCCAGGCACCTAGGCTAACAAAACTGACCCAGTGAGGACGCCTCACCCACTCTCACAGCCAAAAAAATCCCCAAGTCAGTTGAATCTATCTTTTGAAAATCTTTTGAATCTGCTCCCCCCTCTTCTTGTACAGGGTCACTGGCTGATTTCCAGCCTTCATCATCTCCCACCTGGACTGTTGGCAGTAAGTCTTCATTGTTCACCCTGTTCCAGCCTCACTGCCCTCCAATCTCCCCTGCATAATGTTCCAGAATTATCTTTGAAGAATTCAGTGTGGTCACAGCATTCTCTATTCAGATCCCTTCAGTGGTTCCCCATCATCTCCCTACAGGGTCTTCTGTGAGCTGGCTCTCACCTGACTCCCCTGTGCACCTTCTACTATTCTCCCGCAGAAATTTTAGTTTCCAACATTAATAATCACCTTCAGGTTTCCTTGGAAGTTCATATTTAATCATACTTCCAGAGCAATAGCCTTAAGAAATCCTTTCTAATCCTCTGACTATGGTTTTCATTATGCTATCTATGTGGTTCACTTTGCACACTATGGGCCTCACACGTGAAAGTGCATTGACTTAAATGCCCAACGTTCAACAGTCATCTCAAACTTAACATGTCCGAAGCAGAGTTTCATGTAAATCTGCTTTTCCCCAGTCATTTCCATCTCCATTGCTCAGGCCAGAAACTTAGGAAGCAAACGACCCCTCCCCCTCTCTAACTCGTCCAAGTTACCTGTCAACTCCATAACCAAAATATATCCCAAAGCAATTCACTTCCCTCCTTGCCATGGCTATGTGCATGGTCCAGGCCATCAGTCTCCAGACTACTGTAAAAACTTCCCATCCGGTCTCCCTGCATCCCACCTTGCCCTCTTGGAATCTATTCTCCACATTGCAACCAACATGATCTTTTAAGAACACAAATCAGACCATGTCCCTCTCCTGCTTAAAAGCCTTCAGCGGCTTCCTTGAGACTTACAGTAAATTCAAACCTTTTGAGAGCCCTGCATGAATCAGCCATGTCCTCCCTTCCAACCGCCTGCGTACACCTGTCTGTCCCTCACCCATTGTGCTCCCACACACTGGGCTTCTTTCCATTCCCCAAACATACCAACCTTATTCCTGTGTAGGACCTTCACAGAAGCTGTTCTCTCTCCACGAGAAGGCCTCCTCTCAGAGGCTGGCTCCCTCCTGATGCTAGATCCCCGCTTAAATATCACCTTTTCAGAAATGCCTTCCCCAATCACCATGCCTAAATTAGCCTCCAACTCAGCATCGTGAATTGTTGTTGTTATTTATTCAAGTTTGCTTTTAACTTCTATTTATGTTCACTCAATCCAAAATCAAATATCTTCATACAGCAAACTAAATACAAGATAAGAAGCAGAAAAGATGTTACCCTCATAATAGTACCCTGTTTTATTTGTATTATGGCTCTTATCACTGCCTGAATTGTGTATCAGCTGCTTTTTTTCAATTGACTCTGTCCTCAAATGAAGATATATGGTCCACAAGGGCAGGAACTTATTTATTGCTGTATCCAGTGGTGGTATTCAAAATATTTAACAATGGGGGGCACCTGGGTGGTGCAGTCACGTTGAGGATCCGACTCTTGGACTCTTGGTTTCGGCTCAGGTCGTGATCTCAAGGTGGTAAGATTGAGCCCAGAATCGGGCTCCGCGCTCAGCATGGTGTCTGCTTGAGATTCTCTCTCCCTCTCCCTCTGCCTCTCCCACTCATGCTCACTCTCTCTCTAAAGTAAATAAATGTTAAAAAAAATATTCAACAGCAGATACGGCATGAACACCCAACCCATCAGAATGGATGCCAACCTTTAAGTGCTCATATGGTTTTGCTGATAAGTAGTGGCTAGCTGTCCACCTTCTTATTCTCATCCCCAGCATCTCAACAGAGCCTGTCTCTCAATAAATGTCAGTCAAATATATGAACAAATAAATCAACAGATGTTTCTAGGGTAATTTCATTGCTCTATCATGAACACAGGTCTACATTAATAAAGAGGGTTTTATTGGGCATCCCCACGTGTTTGGTTAGAATCTGTTGTCTTCAGAAGTTTCTGACATCCACCAGTTTTGACTTCGTCATTGTACCCTCTATAGGGACCCACAGCTGAGCAAGAGTGACAGGAGCAATGAAACTGGGTTCAGAAGACATGAGTTCAATTTCAGGCAATAGCATAAGCCAGTTGAGAGTTGTATGGCCCTGGGCAAATTACTTAACTCTCTGTGTCTGCTTCTCCCTCTATAAAATGGGCACACTGTAATAACCTACTAGCCACAATAGCCGAAGGACTGAACAAGATAGTACACATCGACGTATCCAGCCAGTCACACTTACAGCACTGCTCTGGAAAACCTATGTATTGTCCAGATTATTAATATTATATCAATAGTAAATTATCCCTCTTTAGACTTATCTGTTTAAAAAATTTCCCAGTTTTATTGATATATAATTGACATATAACATTGTATTAGTTTAAGATGTACAACATAATGATTTGCTATGTGTATATATTGGCACGATGATTTGATTACTACTGTAAGTTAATTAACATCCATCAGCTCACATAGTTACAGATTTTTTCCTTTCAATGAGATATTTTAAAATCCACTCTCTTAGCAACTTTCAAATATATAATACAATAGTGTTAACTATAGTCTCCATATTGTACATTACATCCCAGAATTTATTTATCTTATAATTGGAAGTTTGTACCTTTTGACCACCTTCACTCAATTCCCCCAACCCCTGCCTTTGGCAACCACCAATCTGTTTTTTGTACCTATGAGGTTGGGTTTTTTTTTAGATTCCACATATAAATGAAGTCATACAGTATTTGTCTTTCTGTGTCTGACTTATTTCAGTTAGCGTAATGTTCTCAAGACCCATTCATGTTGTTGTAAATGGCAAGATTTCCTAATAAATTATCCTTGATTTGAGAAATCAGGTGGCTTTCCAGGAGTTATAAAGGAGCTGGAAAGGAACTCTGGGTCTTGTGGGGGCAAAGCCAGAGTGCTCCAGAGGAGGAAATCCATGCTTTGCTTAGCTGAACAGCTCTTCCTGGAGATAGCATCCTTCTGGGGAAATCTGTTTGTATGTCATTTAAAGCTGCTAGATGCTAAAAAATAGACTTGCCAGTTACTTACAGAGAAGGAAGACTTTCAGCGTTCAATGGGTTAAATGAATGAAATGGGCTCAAGCATTTCCCCAACAGCAAGAGCTGGGGATGCTTTCTCCTTTGTCTCTCCTCACACCCAAATATCACTCCCTTTATTTGAAAACAGAGCTCATCTGGACTCTGGCCCCCACTAATATAAGCTGAGGTTTCTGTCTCCCTGTCCAACTCAACCAGGTTTTTCTCAGCTTCTGAAATCCTGTCTCCTTCTGGCCTCACCCAATACTAGGACCCTGTCATACCATGGTGCAGATTGTATACTGCATAGACATATGGGGCCACATGCTCATCATGGTCATGTGGTGATACACAACAGTCCCGACCAACACACACCTTCCTGCCATCGTGTCCTCCCACCAATATCTGTATATAGCTGAGTTATCCTGATCCGAAGAAGTTAGCGTACCCAGGAGAGCACTTCCAGCAGCCCTTAAGTCAACAATGGCTCCCAGTAAGTTTTCTTACCAACAACCTCTATGTAACTTCTTCCCATTTTAACTAACAATTTTTGCTAACTAGATGCTAATATTATGAACATTATTTAAGTCTTTTGTGCCCTCCAAAGCCACTGCCTTAGAGCGAATCTCCAGGTCTGATTACCCCTTTGCCCAGACTTTCTTGGGGAGCAGAGTAAGAGTGAGCTGCACAGTCAAGGTCTTCATTTAAAATCCATATGCCGCTGACAAGTCAGGTGGCCTTGAACAAGTGACCTAGCTTCTCTGAGCCTCAGTTTCCTCATAGACAAAAGTGGCAATGATGATGATGACGGTGGTGTTGGTGATGATGATGATATGTACTTCATAGGGTTTTTGTGAGGAATAGTCAAGAAAATGCTTGTGAGGTATTCAGCACAGTGCCTAGCCCATACACAGTAAGTGGAGAATAAATGTTAATTTTAGTATTGGTATTATTGTTTTATTGTTTAGCCCAGGAGAAGACAAACTAAGACCCAAGTGTCAAATTCAGCTGCATACACTTCAGCACATATCATCCGAGAATGCTTTCCCTACAACCGCAGAGCTCAGTAGCTGTCACACAGACAATATGGCGGCAAAGCCTAAAATATTTGCTATCTGGCCCTTTACAGCAACATTTGCCAACCTCTGCTTTAGCCCGTAGCACCTCGCCATCTCCGCGGTGAGATCAGCCTAAAACTATTAGTGGCAGAGGCTGCTACTTGCCTCCCAATGTTAGGAGTGAGTTGGACAGTTTGGTAGTCAGGGCCGGGGTCCCCAACAAGAAGATATGGAGTCAGGACAGCTGAGATAAAACAACACTGACATCCGGTTTTGCAGCTTAGACAGGAGCGCACTAGCATTCTGCTTTGCAGCCTTTGCAGAAGTGACTTCTGTAAAAATAAGACAGTTAAACACAAGGCATTTGTCCCTATCCCGGGCAAGGGGCAGTTAAGACATAAACCCCCAGATGTCAGCAAAAAAAGACCATTAGCCCGGAGACATTAACCTAATAGGTAGACAGATAACGTGACCAGAGCGCTGATGGGCACGACTCAGCACACCGTGATTGCTTAAGGTAGTTCCACAAAAGAACTCGTAAAACCCCCTCAACTTAGAAGCTCAGGGGGCAACCCTCTCGGGCCTCCCTTTCTCTCTGGGAGCTTTATACTCTTGCTCAATAAACTTTGCTTTGCTGCCCACCACTCTTCGTCTGGTCCACCTTGTCATTCTTCCAAGCAGCGTGACCAAGAACCATAGGTGCTGAAGGCAGAGAATTCCTGCAGCACCAATACCTGTTTCTCCCTTCTCCATAGTAATAGAACCTTCTCCCATTTTTAGACTGCACATGATTGCCTGGAATAAAAACTGCATTTTCCAGACTCTCTTGCTACTAGATGTAGCTATGTGACTGAGTCCTACCCAAAGAGATGCGATCTGAAGTGATTTATAGGCCCTCCCTCTCCTCCTTCTGCAAGCCTAGAATGCAAGCTTGGAGGCTAAAGCTAGGTCTAGACCATGACGTGACCTTGAGAATGGAGGCCACTCACGGTAAAGCTACAAGACAAAAGGAGCTTGATCCCTGTCACTGCAAACCTAACACAGACTGAGGTTTCTGTCTCCCTGTCCAACTCAGACAGGCTTTTCTCGGCTTCTGAAATCCTCTGTCCTTTGGCCTCTCCCAAATGGGGTGATACGCATTGCCAGTGAACTTATTTGGGATTTTCTGCACTCTGATGAACCTGATCCTAACAAATGTAGTTGCCAAACACATCTAGAAGAAAGAGAACTTATCGTTAGCTCTCAACATCTCCTATTTCATACACAGCCTAAAAAACTCTTTGTAGTAAATTTGGTACTTGAATAAATTGGTTCTTGGCCACACAGAACACTTATTCTTGCAGAATGCCAAAAGAACATTGCACATGTTTTATACTTATTCAGGAAAAAAGATTAATGCCCATTCAGGGAAAAAAAGATTTATTAAAATGCTTATTCAGGAAAAAAAGATTAATTTGGAATTAAGATTTAAAAGAAGTCGAAAAACAAAAAAAAGAGTGACGTTAAGCCTGAAGAAAGCATCCAAGTCTTGGGCCTACACTAGTTCAAGTTGGGTTTCGGGTCTTACAGCCAAAAAGGCTAAAACAGGCCCACACTTCCAGAAGCGGCTGTCCCCTTAGAAGCAAGTGCTCTGAGGGGCGCCTGGGTGGTGAAGTCGGTTAAGCCTCCCACTCTTGGTTTCAGCTCAGGTGATCTCAGGGTTGTGGGATCGAGCCCTGCATCAGGCTCTGCGCTCAGCACAGAGTCAGCTTGAGATTGTCTCTCCCTCTCCTTCTTCCCCTCCCCCAGCACTCTCTCTCTCTCTCTCAAAAATAAATAAATCTTAAAAAAAGAAGAAGAAGAAGAAGAAGCAAGTGCTCAGAGCTGTTAGGGTGGGGAATCAGGATAAAAGAACGCTGCTCGCATGTTCTTGCAGATGAGAAGCCCCAAGCTCCAAGAAGGTAGCTTGTCCAGGGTGGCACAGCCGGTGAGGGTCTGCACCCCACCTGGCTGGCTCTGGATGCAGCGCACTTCACCTCCAGGAGCAAGGAGGGCTCGTGACTGAGTTTGCTTCTCCAGGGCAAGCCAGCCGAAAATGCACGGAAAGCAGGAACCAGCCCATGTTTCTGGGAAAAGAATCTCCAGCGATCTTGTGTCCTAAGTCTGTTTGGGGAACTTCAGCAGAGAGGCCTGGGAAGTGCACACTAATGAGTAGAGAAGGGAAACCTAGTACTTTTTAAAGGGCCATTAAAATCCCTGACTGCAAAGAAAAGAGACCACGAGTAAACCGCCAGCAGAAACCAGATTGAGAAAAGAAAGAGCCGTGTCCAGGAAAGTCATGAACTTTCTTTTTGGTTCGCTCAGCCTTTATATATATATATATATAAATATATATATTTATATATATAAACCTTCTTTTGTTGTCACTTGCTCGGTTACTAATCACAATAGTCTCTGGGGAGGGTTTGGGGAGGGGGGTGCATCAGTGACAGCCGAGGGGCAAAGAGACCCACAGAACCCCTCCCAGAACTCAAACCATTAGTGCCCAGAAGCCTCACAGTTTAAAAATCTCTGTTCTGGACGAGGCAGGCCACCATTTGCCATTGTTATGCCAGCTCCGATTACCATGTTAACTTTTGTTTTCTTAAGTGTTTCATATTCTTGTACTGTGTGTGTGTGTGTGTGTGTGTGTGTTTAATTGACTTGCTAATATCCACTGAACACTTACCATGTGCCAGGCACTGGGTCAGGTACAGAAGAATGCGAATGCAACGCCACACTTTATACCTAATGACTCTGTGCATTATTACCCCATTTTACAGATAGGGAAACTGAGGTGACCACGAAGATCTGCCTGGATTGCACAACTAATGAAATAGGCTTGCTGAGGTTCCAACTGAGTGTCTGTTCATTTAGGATCTGCTCTTTTAATCACTATTCTTTTTTTAAAATGGAGAGCTAGGAAAGACTTTTAGGTCCGATGAAGGGAAGGGAGCCTTTTTAAAGTTACCTGCTACTTTTTATCCTGCCTTTATTTTCATTCAGTGACATGATTCACCCCTGCACCTTTGTTTATGTGTAATTAACTCATGTTTCAGTGAATCTCTTCCTGATCTCCCCTACCCTCAAATTATTCCTTTACTTTTGATAACCTCCCAGTGTGTCTCTACTATACCCAAGAGCACCAAGAGCCCCTTACTGGAACCTGGAGTTAACATAGTAACCGGAGACCAGCAGTTATCAATTTTTTTTTTTACTCTCCAGGAGCCCTTTACGTTTAAAAATTACTGAGGCCCCCCAGAGAGCTTTTGTTTATGTAGGTCGTTATCTATCGATCTCTGACGTTTTATAATTTAAAACTGGGAAATTGTTAAACTATTGATTAATTCATTTAAAATAATAATCCCATTACATGTTTACATAAATAACACTTTCACAAAGAGTAACCATGATTTTTAAAAATGAGTGAGAGAGGGGCGCCTGGGTGGCTCAGTCGTTAAGCATCTGCCTTTGGCTCAGGTCGTGATCCCAGGGTCCTGGGATCGAGCCCCGCATCGGGCTCCCTGCTCCATGGGAAGCCTGCTTCTCCCTCTCCCCCTCCCCCTGCTTGTGTTCCCTCTCTCGCTATGTCTCTCTCTGTCAAATAAACAAATAAAAAATCTTTAAAAAAAAAAATGAGTGAGAGATGTACATTTTTGCAAATCTCTTTATGACTATCCACATCCTCATGTCTTCTTCTGTATTCAATCTGTTGTGATATGTTGTTTTGGTTGAACTATGCAAAGAAAATTGAGTTCTAAACAGATATGAAGTTGGGAAAGGTAGGAATCTTTTCAAAACCTTTTCAGATAACTGTGGCTATTCCTCTCTGATACCGTACCAAAGCTCGGCAAGTGGTCGTTTCTTTTTAAAAGTTTAACAAATGGAATCGGAATCTATTATGGATGAACTTTTCATATTCTGTTACTGTGAACTCCATCGGACTCTGTTTCACTTCGAACCCATATATGATTTTGCAACATCGTTCACTGGTCATTTGAAAACTCACTGAGTTATTCAGATCTTCCAAATGTTGGCACATTTCATTATATAATCTCCCCCAAAATTAAATTTGTCAATATCACTACAAAACGCATCAGAAAAGCTGGAGTTTGGGGAAGCTGTCAAGCCCACAGTGGAAGATACAAATTTTCTAAACACCTGATTTTCACTGGAAAGCTTGAATTTTATCTTTGGCAACAAAGACTACGAGTTATTTTCGTTGAAGTGAAAGCTTGCTTCGTTCATTTTCAAGAAAACCTCTGCCATATGTAGCTAAGTCAGAATAGCCAGTTTGCCTGTCAGTCATTCTTGCAAGGAAAAGTGGCTTTCCAGGAAAAAAGCAGCTAGTTAAGCTCACAAGTCCAACAACCACACAGGTGTTTTTCTCAAGCTTCCCCTCCCCCCCACCCCGTGGTGCTTATGAACATAGCAGAAGGGCTTTGTGTGTACTTCCCATTTTGTCAAAATATTAATAAGACCTGTAACTGAGGATCAAAATTAATGCGATTAATACTTTTAACTGCTTCGTGAGGCTCTCCTCAGTGAACCTAGCATATTTTACGAACAAGTGCGTGATGATACAGAACAACACAATACCAGTTGCACATCTGACTTGACTTGAGGCCTCGGCAGTGGTACCCACCACTCTTACTGCATCCTCAGTGCCAAGGTCAATCCAGTGGAAAAAGCAAATAACATCTATGTTATAAAAATAGTTTTGACCTCATACTCTTATAGGGCTCGGGGAACCCCAGGGGTCCACAGATCCCACTTTGAGAACCACTGCTGCCACCAAGCTGGGGAGCACCCTCGAAGGCCAGGCTTTCTGTCCCTGTCCCTCCCACAGTGAAACAACACACTGTCTAATCACGGCATTTAACTCACTGAATAAAAGTCTCTTCTTTTATTGTAGGGAGGTGAGGGGGAAAAAGTTCTTTATAAAGTTTAAGTAGAATAGGTTCTGCTGGGTGATCAATCCTGGAATGCAAGCAAGACAGAAGTGACTTCCCGAGTATCTGAGCCCTGGTCTGACATTCAGAAATGCCAGTATTCCAACTCCTGATTTCCATTCCTATTACCAGACTTGGGGAAACTTACTCACCCCTCTTGACCACATGAATGTATGTAACAGTTACTCCCTTTAGAAAAATGGGAACTCACAGATGATTAGAAGTGGGTCCCATACTTTTCTTGCTGCTGTCTGGCCCCAGGCAGCAATACGATACTGCCAGCCAATCTCTCTCTCTCTCTCTCTCTCTCTCTCACACACACACACACACACACACATCTCAGATTCTGTACATTTAGAAAAGCCATTTTCCCAAAACGATTTTCCCTAAGGAACCCATATCACATCTGTTAGGAATTTCTAATGAATAAGCAAAATTAACAAAAAGATCGAGAGTGTTATCAATCCATCTTTCTGTTAGATTGTGGCCTCTACCCCCTTCTATTCATTATTGTCTCCATCAGTCTGATTTTCTGAACCAAGATCAAGTCTAATAAGAAAAAAATTATTTTTTTACTAAGGAGCAACAACCAGGCAACATAAATTATAAACTCAAAAGACGATCTTATTAACATCAAAAGGGATATTTCATCACAAAAAGCTTTTAGATAAGAAAATAGGGAGTCATCAGCTGTTTCAGTACAGACAACAGAGCCCGTTCTGTTTCTGCAGCAGAATTCTGGTCTCGGAACGTTCTGACCTACCAACGAGGACAACATGTCAGACAATCTTATCTTGCACCAGCTTTGCTTTGTTTCCTTAGTATGCAGAATCTGTGCCACTAAAGAGAAATTAAAACAACTGATCCCTAACACTCGTCCAGCTCAGACATGGAATGGTTCTAGAACCCCCATTAGTTTCCAAACTGGAGCCTGTGTTTCTTGCTGTTCATAGTCTTGCCATTTTAGAAAGTATGGTCCAGATTCTCTGCCCCACTCCAATCCACTGGAAAATACTTTCAACTTGAAATGCAAACTTGGATGGTTAGAAATGATAATTCTCTCCATTCAGATCTCCACCTATGTAGGTTTTCTGTGACTTAGGTGATTAAATGCATGGTACAAAGAGATCGATTCTATTGTTTTCGAGAGTTCTTCGAATGTTGTTTCAGCTGCTTATGTAAAAAATGTTAAGCTATGTGATTATTTAAAATTTTGATTTAGTGATGTTTTAAATGAATGCTTTCCATTTTCTGGACATTTAATCCAATTTTGTATATACCATACCTAGTTTAAACCTTCCAGGCCATATTTCAAATGCACCAGTACCTGAGACTGAATGCAAATATTCCTTCAATCTGGCTGAGATTACACATCTCTCCCTTTAGGAAAAGGAAAAAAAAAGAAAAACTGTAGGGACTGTCATAAATAATTTTACTTAAGTGAATGCTGAAATTAGGCACCACATTGCCTGGCTCCCAGTAACCTATTTGCAGCCAGATATGTCGAGTACCCACTGGCCAAAGCCTCGCCTTTTCAGAAATGGAAAGCAGGAAAAACAATACGATCATCTTTTAAAGTGGCAGGTTGGACCCGTCCCCAAAGTTAAATATACCTAGACAGTTTTCAGTGAGGTAACTACAGCTGACCTTGGAAGAAAATGATGTTTATAGCAGCCCATGAGCTGGGAAAGGTGATAATGAATGAGATGTAATCATGTGTTTCTGGCATACACTTTGGATAGTACAAGGAACTAATTGCATTTAAGTATTATCTTACAATATGGTGACCCAATCATTTTGGAAGATAACCAAAGTCTCCCTTTTTGGAAGAGTTACTCTATTTTGAGTCAACATTCATTAATGTTGCCCTCTGAAACTCTAAAAAAAAAAAAATCTTTCCTGGATCAAGTCAAATGGCTTGGATTTTTCCTGTAAATCTTCCTATCTGTGCTGTCAAATGCTAACAAGCATATCAGTGGTTCGTGGGCGGAACTCTGAAATGATGGATCCTGTTTTCCTTTTGCTCCTGGTAATCCTTGGTTTAGTGTAGTGTAGTGGTTCTCACTCAGATTACACGAGGGAAACATTCATCCTGCTAGAATCTGGTGCCTGTCCAGGGCAGCATGCCAGTCCCCAGTGCCACAAGGGGTGAGGGAGAACACAAATGTCTCAAAGAACAAAAGAGCAACAGGAAGAAACTAGTCCTAAAATGGCAGGGTAAGAGTATTCTTTGCTTTGCCTTTTTAAATCATGGACAGGTTGATACATAGATTAACGCTGCCCTATATACCTTAATGTGGGAGTTAAGCAGACTCTTAAAATGTAAAAGGAGAACTGACAAAGGAATTAAGGTATTTTCTCCTACAGACGTATTTTTTTTTAGAACGTGTCTGTGTAATTGATAGCATACGATGCTCTTGGGTCATTTTTCAGTTCTGTGTTGATACAAGATGTTGGGGTTAATTGGTCTCTTTCTGGAATTTGTGTTTTGATCAAGTGCTTATAATTTCTATTAATACTTTTTTAAAAAACTAGTATTTTCAGCTGAAATATATTTAAATCTCAATGTGCTATATATTACAGCCAAACAGGACAACAGCAACAAAAAGACTCTGTCCCTGCTTCAGGAGTGTATGTGCTAAACAATGAAAATGGAGAATTTGTAAGGATTTGTAAACTTATTTGTCAGCGTAGGCAACAGAGACACGAATCTTTTGAACAATCAGAAACACCAACTTGAGAAGTAGCTTGCAGGCCTTCAAAGTCCATCTGTGTTTTAAAGCTTTACCGTAACTAAATCCAATTTGTAAATCAGAAAACTGGAAAAGAACAGGGCTCTACTAATAAAAAGGAAAAAGTAGAACTCATTGTCTCAGGGAAAGTTTTCAGAATTTGCCAGATTTCAGTTGTAGTCTCAAGTGTTTCCACACGCCCCAAGCAGAGCAAGAAACGAGGCAGCATCTTCCCCCAGGTTAGAAGGAAGGCTCTTAGCAGGGCTATAATAGAAGGTAGCTGGGGGCCTCCCTCCCGGCTCCTCTCCGTCTTGCGGATCAATCACTCGTTTAGAATACTAATAGGGATTTTATTTGTCCCAAACCTAAGCATAGGGGCACAATTTTTAAACTGGAAGAGACTTACCCATCCCCCCGCCCAGTAAATTTCATCTTGTATGAAAGTCACCAGGCTGTCAGCAAAAAGGAGGACCTGCTCCCTGCTGGAGCCTATGAATGAAAAATATGCTTTGGTGTTAGGTCGTCCCATTGCTTAGGAATTGGGAGAAAATAGAGTGTAGCATTTCAAGTATTCCAAAAACAAGCAGAATTTGAGAAGCAGAATATGAAGAGCTAAGAATCCAAGATCAAAGCATCAGCCGTTCAAGGAAGATAATAAAATGGGCACGAGGCCCAGGGTGTCTGCTGCAGAGAGCAGGACTTGAGTCCTGTTGAAGCCTTTCCTCGCAGAAGCTGCAAAGGCAAAACTGGGAGTCAAGCTGACAAAGTACAAAAGCATAGAAGAGCAACCACCAGGAGCATACAAGGTTCTAATTAAATCAGGCTTAGAAGCAACAGGAAGCACAAGAGGACTCTGAGTTCTAGCCATCGAAGGTTGGGATGATTACCTGGCTTTGGAACCGGCTACACGCCTGCTCTTCACTCCGGGACGCAGGAAACACCTCCAGCTAAGGCACGGCCGTGGGCTGAGAGGGGGTCAAAAAGCAGTGTGAGAGGAAGTGTGAGGACCCATCTGCTCCATTCCTCTGTGACTCCAAAGAATGTGCTCCAATGAGTCCTCAGGGGAGTGTGTGCGCCTCCCTGCACAGGAACCATTATTGACTTCCATGGTCCCTTCCAGTCCCCATGTCTGTGTCCGGCCGCTGTGCTTCGGCTCTCTGTTCTGTGATGCTCACATAACCTGATGGGCTGACTTAGGATAATTTGCTATTTTAATAAACACAGTTGACCCCTGAGCAACATGAGTTTGCACTGCACAGGTCAACTTAGGTGGGGCTTGTTTTGATAAATACAAGACAGTGCTGTAAATGTACTTTCTCCTCCTTATAATTTTCTTAATAACATTTTCTTTCTCCTACTTGATTGTAAGAATAGAGCGTATAATACATATACAATGTATGTGTTAATTGACTGTTTATGTTATCAGTAGGGCTTCTGATCAACAATTGGCTATTAGTAGTCTGGGTGGTTCAGTCAGTTAAGCGTCTGCCTTCGGCTCAGGTCATGATCCCAGGATCCTGGGATCCAGCCCCGCATTGGGCTCCCTGCTCAGTGGGGAGCTGCCTTCTCCCTCTCCCTCGGCCTGTCGCTCCCCCTTGCTTATGCGCGCTCTGTGTGTGTCAAATAAATAAATAAAATCTTTAAAAAAAAAAAAGTAGTTAAGTTTTTGAGCAAAGTTATATGAAGATTTTTGACTGAAGGGGGCGGGGGCGGTGCCCCTAACCCCTGAGTTGCTCAAGGGTGAAATGATTACAATACTTGCCTTTCCTAATTGATCCTCATCTGCAGCAAAGCAGAGAGCAGAGAGCAGAGAGCGATGGAGACAGGCAGATCTTTGACTCCTCAAATCGCACCAGAGTAGTGTCTTTCCATTAACGCTGGTTTTTTAAGACTGTGAGTGTAAACCCTAATGGAAGGCATTTGTGTTTTGCTAATAATGATGCGCTTTCATCCGAGTGTGATCAATGTCAGCTGCTGCATTCAGTGAGGCCACGATTTAGAAAAACAAAATGCCAACTACCTAATGCTGGATGCACTTAAACCCAAATTTATAAAATGTACAAAGTTAACAAAATATTTAGAGCTCAAAAGGGTTTGATGGATAAAGGAAGGAAGGAATGAACGGAAGGGGTATTTATTCCTTTTTAAAAAGAGTTCTCTGCTTCTCAAATAGATTTATTTCAAAATTCATGGGCAGAACTCCAGATTCAGCAGAAATTATTTAGTGCTCCCCTCCAAAAAACAAAACAAAACAGAACAACATATACTTAGTTTTTGGAAACATGTATATTATGGAAAGCAAGGCTCATCTCTTGCAAATGATGTTTAGTGTTAGAATTAGAGAGGGGTTTTTTGGTGCCATGTTATCTGAATTACAGAAATTAGAAACGGTAAACAAATTCTTCACCTTCTCCTGTGCATGACTAAGTAGTATTATGTCCAGATCTTTTCTTTGCTCCAGTACACTTTGATCATCCTAACCACAAATTTTATAGCCTACTTTGCGTTGAAAGTATGAAAAATGAGTGAAGCTTGTTTGTGAAAAATCTAGCTCCTTGATGTCCCAACCATAGGCCAGTATGAGAGGCTTTAAAAACTTGATATAAGCTCAAAGAGAAAGAGAGTCATGTTACCACCAACAAGCAGAGCAGGCAAATTCCCATGAGGCCAGGCCACTGCCTGAGAGGGGGAGCCGAGTGGGGGCACGCAGGGCATTCCTTCAAGGGATTGGTTTCCTGTGTGTTGTCACTGGGGGTGAGGCCAGGTTGCTACTTGCCCTCTACTTCCATGAAGCCACAAAGGCCCCCGGAACACATCACCAAGGAGGAGTCTTTTCTGACCTTGGCTACGATGTGGGCCATAGGGGCCATCCTTCCTAAAAGTCTAGAAGAGATGCTAACATGCTGAAATATACTGGATGAAACAAATGAAATGATTTTTTTTTTAAGATGTGGAATTTGCTTTAATCTATCAGGGGGTGGGGGTGGGGGGCGGCACGCGCCTGGGTGGCTCAGTCGTTAAGGGTCTGCCTTCAGCTCAGTTCGTGATCTCAGGGTCCTGGGATGGAGCCCCGCATCGGGCTCCCCACTCAGGGGAGAACGCCGCTTCTCCCTCTCCCTCTGCCTGCCGCTCTGCCTACTTGTGTTCTCTCTCTATCTCTCTGTCAAATAAATAAATAAATAAAATCTTTAAAAAAAATAAATAATCTATGGGGATGAAAGGAGATGTCTTGATCATTCCTATTACTGGGTAATGTGTACATGGGGGTTCATTACACTATTCTGCTTACTTTTTGTGTATGGTTGAAACTCTTCAGAATATAATGGGGTTTTTCCAGATCTTTTTTTTTTTAATTTAAATTCAACTAATTAACATATAGTGTATTATTAGTTTCAGAGGTCGGAGTTCGGTGATTCATCAGTCTTATGTAACACCCAGTCTTCATTACATCACATGCCCTCCTTAATGCCCATCACCCAGTTACCCCCCATCCTCCTCCCCTCCAGCAACCCTCAGTTTGTTTCCTATGATTAAGAGTCTCTTATGATTTGTCTCCCTCTCTGATTTCGTCCTGTTTTATTTTTCTCTCCATTCCCCTATGCTCTGTTTTGTTTCTTATAAATTCCACATATGAGTGAAATCATATGATAATTGTCTCAGAATATAATGTTTTTTAACAACAACAACAACAACAAAAATCCCCTAACATAGATGGGGTGAGAAGCAAGTAGAGAGAGAGAACAAATAGAATGTCTATACTAACCTCATTTCTCAGGATGAAAAAAGCAGAAAGTCCCCGTTATTGGGCGAAATATCCCAGCCAGAAGCACTGCCCTCTCTGATCAACACTGTGGCAAAGCCACGAAGCCCAGCACCATTTCAGATAAAACAGCTGCAAAAATAGAGGCTGCTCCAGCCTTGAAACCTAAGGAAAATAATAATTTGAAATTTAAAAAAAAAATCCCTGAAATGAATCCATTTCTCCCCTCCATTTACAATAACAACTTTTCACTTGAATTATGCATCACCACGACTATTTAAATTACAAATGTATGAATTATTCATTATCTGCAATGCGACTCAGTGTTTCGGTCCCACTTGTTGAAAGCCAGTGCTGAGCTTGCCTGGGATCTGGCTGGCAAGGGCAGGGTGGCATCTGGGGACCCTGGAAGGCGGTTGCCCTTCAGAGCCCTCCGCCACCAGGACAGAGAACGGAAGGGTACATTATACTGTATGGAGTTGTCAACTCTGACCTCCTTGTGCCATAAAGCGTCCCTATCGCCTCCTGGCTCCCCAGCCCGTAACAGCTGCTACCCACTGGCACCACCTACATTTTAAACCAGCTGGAGACAGAGTTCTACGTGATAAGCCTGTTATATTTGCAGAGTAAGCAGGGACACCTAATGGCTTAGTGCCCTAACGATCCTGGAACTGGCCTCTGACAGGCTACAGCAGTGTGCCCTGGCAAAGCCGAGGAAAAAATAATTAAAAGAGTCTTTGTCAAAGCTCCCTCTAAATCAACCTTTTAAATGTGCTGGGTTTAAGAGTCCCAAGGAGCCAATTCAATCACACTGGCCTCTAAGAACCACAGAAACCCCCAGGATAGCCGTGGCCAATTAGTCAAGCAAGAGGGGAGTGTGTGTGTACGCGCGCACGCGCATGTGTGTGTGTGTGTGTGTGTGTGTGTGTGGATATGTTCAGAGAATCCACACAGATGCTGGAAGAGCCCCCTGGAGAGAGGGCAGAGTGACCCCCAAACAGAACCGGACTGTTCTT
Source organism: Leptonychotes weddellii (assembly GCF_054177405.1). NCBI lineage: Eukaryota > Metazoa > Chordata > Mammalia > Carnivora > Phocidae > Leptonychotes > Leptonychotes weddellii. The sequence goes on from NC_138376.1 coordinate 115,452,280, forward strand.
TTCTTGTTTGGGATGATTGAAACCAAGCAAAAGGAACAATTAGAAAGATGGTAGTAAAGACTGACACTGAGAATAAAAACGAAGGGAAAGGTTAGCACACAGGGGACCTCTAAAAGAGTGAAACTAAAACTAGTGTTCTTCACGTCATCCACCAAGAAGGAAAGCAAGCCAGCCGTCTAAAACCCAAGTGCACGCTTCGTGAAGGACCAGGCAGGGGAACAGGGAGAGGCAGATAAAAGAAGAAAACACATGAGATGCCAAAGCCAAGAGGGAGGAAAAAAATGTGTGGTGTCAGAAACTGAACACAAGAGCAAGGATGAAATTGTCAACAGTGCAAAGTAAAACCCCCAACCTGGCCATGTGGTTTTGCTAACAAAGAAAATGTGTGATTTTTTGTAGACAGCCCAGCAAACCTGAAGAAAGCCTTGCATATAAATGTCTTATGTACTGGTGAGAAGGCCCAACCAATTCAGTTTGCAGATTTCCCAGCATTGGATGGAGTATGGCTGGGGAAGGGGGGTGGCGAGGGGCCACAGTGGACGGTCTTTCCCCCCCACTCCCCACCCCCACCCACCCCGGGAGTGGGCTTTCCTCCTGAGAACAGCAGACCCTCCCCGGGACGCAGGACGCAGGCCCTAGGTCCACAGAGGTGTCGTTTGGTTGCTGGGAATGCCAGAAGCCATGAGGGAAACTGGAGCCTACACAGTCAGCTGGCTGTGGAAAGGAGGCCTGGCACCAGGTGGCTCTCCAAGGGAGCGGGGATTTGGGGACTTACGGGTCTGTGGACAATCAGATGCGCCATCTGCCATGAGGCTGGCTCTGCAAGCCTCTGGTCTGAACCTTTGTGAGTTCTGATCTTCAGTTTCTTGTGTGCACCACGGGGACCTCAAATGCCATCCGTGACTCCAACAGTGCCCTTGGAGGTTAATTTTTCAAACCATGGAACAGAGGGAAGTGAGGTCGGTTTATTTGTTCTTTTAGTGGTCATGTTATCATTTGGACCCAAGTTTTAAATTTCCCCAGATCCTAATTGCAGTTGCTCAGGACATTGGCTAGTTTCAAGTGCTGGAAATATGTTTGGACACCTCTCCCAGAAGTGGGTAAGAAGTTAGAATAACGGAAAGGCTTGGCTCCAAGCTCAGAGGAATGTCAAAAAGCCTATGTTTGGCTGAATGGACTTTGTATAATGAAATCTCAGCTTCCCTCTGCTCTTAAAGGCCAAATACATATTGGATGAAACTGATGAAATTAAGCAAAGCGAGAAGCTTTAGAGTATTTATTTCAATGTTCTATTGGTGAGGTGTATTTATTGCAATATGCTGTCGATGAGAAGTATTTATTGTAACACGCTAGGGATGAACAACAATGGGTCTCTCTTTGGTTTCATCCTGTATGAACGTGTTCGATCATTCACTAATTCATCTACTTGTGTATTTGATACGTTGAGCCCCTCCCATATGCTAGTCATGATGGAGAGACTGAAGAACCCCTTCATCAGTGGTGCCCTTCCCTCCGCCCTCATCCTCGGAGCAGTACCCTGTGGAAACCCCTAAAGTTCTGCAAGCCTAAGAAGTTGTTCTGTTCTGCAGACAACAAGGGCATTCTTCTCAGTTTCCTACTCCCTCAAGTGTTAGGGGCTTGAGTTGTTCTACCAAAGAGACTAATAAATTGGTCTCTAGTGCAACTGAGATCAATAACAGATATTTCCTAGGTCAAGTGCCTGGGGCAAAGAATGGTGTTTAAAAGACAATGTATCAAGTTCTTTAGCTAGGCATCAGAGCAAAGCTCACTGATCCATGGGATGGCTGACTCTATTTCCTTGATAATCAGCTAATAGATTATACTAGCCAGCCACAATCCATCCAACGTGGGGAAATCTGCAAACTGAGTTGGCTGGGCCTTCTCACCAGTGCATAAGCAGGCTGGCCTCGATGGAAGCCTCATTTACTACAAGGCCATAAGGACAAGCTGTAGTGAACTGGAACGTCTATTTTCGTCCTAGGAATTCAACCCCACTTTTAACACACTGGCATTCACAATAAAGGTTAGGAAATTATATTACATGTTCTTCTACGGTCAGGTTGATATTCTGGCATCTCAGGGTAACTGAAAACAGCCCACTTAGTTCCCTGGAGCTTTTTATGTCTTCACTGCCCCTGGTTTTGCTGCGAGAGAGAGAAGAGCTACGGAATAAGAGGCAGACGAGCTCACTGACGGAGCATGTCGGCCATTTCTTCCAGGAGAGACAGATGTCGGGTGCCTCTACCTTCAGGACACTTCCGTTTGGATCTCGGGCTGCCACAATAACTGTGGAGCCTTAACGTCACAGTTCAGTCCTTGTACTTTGAAACTGTTACACCAGTATTTGGGGGGCCTCAGGAGAGAGAGATGGAAGTGTAGACAATGATTCTCTTTTATTGCGTATGTGAAAAGGGCAATGGGGCTGATGATTAACTACCACATGCTTTGTGAACTTGAACAGTCACCATATTAATGCCAGACTTTATTTTCTAAAAAGCTGAAAAAAAGGCGTGCATCTGTGGTTATACACTTACATGATTAGAGGCTTAACCGTGTTCTGTAAATTGAAAGTATGTAGGTAGTTATCATTTGCTTAGCAACTTTTTGTGGTGTTTTTTTCTAATTTTCCTACAAATTAAATTTGAAGCTTGATTTGGGGATAATACTCAAAGTAAGTTTAATATGCTTTAAATATCTTTTCTATATAGTATTTGTAATCTGGAAAAAAGCACGTAACACAATATATATAATCACTATGTGTATAAAACATAAATGAGTTTACTTTCTCTTGAAAGAAAAAACTTAAACTAATTAGAGTTCCTGTGTTTAAACAATTAAAATTCATCAAAATTTCTTTTGAATGAGTGTAGAATTCTCTTTTGGAAAGCTGACACTTGGGAAGAAATCTAGACTGTATCTCTGGTCCTGGGTAGGATGCTCGATCATCTGAGGGCATAGGAGGTTTACATCTCTTCTTCCAGTTGGAGTTTTACAACTTTGGAAAAGAAAAGAAGAAATGAGGAATGAACAGCTGGCTTTAAATTGGTGTCAAAGAACAGAGTTTGATTTTCTGGACCAGGGCTAGCCACAAAGAACAACAGTTATTGGCAAAGGGACAGTGAGCGCATCCACAAGCTCAGGAAGAACATGTTTGGCAAGAAACTCACTGACCTAAACAGAAGGACCGGAAATAGAAATTCGAAGAGGAAGGGAGAAAACTACCCCAATACAACTGTAAACCTTACAGGACAGGGAACAAGAAGCGAGCTAGAGAGACAGAATGCTTCGGGAGGAGCCCACTCGTGTTCAGCAGAGAAGGCTGGCCTCCAAGGACCATTGGCCAAGCAGGTGCAAAGGGAGCATGATATTTTAACACAAGGTGGAATTGTGACCTCACAAGAGTCCTGGAGATAGAAAACTAGGTCCGTGACAGGAATATGGTTGGGAGAGTGTTTGCCTTGTTCAAACAACAGAAGTGCTGAGAGGTTTCTCACTGTTTTGAATAAAAGAAGAATTAAATTAATTTAGCTCTCACTATGTGCCAAGCACTGTGCTCATTGCCTTCTATTAATTATTTCCTTTAATTCTATGAAGAAGGATTCCATTTTACAGATGAAGAAATTGAGGCTTAGAGGAGTGGAGTTGTCCAGGATAATTCCGTTGATAAGCTTTAGAACCAAAGCCCTTGCTTTTAGCCATGTACTAGACTGTCTTCTGAGAAAGAGTCCCAGAATAGAACGAACCCTGGAATGCCAGTCATACCCACCCTCCTTTGGGGGGGATGCTGCCATGCTTCTCCCATTGTGATCTGCCCTGGAGCCAAAGTCTCACAGGAAGCCACAGCTGAGATCCCAGTGGGAGGATCCACTCCCATGCCAGTCCATAGTAAGTAGCTTTATAATGAGCTTTATCCTGCGGTCGCTCACCTGTTTAGTCTCCACCCTTGATACCGGGAGAAATCTACCAGCCCGGAGGTAGAGGTGGTAAGAAGAGCTTTGTGGGTGAGGATAAGTAATGAGAGAAAATAATCAATAAAGTAATTAATGCTATGGTGACTACCTGGCCAGGGGAAAGCAATGGGGGTTCTCTGGCACAAATCACAACTGGGACCGCTGAGCGCACTGATAGAATCTGAGCCATTCAGGTGTCCACAGTAAAGCTCATTCCTCTCAATGTTCCTGCTCTGCTTCTCCATCCTGAGACCCCTACTGTATGTCAGTGAAGCCTATCCTGGGAGTTCTGCCTCCAGGAGGAAGCAAACTAACACTCCTTCCCAGCTTGGCCTAGAGTTGCCCAGTGCCCAGCAACCTGCTCTTATCTCTGTGTTGGATTTGTCACACATAAGTGTCATGGTCAAGTCATTGGTCTGTCTCCTCAATTATACTATGAGCCTCTTAAGGGCCAGAACTGCTGTTTTGTCCCTAAATCGCCAATACTGACCATGACCCAACACAAGAAAGGACTAACCATTCTTAACCATTCTTCAAATGTGAACCCCTCAGGAAGGCCTTCCTCAATGGATGATTCCTGCTCTCCCTGGCAACAGAAATCACCTGACTTGGATAGAGGAGTTCATCAGTTACTGAGAAGCCTGAGGCCAACTGGAGGCCAAGCCAACTTGGGGCCAACAAGAAAGAGGTGATAATAAAAGATGCTGGTATCGGAAATTTCTTTACTGTCTTGTCTGGCACCACCCCTAGAAAAATAGAATTCCAGGGTCACATGCTTACCCTTTGACTGTCCCAGGAAAGTGACAGGAAGAGTCTGGCAGATGAAACTTCCAGAGATGTCTTTGACTTCCACATTGGGAGGACATCTATATTTGTCCAACCCAGACTGCTCCGGTGGAAGGTAGGTTATGCCCAGAAGAAAATCATGGTGCTCTTAGGAAGGGGAAATGGATTTAAGGCACCCAAAAAATGAAAAATGACCACTACACAGAGCTCAAGATGGAGAAATACGTTTTAAATATTAAAGTGGTCCAGGAACATACTGTCCAACATAATGTCCTCATCTATTCAAGCATAGATCATAGGATCAAACAAGGGAGGTTCCAGCCTGACATAAAAGATACTGTGGGCTGAACTCAAAGATCCCTTAAATTCTAAGAGTCAACAACTCTAAGTAGTTTTTGATCCGTGGACATGTCAGAATCATGTGAGGAGTTTTTCAAATCATTTCTGCCTCGCTCTCCTCCTGTCCCCAAAGATTCTAAAGCCCCCTTCCCATCCCCCATCCTCCATCTCTAGTTGAGAAACAAAAAAGCCCACACATCTAAGGTTTTTACTATCGCGTCACTACCTGACCTTGGTGAAATAGCCCAGGAAGGCAGACAGGATGCTCATCAAACGGGAAAATTCTTTTTTTATTTAACATTTTTGTATGCATTAGGAATGTCTAACTTGTAGATTTAAGCCGTGTAAGAAATATCTGTGAAAAATGAAAAGGGACTTGGTTGAAGAAAATTAATAGTTGGAGTTATCTAACAATGCTGCAAATGTTGGCTTCCTTCTGCTACTGCTGTTTTGTTTGGAATGGGTCCAATTTTCCCCTTGCATAAAAGGAGACAAGATCTGTTTGAAGCCATTAACAGCACCAATAGGAGGGACATTTGAATTAATAACCAGAAGGCCAGTCAGCCAGGAGCAATTTGGAGCATAATCTTTTCCTTTGACTTTTTTTGTAAGACTGATATTTTGCTACATTATACTAGGTCCGACAAGCCACCGCAGAGCCAAATAATTTATCTTTCCAACTCTTTTTATTTTTTAACTTGACCTAAGTAAAATATTTTAAGTTATTTGCATGGAGATACCTTCTGTGGATTGTGTTAGGTGCTATTAAGCATTATTCCTGAGCATAAAGAATTCCTTGGAATTCAGCAAGAAATAACAATATATTTAAAGGCATAAGCAGATGCTCTTGAAATAACGCTAAGTGAACAGAGTAAGATACAAAACCAAATATAATGTGTGATCTTCATTTTGTTTCTTAGAAAGTAAATTTATACGAAAATTAAATTTTTTCTCATCTGTTTTACTTGACTCTACTTGCTATTATCCCCCCACAATTTCTTTTTAAGATTTTATTTATTTATTTGAGAGAGAGAGAGGGAGAGGGAGAGAGAATCTGAAGCAGACTCCACACTGAGCACAGAACCCGACACGGGGCTCGATCCCACAACTGCGAGATCATGACCTGAGCCGAAACCAAGAGTCAGACATTTAACTGCCTGAGCCACACGGGCGATCCTGTACCACCACACTTTTTGCAAAGTCTTCTTGTAATGGTTTTCTGGAGGCCTCAGAGGACTCTCACACGTGCTCGGGAGCTAGTCCCCAACAATGTCATGTGGTCCCCGTTGCGGTCCCCCTCTTTTCCAGCTCTGGCCTCCTTCCACCAAGAGGCACTGCATCTACCTAGCACCCCTGCTGCTTCTCTAGGAACACAGAGCCCCTCAGAAAGTGGCCTCCTAGGACCACCACATACACCCTGGATGCAATGGAGCCGCCAAAGGACCAAATCTGGGCCAAATCCTGTGCTAGAGTAGGGAGGCCGTCAGTCCTGCCTTTCCTTTGAGCTATTCACTGTACCCTCCTCCCACCTATTCTACGCTAGGACCTAGGCTGATCTTTCATAAATGCACACTAGAAGACAGGTCCGTCCTGCTTGCAAAGCCTTCAAGAGCTTCCTGAGACCTACGTTATAAAACAAGAACCCCTTAGCCATACCTGTGCGGCCTCTGTCCTGGACTTCACCCTCTCTTCTCTGGGAACAGCAAAGGGCCCCCCCAAGTGACAGCCCATCCCCCAGCGCTGCAGGTGCCCTACTGTGTGCCAGGCCAGGTTGGTGGGCTCAACGATGAGCCATGATCCCCATTCCCGGGAGGCTCCTACTGTACTTCTACCCCAACCCATCAGCCCAACAAGCGTCCACTTCTTCAAAGCTCAGCTCAGACGTTTCTTCCTGTGACGTTTTCCTGAACACTCCCACCCCCGACAGTATGTCTGTCCCGAACTCAGTGTCCTCACAGCACTTGGGTCCCCTTTCTCCCCCCTTACTTCTGTGGTATTTCGCCCAGGCTCCTACCGGCATTTATTCGTGTTTGCTGATCCACCTCCTTCCGGAGGTAACGAGCTGCTGCAGTCAGGGACCTTCTCCTGGTCACTTCGGGGGACACAGCCCCCAGGACGGTACCCGGCCCGGACCACGCATCCAGTGGCCTGATGGAAACCTAACTGCGCAAACGTGAAACTCCACACTGGAACTTCCGATCTTCCGAAGGTCCCTCGTGTCTATGTTTTCTTTTCTTTTATGCCAGAGGGCGCCTGGTCTCTCTGTCCCCCTCTTCTCTACCCATGAGGGGTCACAAGATGTGTTTGGTTTCCGGCCTGTGCTCTTCCAAGACTCCAAACCTGGTGCGTGTGCACAAGGCCCAGCTAATTGACGAGCTTTAGAACGATCGCGCTTAACAGTGACCCTACCCGAGCCAGGGCCCCGGCCCAACAAACGTCCATCCCCACTACCCACCAGGTCCCACCCCACCCTGGGATCAAGGTCATCCCCCCACGAGAAGAGGCCCTGCAAGACACAAATCCGTCCGAGTCTGGAAGCTGCCTGAGGCTTCAAGGGCACGTTCTCATCTCCTCTTAAAACACGGATCTGCCTTTGCCACCTAAGTAAGGGAGGCTCTGTCAACGCAGCCGGGTTTCTGCTCGAAGGGAACTCCCGCAGGCCCCACAGAGCCTGTCCCTCCTCAGGTGGCTCGGCCACGACTCACCTGTCACTGCTTGAGGTTCGCGCTCAAACCCACCCTGCTTCACAGAGCTAGGGCTGCGGGCGTATCCGCTCTTCGCCATAAAACTCACATTTACCCTGTTCAGAGGACCGATTGGAAAAGAACTGGAAAAGAAAACCACAGCGTGCAACCATCTCTGGGACCTCCACAAGGGATTCGCTCAACCGACCATGGAATGGCAATGCCTCACCCAGAGCCGGCCACGAGCGCGTGTCTCCGTGTAAAACTCAAGTGACTCTAGGAGGTCACAACGCAGACAGCAAGCACGCGGGGCCTGGGCGTCTCAGCCAGCCCGGCGCGCCCGACCGTCATGAACACCTGGATGTCGCAGGATCGCCCGCCGGGCGAGCCCAAACCAACGCCAGGCCTCGCCTCTTGGTCACCACCCTTTTAAATCTTGCCCAGAGCTGCCATGGCCAGAGCTGCCTGGGATTCTGTGGTGAGGTCACCTGAGCCAGAAACCCAGCCAGGAAGCCGAGGCCAAGCTGTGTGACGGGCAGACCACGGCTCCGGCCACAACATCTCCTTCAAAACAGTGTCATGGACGAGCCTAGAATTTGTGGTGATCAAAAGCTGCCCTAAGCATGCAAAGCCCTTGCCATGATCCCAGGCTTTCAGTTAGAAAGGCACATGGAGATGCTTTGACGTGGTGTTAAGACATTTCGCGGAAATAGAGTGAACTTAGGTACTGGCAAGAGAAATCAGACTGCGTTTTGTTCAAGCTGCCCCCACGGGCTTCCTTATTCTGTCCCCTCTTGTGCTTGTTTTCAAGAATGCTAACAAGGGGTGGGTTTTGTCCTGAGCTTGGCACTTGGTTACCCCCTTGAGGCTCAGAATTGAGACGTGTGAGTCCTTATCCAACAAATGCGTGCTGAGCACCTTTTACGCACCAGGCACTGAGCTAGTCCCTGGGGTTCCGATGCCAAACGGGGCAGAAGTATCTCCCATCCTCACAGGGGTGAGCAGTGACAACATGTTCTAGAGGTAAGCTCGGCCTGTTGTCAGGCCTTTCCGCACAGGAGCAAGGCCTGTCTATTCCAATCCTAAACCACAGGGCTAGCAGCAGCCCCCAAATGAAAAATGGGTTCCTGTGACCACAACTGACAGCCCGGCTGTCGACATCCCTCTTGGTGGAAAGTGGTGGAAAATAGCAGGAGTTTCAGGCCTGGAATGGCCAAGCTGACCCTGCTTGCGGCTGTGCCAAGGTTCCTGGCTGTGCAATATTTTTATTATTATTAATTCCAGTAACTATATTTTGTTGAAGGTTCTCTAGAGACTAGGCCCTGGGCTAAGGGCCTGACCCATGTCACCTGGCTGTGGCAGGGATCTTCCCCATCTCCTTAGCTCTGGAGGAGGGGAAGAGGAACCGGGAGTGGGGTCTTAATGTCCCCTTTGGCCAGAAGGCTCATCTAGGTTACTACCTCCTGCAGTGGTTGCAGGATTTCTCCAGGCTCTGAAACCTCAGGGACACTCCCCACCTCCACAGGGAGATGGCCCCTCCCTGCAAGAACCCTTTCACCATTCAACAGACACAGGCATTCGGGAAAGAGCTTCTGGAATTCCAGGGTAAATGAGGTCAAGAGGGTCAAAATGTTTCGTAAACTGTAAAATGTTATAAAACTATAGGATACCATCATCATCATCACCACCATTATTATAAAGCCATAGTGGTACCATCACCGTTAGGCTTTGACTAGACAGATTCAAATCAAGAGCCTTTGCCTTTATTTTTCCACTCTTTCCATTATGTTTTTATTCTTTCCTGACTGTGGTATACTTCTTGAACGTCAATACAATGAACAGACTTTAAGTGTCCTATCCATCCATTTTGTTCATTACTTTTGACCAACATAAAGTCATATAGTTATATTTAAACACATCGTGCGAAGTCAACGGATTCTATCTCAACTTATAAATATGTAGAGCTGCACATTGGATTACAATACATGTTACGGACTGAATGTGTGCAGCCCCCCCCAAAATTCAAATGCTGAAGCCCCAACTCCCACTGGGACTGTATCTGAAGATAAGGCTTCTGAGGGGATGACAGATGCAGGCACCTGAAGCAGGTGCACTGGGAGGAAGAGACACTAGGGCTTTCTCCCCGCACCTGCAGGAACAATAGGTCACTGCGGGAGGCCATGGCGACCAGGCAGCCACCTACAAGCCAAGAGGAGAGGCCTCAGAGTAAACCAACCCTGCCAGCATCCTCATCTCAGACTCCTAGCCTCCAGCGCTGTGAGGAATACATCTCTGTCGGGTAAGCTACCCAGTCCAGGGTATTTAGTGGCCACCCGGGCATATTAAGATGACACATTTTGGCTCAGTTTAATACTTACCCTTGATAAGAGATAGGCAAACCGTTCTTCCTTTTTTTTTTTTTTCTGTTTTCAAATGGTGATGTTTTGCCTAAACTCTTTTAATTAATAAGCTGTTGATTCTGTGTCCTATACATGATTTTAATGTTTTTAAATTGCCATTACAAGTAATAATAACTTATTAGCTACATTTGTTTTGTCAGACACCAATTCATAAATGTCTGAAAAGGTTGAATACCTGCAAACACGGTTTACTTAAACACGTACTCCTTTAAAATCTGCTTGCGGGGTGCCTGGGGGGCTCACTCGTTAAGCGTCTGCCTTCGGCTCAGGTCATGATCCCAGGGTCCTGGGATGGAGTCCCGCATTGGGCTCCCTGCTCAGTGGGGAGCATGCTTCTCCCTCTCCCTCTGCTGCTCCCCCTGCTTGTGCTCGCTCTCTCTCTCTGTGTCAAATAAATAAAACAAATAAAAAATAAAATAAAAATAAATCAGATCTGCTTGCAAATTAATTCTGTTCACAAGCGACTGTCAATACTGTGGATTATGAAATACAATGCAAATGAGGTAAGTCAAAAAGGAAGGTCAGATTGACTGCAATCTTTAAGAGAACACATGAGACCCCCAGGCAAATAGTACCAGAAATTAATACCACACTATGCTATCCAGAGTGATTTACAAACCAAGCTGTGATTTCTCTTGTAGCCCAAGCCAAGGGATTAGACTTTGACTGCATCTCTACATAGACACCGAGTCAGCCTGCAGGATGTCTTCCCTGAACTCACAGACGCACAAGAGAAGCAGGAAGAATCGGGGAAGAGGTGCACTTGACCCAAAGCTGACCCTCCGCCTTCTCGCTGGTGCCACCTGTCTCCCCTGCCCAGCAAGGGTGGCTCCCCGGGGCCCTGCGGTCTTCCTCAGCTACCCCATCCTCCACTGCCTTCCCCAGGCATCCTGACCTTTCCCCAAACACCTTCACCCTCAAACCTTATCTGCCATGTGTCGTTGGGCTCCACTTTCTGTTAGGAAACTGATAAACTAATCTCTCTAGAATGGGGAAGTCGCTGCTTGATATGACCCTCCTTCCTGCCAGTTAAACATATTCATATGGAAACGCCGCTCTTGGAGAGATCATGCTTGAACTACACAATCATTGTGTTGATGCCAGTTCTAGTCTTCACTCTCTAGCTGTACTGGTTTCATGGACCCGATATTCATTTTCATCAAATTTGATTAATTGGTTTTTTTCTACAGGAATATAATATCACAAGATTCCCTGGAGGTTTGAGAATAACTCAGCTATCGCCTTTGATCCCATTAATACTAATATCAATAAAAAGTAATTTTTAAATATAAATCAAAACCTATCAGCACTATGAAATCGAAACAGAACTCTTCTCTATTTTTTTGTTAGTGTCTTGTTGCCAGTTCGGGCTGTTCTAACAAAATCCCATAGACTAGACTAGAAGGTGTTACAATAGACATTTGTTTCTCCCCAAGTTCTGAAGACTGGAAAGTCCAAGATCAAGGTCCCAGCAGGTTCAGTGTCTAATGAGAACCGCTTCCTGACTTGTAGACACAGCTTCCCCGCTGTGTCCTCACTTGAAGGGGTGAGGGGTGGTCCTAGTCTTTTCCTCTCCTTATAAAGGCACTAATCCCATCTTTGGGGGCTTCTCCCTCATGATCTCATCTTAACCTAATTACCTCCCAGAAGCCCCACCTCCAAATACCATCACCTTGAGGGTTCGGGCTTCAACTCGGAGGGGAGGGTGGGATACACATAAACATTCAGTCCATGACCGTCAGCATGTGTAATTACAAGGTACATAAAGTTGTCCTTGAGTAAAATAAGAAATAAATTTATCCCAGTGAAAGGAAATTGAAGATTTCATAACAGACTCAAAATGCCCAAAAGGAGACATTTCCTCTGGTATCAAGCTGCCAACAAAATTGGAGTGTCCCGGAATGGCTGGTTTAAGAGAATTTCCAGTGTGAAATAAACAACGCTTTTCTTGAGGAGCGTGTAAGTCTTCTGTCTGGGTATCCCCTGGTGACCCCCAAGGCAGCTTCTGGTTCCTGGTTGTTTTGCCCCGCAGAAAAGGATGGGACGTAAGGAGAGCCCATCTCTCCTCTCCACGGGGCTGTTAGACTCACCCCCACAGGTGGCCATCAAATCCCCCCCACCATGGACAAACCATCCAAGAATGGCAGGTTGTGTCAGTCCCTGCCTCCCCGGGGAATTACCAACTACGTCACTGCAGAATGCACTTCATAAAGGATGACCCCGGGTACCCAGTCCTTTCATCACTTCATTAGGAACTGGAATTCCCAGAAATTAGAATCTGAATCTGGAATTCCAGTAGGATCTCCACGTGGGCTCGAAATCTAAAAAGAGAGAAAAAGTTGGCCATGCCTGCTGTCGGTCTCAACATCTGAAATAGTTCCCTGCTGATTCATAATGTAAACATACGGGTTAAGTTCCTCCTTTCAGAAGTCTGCCCGTGTGCAACCAAAATTCTTATTATCTGTGTTCCACCATGAAAGCATGACAAGCTGAGTGGCAGCCAGACTGGTCCTTTGCCTTTCCCAATTTAAATAAATAGATCTGGCTTTGGGCAGGCTTTCCAAACCGACATGCACTCCAGACATGAATGTTACTTTATTAAGATATATAGTGACATAAAAATATTTGTCTAATCAATATATCTTGTTCAGCTTTACAGTCTAGGACAGGCTTTCAAGTAATCTCATTTTCACAAATCAAGTAGACTAGTCAGAAGCAATGACGAATGTTGGAGGAGACATCATGTTTATTCATAACAGATTGATATTATATCTAGTTTCTGTGTACTAGGAAACGGAAATAGGTTTGTCCAAACCTTTCCCCACCCCCAAACTTAAAAAAGAAGAGACACTTCATCTGAGCCCTCTTACTGTATAATGTTTTCTCTTTAAACAAGAGATGGATGGTCCGTATTTCCACCTTATTGGCTTTCCCCAAGCTTTTTGTTTCACTGAAATAATCCCCGCCCCACCCCTGCCACAAGACTGAAGGGCCATTCTTTGAAATGGAACTCTTCTTAACACCCTAACACTGTCCCTTGAATGGGTCTCTTTTAAGTCCTACCTTTCCTGACTGTTTTCACTTCAGTGCACCATCAATGGGAAGAGTTGATGAAATGAAATGAAATGAAATTGAAATGTGGGCCTGGGTAGAGGTGACTGATGGTTCTTCATTTAAGGGGTTGGTTCCTTTTTCTCTTATTATATTGTGGAATCTGAAAATACCCCTTGAAATTCTGGTCACCATCTTTAGGACACCCCAAGAGAAGTCCCCTTCATACTTCCCACCTCCAAGATTTTCCCATCCCATTTGGCAAAAAATAGTCAGCCTCAGACTCTTCTAGTGGGCAACTGAAAGAGATACCAAAGAAAGTAAACCCAAACCATGAACCAAGAAGCACATAATTTTACACTGGAACATAAATGATATAAAGAAAGATAAATTAGATAACACACATCAATAAGATGTAAGTACTACTAATAGGGGTACTGAAATGCAAACACTGAGGCTCACTGGGGTGTTTGGAAACAGCCTAAATCAGGAAGTATCTCAAGAATGGCTTTAACCATCCATCATCCCTTCCATTCCCCCAACATCCATTTAGCCTCCACTCAGTGCTAGGCACTATGCCCAACCTTGGCCACTCAAAGATGAAGGAGACTTGATTCCTGCCCTTAGATTGCTCAAAGCCCAAGAGGGATGAGTAGGAGGAGACAAATAAATAAGTGAGAGGAATTGTCAAAAAGCTGCATCCTAGAGGAATCTGGACAGATGAGTGATAATCACACCAAGCCATCTAACACTTTATGGCAGACACTGCTCCAAGCATTTTGTGATGTCTTCACTGGTTCCATTCCCAGTAGTATCCTTATTTCAGGAGGCACAGAGAAATGAAGCAACTTGCCAAATTGAGCAGCTACCACATGACAGAGCTGTGCTTTGACCTCAGGCATCCAGCTACAGGGTCCAAACTCTTAACCAAGATGCTAAGAGTTTGCATGACATGCAGGCATGATGGGACATTTTTTTGAAGAGGACCAGGGTCATAGATTTTGTGAAGAAGCAGAGGAAGAGCATGACATTAGGTATAAGTGGAGCTTAAAGATCCAACTTTTGGAAAGAGGAGAGTGATCTGGATTGAGTTGGCCCTCATAGTGGGCTGGGAGCACCTTAGGCCAATGTAGTGGTGACCAGAGGACATGAGGCCATCAGATTCACATGGCACGTGATTTCATTCTCCCTGGATTCACAAGAGGAGGTTTCATCTTGAAGTACATCATTTAAAGTAGAGTTTTATATTATGGAAGAGGATGTGAAATCACCACAAACTTTTTCCTTGTTTCTTCTTTCCCTTGACATCTGATTAAAATTATTTCCTTAATGTGTTTAAAAATCAATTTATTTAGCTAAATAAAGTAGCCCATAGCTATATAAATTAAAAGCTATTTCTCCTCCTAACATCTTTCCATTCTGACTTTGCTGAGGTCATAATACCTCTTTCTGAGTTTACACAAATAGGTAATAACAAATATACACAAAATTAGGGCATTTTGTTGTTTCTTTTTATGAAGATGGAAGCAGTGCACACTTGATTCCACAACTTACTTTGTTCACTAAAGTATACGTCACAGACAATTGTCTAGCTCCTTCTTTCGATAGCCACATGGTAGTCCACACCATCAACCTTCCACCGTTCCCTGATGGATGGTTGATTTCCAGGTTCGTCTTTCTAAGCTATGCTGAACTAAGTATCTGTGTCTCTCCACCCCTCCTCACTGCGCCTTTAGGCTTTAACTTTTTACCACAGACGGACTCCTACCTCACAGGGAAATGGCTGCCTAGAATTTGCTCCTAAAAACAAATGACCTGCTCAGGCCAAAAAAATTCAGTTGTGTTCAGTCATGGGCTTCCCACAGGACGCTGCTTCCCTAGCAGGCTACGTGAAACAGTTTTCAGCAAATGTATACTCAAGTCTTCCTGGATGATTTCCTCGATCTACTTAAGTTGCATCACCGAAAAAAAGCTTTTTATAAAACCATTAATCGGAAGTTCTTATGTTTTTTGTTTGACAACAACTTTCTAAAACATAAATAGAAAGGTCCAAGAAATCCCAAGTTCACCTGTTGTGGTGAATGGGCCTGGACAGGCCCTGAAGCACGGACTGCTGGGTGCAGGACCATCCAAGGTGAAGAAGTCAAGAGCTCAGGTGACGGTCTTGCTCTTGTTTTGAAGAGCTAGGTGCTCTTTTGATATCCCCCTTGCCGATATTTAGACCTTCGCAATCTGAAAGTTGTTCTTATTGACCAAAAAGACTAAAACAAAACAGAAAGTGCAAGCGTTCTGCTTTCTCTGAGACACTCACTCAGCAATCCATGCCCAGCAGTCATGGCCGCCTTTTCGGTTCCTTAACTTGGCATCTCCCTGCTCATGCTGCAGCTCTGCCCTTCCCCCCTCCCACCTCTTCCAGTCTCAGCTTAAATATCTCTTCCTCAAAGAAGCACGCCCTTCTCCCTAGACTCCTTCCCACACGGTTATTCCTTCTGATGTTACCTCTGACTTCTCCCTCATAAGTGTAAGCTCCATGGAGGCAAGGACATCACCTGTCTGCTTCACCACCGTATCCCGGGGCCTGGCATGGGGCCTGCTTCATACGTCTATACGGACACAGGTGGCCTCAGGCACGTCATATACTCCTACGGTGAGCCAGCCACTCTTCCCAGTGATTCACACATGCTGTTTTGCTTAATTCTTAAAAGAACCCTACAGGGTGGGTACTCTTAGTGTCCCTGTAATAGATGTAGAAGCTGAGAGGTAGGAGCCCATGCTCTTAACCATTGGGCCTTCTCGTCACCCAAACTACATACCTTTGATCTTCTGACCTAATATGACTATAAAGTCTTCATTCCCTTTTACAACCCCTCAGCTCATTTGGGGTGTTAGCATTTCTGACACGATTCTTACTTGTGTTTACCATGTTCCTTCCTTGGTTTTCAACTTGACCATATGTTTTTCTTTTTTTTTTTTTTTTTTAAAGATTTTATTTATTTAACAGAGAGAGACATAGCGAGAGCAGGAACACAAGCAGGGGGAGTGGGAGAGGGAGAAGCAGGCTTCCCGCAGAGCGGGAAGCCCGATGTGGGACTCGATCCCAGGACCCTGGGATCATGACCTGAGCCGAAGGCAGACGCTTAACGACTGAGCCACCCAG
>NC_138376.1:115469187-115621713 GCF_054177405.1 Leptonychotes weddellii
GATCTCTCTTTAATCAGATAAAGAAATTACCATGTCCCTGTGCTGTAGGTAGAATCATGCTCCCCGCCTAAAACGTCCACATCCCAATCCTGAGAACCGTGAGTGTGTCAAATTACATGGCAATGGAGAATTAAGGTGGAGGATGGAATGGATTTTGCTAATTATCTGATTTTAAAAGAGATTATCCTGGATTATCTGGATGGGCCAGTGTTATCACAAATATCCGTCAGTGTGGAAGGAGGAGGCAGAAGACTCGATACCAGAGCAACATGACGGAAGAAAGACTCAACAGGCCATTGCTGGTTCTGAAGACGGAGGAAGAAGCCACGAGCCCCAGAACACGGGCCCTGTGGAAGCTGGAAAGACAAGACCACAGACGCTCCCTGAGCCTCCAGAGAGGAATACAGTGCTGCTGACACCTTGACTTTAGCCCAGGGAGACCCATTTTGGGCTTCAGACGTCCAGAATCTATTATTTAAGATAATAAATAAATAATACATCTAAATTTTTGGTCATTCTTGACTGCAGCAATAGGAAACTAATACAGTCTGTTTTTCAGAAAAGAGGCAAAACAAAGGAAGAAAAATGTGTAACTAAAAAGCCATCAATGGCCCTAGAAGTGTTGACCACATTTGGTCATAGTGCAGACAGAGGAAGCCCGTCTATCGTGGCCCCCTACACACATGCACGTACGCACGCACACACACAGAGGATGCGGTCTCTGCTAAGCCTAAGGATGCATTTTTGACTCTGAGGAATATGTAAGATACTAGGGAGCTTAAGCCTGCCACTTCTCTCAACTCTTTTCTCGGAGTGTTTCCTCTCGACATTACATCATTTGGATACCTTAAAACTAGATCCTTAGCCTGAAGTTAACACCTGCGCCAATAGTCAGGATGCTGTTAGCACTGTCCTCCCTAGCCAAAGGCAAGACGTTCCGAAGCCTCCAGAGGAATCAGGCAGTCTTACAGATGCTTATTCATACAAGGGTGGGAAAGCCTTGAGGTGTAAAATATACTCTCTCTTGAAGTCTCTAATTTGCTGCCTTTAAAACTTCTCCATGGTGCTAAGAGGCCCATTAGGTAAACTTTCGCATATTGCAGATAAGGAATAAGCCATGAAGCAAGTGGCCCAAAGTCACCCCTTGAGTTCATTGGCGTCAGAACTAATACTCAGAACCCGGCCCCTCTCTTCAGCCCTGGGTTTCTCTACTATTGCCCATGACTTGGATTCTGCGAAGAATCTGGAGAAAAAAAAAGAATGAACTACTGCTACACACAACATAGACAAATCATCCTACAGACCTTATGTTGACAGAAAGAAGTCATATGTACAAAAGAGTACACATGGCATGTTTCAATGCATATGAAGATCAAGAACAGGCAAAACTAACCCTGTGTTTGACGGAGAGTGGTGGTTATCCAAGGAAGAATTGACGGGGTGGAGTGATATTGACTAAGAAGGGACTCAAGGGAGAGGTGTCTGGGTGGATCAGTCCGCTAAGCTTCCAACTCTTGGTTTCAGCTCAGTTCATGATCTCAGGGTTGTGGGGTCAAGCCCCACAATGAGCCAGCATCTGCACTCTGTGCTCAGCATGGAGTCGGCTTGAGATTCTCTCTCCCTCTCCCTCTTCTCCTCCCCCTGCTCGCTCGTGCTCTCTCCCTCTCTTTCTCTCTCTCTCAAATAAATAAATAAATAAATAAATAAATAAAATCTAAAAAAAGAGAGAGACTCAAGGGAGCCTTCCAGGGCACTGCAAACATGCTCTATCCCCATCGGAATGGTAGTCACATAGGTGTGTACATATGAAAGACATTTGTTGACCTGTGGCTAAGAGTTGCAAACTCATTTAAGACAAAATCCTTGTTTCTTACATGAAATGCTAATTTCCAAATAGTTCGGTAAATGAAGGTGCTTTGAAATTTTTAAAATTAAATCTTTAGAAGCTATATTTATTCTTGATTAGGTTGAAAAGTAGTTTAAATCATGTTTAATTACAGTTCTCAACTTAAATTGTCTTTCTAATTAGAAAAATCAATGGAGAGGCCTTATATCATCCACTTTTTCCAAAAAAAACCTTTTTTGTTTATCTGTTTCTTTGAGGAAAGGCAAGGCAAGAATTAGACATTTTAAGAGTTACCACAGTTCGGCTGGTCCACATTTTTGTCCATAGAAAGTCAAAATCTTTGCCAGCATTTGAGATTTTTCACAGCGTCTCCTTTGCTGCACAAACGTTGTCCTTCATCTCTTCTACATAAAGAGAAATGAGGAGGCATACAAAAAAGCATACAAAAATGTTTTCATTATCTTGTTGAAAAGTTTAGAGGAGATGCTATAAAATATGCATGTACGGTCCTATTGCAAATGAAAACACAATATTTTAATTTTTAAAGATGAAAAGAGCTATTTTAAAAAGCATGTGTTTTTCATAGCATACTTTATACCAATGATTCTTAGGTTTCTATTAAACAGAAAAACAAATTACAAGTCTGGCAACCACAAAGATGAAAGGGGGAGAAGTCCCTGTAAGTAAAAGGGAGTGTAACCAATAGTAAAGTGATGACAAAATACCACGGCATATCGACAGCATTGTTAAAGCTCCAAATTACATTTAATAATAGCTAACTAATGTCTGGGGGTACAAGAGTCCACGGATGTCTAACTGTTTACAAAAAAAAAGGAAAAAGAGAAATGAGGGATTGTGACTCCTCCAGAGAACAGCAAAGTTCCACTGATCCAGCTGAAACACAGTAGCTTTCAGGGTAAAGTGACTTCTTGTTCTAATCAATTTCATGAAGCAAGCCAGACCCTTCCTTGCATGTACAACTCAAGACTACTTTATCAGTCCCTGGGGAATCAATTTAGCACCTGCACGGTTGCTCTGGATCCAAATTTCAGAGTGGACACCACTTCAGGGCAGGATTCTTGTCTCTACGCAGGGGAACTTTGCTGGTCAAAGGCAATTTAAATGTGGATTGAGTATCAGTTGAAGCTCAGTGAAATCGCTATTCCTTGAAGAAATGGAATATTTACCAGGAAATCGTGAGCTAAACGAGGTCTGGTGGAAGGGTGTGGATGTTTAAGGGTGTCTAAACCTTTAACAGAGAAATGTAATACATGTATAAACAAAGTTTATTAGACTCAACTGATGGCCACATTGACGTGCCAAGCGTCAAAGTCAACTATTATAAGGTCTGTTTTTCTAGGTAAAAATTTCAAATGCTCAAGTTGTCACCTGGCAAAATAAATTCCGGAGCTAATGGAAGGAACTTGAGAGGACTGTGTTCCTTGGCTGAATAAAAATCCCTGCCATTTAGGGAAAACAACAGGACAGCAGGAAGAAGCAAATGCACGTCACTAACCATCATCCATCTTCAATCAGTACCTCCCACCGCGAATTCATCCCATATGTAAAAATTAAATCCAAGAGAGGGGGAAATGGAATTAAATATTTAAGACTTATTCTCTCAACTTTTTTTAAGAGGTAAATATTCTTTTGTGAAAGAAATATTCAACTGATCAAATTTTAATTATCTATTTCTTTTCTCCAGGATTTAGACCAAGTACAAATGTTGAGAAGTTTTAATAATGATGTCTAATTTTCAGAGCTGTTAAAATATTCTTATTAGGAAAAAAGAGTCATGTTATAGTTGTTACAGAAAAAAAAAACCCAGATGTTTTCAATTAGAAATAAATGGGTAGTTATCTATATCAAAACAGATTTTTTTTTTTTACCTAAATTTAACAAATTCCTGTAACTATCCAGGCACAAAAACCTCAGTTTAATTTGGCCACCTACTATGCACAAAACATTATGTTGATCCTGTGTGGGAGCCAAGATTTACCAGTCACCACCCTGCAGGAATTTACAGTATGAAAGCTGTATATAGGCAGTAAGCTCTGCAGGAACTGGCTCAGGGAAGACGTGCCATGTTAGCCAAACCAAAGTATTGGTAGGATATCATCATATGGAGATAGACAGACTGTTCCAAATGAATGGCATGATCCAAGTTTACCCTAAATGGTGAAAAATAGTCCCTCCTCTGCCCTGAAAATGCAGAGTAACTTAATAGGCTTCTTCACTTCTGCAACCCCGGGCATACAATTTCCCTAAAAGGAATTTCCAGAGGCTATTATGGGACAGGCTGGTGGTATTCATACCCACGAGCTCTCCCAAACATTCCGTAGTGGACACGCCTCTCCCGCGGAGCCATCTCTGCGGGCTGTTTGGTAGGCGGGCCGTTCTGGGGCACCAACCCTTTCTCTTCTTGAGTTTGGAAACTGGAGAATCTGGCAAGGTTGTGTTCTTCTTTCCATGGCATATTCCCAACCTGCCTCCCGCCAGCTTCAGAGGAGGATCAAGTGAATGTTTTTCAGTTTATGCTGAAGGTGATACCTATTTTGCATGCCCATCACGGAAATTCAGAAATGGGAAGGCAGGCTGCTGGGGGTTGTGTTGTCTTGAAGGCCCAGTGGAGCAGGGAGATAGCACCTGGTCCGAGCCTCTTGAACAAAGAAGAAGGACAAAGGCCACGCATGAGCCTCTTTGGCAGGGCCTGGAGGCCTGGGAATTCCCTGACCTCCCAGTGAGGTCAGGATCAAATTGCCCAGGCTTGGTACAGGAACTCTTGGTGATCCTGGCAAGAAAGGTCGATCTCCACTGTGAAGAAGGACGTCTGCTCATTCCCCCAGGGAGGGCTTGCCAGGGTCCCCAACAGAGGGATTGTATGCAAGCAAAGACTAAGTCAAATGAGAGTTCTGATGTTAATGGCTAATGATTAGTGACCAATAGTTGTGACTAATGGAAGGAGCAAGGCCTTCTTCCTCAGGGGCTAATAAAAAACTGTAGCCCTGGTGTGTGGGGGGGGCGGGGGGGAGGGAGTTCTTATTCAAACCCAGCGCAGCCACTGCTGAAGACACAGGGAACCGGGAACAGAGCAGGAAAGTAAGGAAGGATATGCACGCAGGGACCCTGCAGAGACAGTAACAAGAAGGACATTTGCAATGGCAGTCACATCCCCAGGACACAGCAAGGTGAGCCACAACCGAAAACTGCAGAGGTCAACACAAGTGCTCTAGGTGTGAGTGGCACTGGCCTCAGAGAAGAAGTTAGTGACCAAAAAGCCACGAGGTGGCCACATTTTCCAGTTGACTACCATGGTAGTGGAAGAGTCAGAAAGCCCAGTTGGTTATATTTTGTTGTTTTTACCCAAACATTTTGCACCGTGCAAGCTAGAGTGGCTTAGGCTTTTGGGATATACTTATCTTTAGAACTGTATGATTTCTTTTTTTTTTTTTTATTCTTATGTTAATCCCCATACATTACATCATTAGTTCTAGATGAAGTGTTCCATGATTCATTGTTTGTGCATAACACCCAGTGCTCCATGCAGAACGTGCCCTCAATACCCACCACCAAGAACTGTATGATTTCTAAATCTGTGTTAGACAAACTTAGTGAGTTGAAGCCTGAAAAGGGGTGGGGGGGTTGACTCATTTGAAATGATGCCGGAAAAATGCATTTTAAATGACAAGGGTTCAGAATCCTTTCTTTTAAAACACAGCAGTTTCCAAGGTTTACCGTTTTGTGGGTCTCTGATGGAGAAGACCCTACAAGGCAAATCCAGCGTTGCCAGCATTCTCTTTTCGAATGTTCTTGGAATTCAGTTGAGGTTAAGGATATTTCCATAATGTAAGTGTACACCTTAGATGTTTTCCGACATCTGAACATCACTGTTCATACGACCGCTTCTCTTTTATTTTGCTGTGGCCTTTCTCGGCTTCCCACAATTGGAATAGTATTTCATATCCACAGGAATGGAAATAACAACCAATAGTTCACTTTCCTCTTCTGCGGTTTGTGTTTGTGTTTTTGCTCCTGCTTCCCTGAGCTTCCTCAGAGCCCCTCCTCCCCAACCACTCACCCTTCGAGCACTGCTCCACCCAGCATCTTTACTGAAAGTGAAGTTTTATGAAGAGTGAGATAAAGGGAATATAACAAGGGCTTATACTTCGAGGCTGTCACCTCCATTGCACCGGAGGTGCTAACCCCCCCAATCCCCAAACAAAAGTCTTCAATGGCTCCCTAATGTCTGTATAAGGTACAAGCTCCTTGGTCTGGAATTCAGAGATTTCCCCAAACCAACACTGACCTGCATCAGTCTCCTAGCACAACACCCACATAAATTCTCTTCACCAGCCCGATAGGACGTCAACCCTGAGCAAGGCAAGCTCGTCCCTGTTCTCTATGCTCTGCTCGACACTCCACTTGGTGACCACACTGGCCATGTCCTTCGCGGCAGAGGTCCTATGGATCCGAAGCCCACTCGCGGGCCTTACAATGGGTTACCACACTTAAACACCAATATAAAGTCATGCCCTCAGTTAAAAGTGGGATGTATTCCATGATATTCACTTTTAGTAAAAGTCACCTTAAAAGAAAAGTCAAAAGGATAAAAGGAACCGAAAATATCATCTGGTGTTAATTGAATATAAAAGAGAGAAGTAGTCACATCCACATGCAGGAAGGATATGTGAACAAAAAAACAGACTGACCTGTGTGAAACCTAGAAAAAGGGAGCCAGATATTGTCCACGGAGCCACAGATTGTCCATGTGTCTGTGTCACTCGAGAGGGCATCCTCACTGGTGAACACAAGGGTTCTCATCCACCTAGCAGACTGTCCCTTAGCAGAGACAAATACATTAGAACATCATAATGTGGTCACCTCACTGCTCAGACCACCCCACTCTTTACCTTTGCTCACATTTCATGCTCACCAAGGATCCTTTGGTCACATTTGGATGCCTACATAGGTTTCCTCAAGGAAGAGAAGGGCTAACTGCAGAGCATGAATATCCCAAACTTATGTCATCTAATAGGTTTGGTATTAGTAAGAACCTAAGGGTCATCAGGTTCTTGCTCTGCACCTTGATCTCCTGTGAGTTTGCTTTGCAAAGACCCACCACCAAGAACCTGGCCAACTTGAGGCTCACTCACCAGAGTTTGTGAACGTCACAAGCTAAGAGCCAGAGCACAACTGTGGTAACTCTTGGAGGCAATGCCTCCTGGAGGCCTGTGTGGGAGGCCAGCCCGTTTCCCTGGGACAGCTCCCTACTATCTCTATAACTGCCACACAGTCTTGCCTCGCACTAGTCAGGGCTGTGTAAGAGGGAGAACCCACACCACTTATTCTAATGGAGAAAACCTAATGTGAAGAATTGAGCACTAGGTCCTGAAGACCCCAAAATGCAAAAAAGGATCATAAGGTCTCATGGATTTAACAATTGTAGAAAGTGGCTTCCACCCCTAGGACTGGGGAAGCAAAGGAAAGAGGTTGGAATTATTAAAATTTGAAGGTTGGAATAGCATTATGGTCTAAGTTGGGGCCCTGCCAAAATTCATAAGTTGAAGTCCTAACTCCCCGTACCTCAGAATGTGATGGTATTTGTAGCTAAGACCTTTAAAGAAGTAAAGTTAAACAGGTCCTCATCCAATACGACACTGTCTTTATAAGAAGAGGAAATTGGGGTACAGAGGGTACAGATGGGTACAGAAGGAAAACCACATGAAGACTGAGAGAAAACAGGCCATCTGCAAGCCAAGCCAAGAAGCCTCAGAAGAAACCAACCTTGACAACACCTCAGTCTTGGACTTCTAGCCTCCACAACCGTGAGACAATAAATTTCTATTATTTCTGCCACCCAGTCTCCAGTCCTTTGATATGGCAGCCCTCGCAAATTAACATAAGTAGGGAAAAGGGAAATGCAGACCAATAGGAAGGAAGCACCTGCTGCTGGTGCTGATGCTTCCGGGAGAAAGCAATGGGGCTGGCACTGTTCAGTGAACAAGAAACATGCATATGTCCCTTCTGCCTCTCCCTCCAGTCCAGACTCTCTGCGATGCCCCCTCTCAGTAGAACCCCACAAGGATCCAGCAGGCAAAGCAGAAGCATGGCTCTCTGAGTCTCAGCTCCAGCATCATAAAGCAGAAGGATCTTTTGGAACAATAGCTTAATAACTGGCATCATGTTGTCTATATAGCTATTCATTCATTCTCTCTCTCTTCCATTCAAAAGTAAGCTCCAAGAGCACAGGGATTTTGTTTTGTTCACTGCTATGCCATCAATGTCTAGAATTTTCTCTGATGAATACTAAGAACTCAGCAAATTTATGTTGAATGAATAAATTAGTTGGTATCATCACCCAAAAGAAAAGGTGAAAACAAAGGCTATAGTGAAATATGCTCTATGAAGTACATCATAATCAATGTATTCAAACTAAGTTGGCTTTAACTACCAGAAAAATCAAAATGGTAGTGACTTAAATAAGAAGGCACTCACTCAGAAAAAGGTCATCAGTCCAGGGCTGATGTAGCCCTCCATAGTGTTAAGGACCCAGGCTCCCTCTTTGTTATTGTTCTACCATCCCCAGGTCCACGTCATGGTTCAATATGGCTGCTCCAGCTCCAGCTATCATGTCAGTATTCCAGCCAGAAAGAAGAAAGGCAAGAAGTGCTGGCCTTTCTCTTTTAAGGGCACTTCTCAGAAGTTTCTCACCTGGCCTCCTTTTACATATAATCATGTGGCCACATATAGCTGGGAAAAATGATATGGGTGATCATGAGCCCACCCAAAAATCATGTCTTCTATTTACTAAAGAAGATGAGAGTGGATATGGAAGATAACCAGCATTCTTTGCCACAGTGACACTGAGAAATTCTCTGTCACATATATAAAAGGAGAAAAGTCAATCTGATTTGCTAAGCAGCAGTTCTCCATGTATGTTATGACACCTTCATGTTCTTATTTTAGAATGCTACAGTAATTCCAGTTGCTCCCAGGATTTGTCCAATACAGGAATCTGGGAGTCATCATAGACATCACCCTCTTACTTCCACATCCAGTTGTTCTTTAAGTCTCTGTCTTGATTTCCCCCTATAAATATAGTTGTTGAAAATGCTAGGAGTTTGCATAACACAGGGTCAGAAGTCAGAAAACCTGGGTTCACTACTAGGCGCCAGCACTTGTTAACTCTATAACCTTGAGCAAGTTACTTCACAGCTCTGTTTCCTCATTTGTTTTTTTTTTAAGTTTTCATTTAAACTCCATTTAGTTAACAGAGTGCTATACTAGTTTCAGTGTACAATATAATGATTCAACAATTCTGTACATTATTCAGTGCTCCTCATAAGTGTACTCTTGATCCCCATCACCGTTTCATCCGACTCCCACCCACCTCCCCTCTGGTAACCACTAGTTTGTTCTCTATAGTTAAGAGTCTTGTTTCTTGGTGAGGATGTGGAGAAAGGGGAACTCTTTTACACTGTTGGTAGGAATGCAAACTGGTGCAGCCTCTGTGGAAAACAGTATGAGGTTCCTCAAGAAGGTAAAAATAGAACTACCCTATGATCCAGCAATTGCACTACTAGGTATTTACCCGAAGAATACAAGAACACTTCAAAGGGATAGGTACACTCTGATGTTTATAGCAACATTATCTACAATAGCTAAATTATGGAAACAGCCCAAGTGTCCATCGACTGATGAGTGGATAAAGATGTGGTGTGTGTATATGGTGGAATATTACTCAGCCATAACAAAGAATAAAATCTTGCCATTTGCAACAAGATGGATGGAGCTAGAGAGTATAATGCTAAGCAAAATAAGTCAGTTAGAGAAAGACAAATACCACATGGTTTCACTTATATAACAATTTAAGAAACAAAACAAATGAGAGAGAATTTCCTCATTTGTGAAATGGAACTAATGACAGTGTCCATCCTATAAGGCTGTGGTGGAGATTGTTGAGCACTGCTAAGCGCTCAGTAAATGTTTCCTACCATTATTATAATTATTCGCTGACCATTCTAACCCCTGGACATCTCTCCTTCCTCCTCTTCACTCCCAGATGCACACCTTTCATTCAGGCCCTTATCAATTTTCAGCTGGACTAATTCTCACAGGTCTTTCTTACTGGTCCTTCTGCCTTTATGTTTATTCTCCTACAATCTACATATAGCCAGAGAGTTCTTTATAATATACTTATCAAATTATGCCATGCAGTTCCTTAAAATTCTTCATGATGCCCCTTCATGACCTGACCTTTCTGGCCTCAACTGTTGTTACTTCCCCATTGACAAAGCTCCCTACACTCCCAACAAAACACTCACAGTTCTCAGAGCATACTCTTTCTGGTTGTTCCATCTGGCCTGGGACACATTTTCTTCACTTTAATCTCTGTTAAGTGACTCCTCACCTTTTCATGATTCAACTCAAATGTCACTTCCTCCAGGAAGCCTTCCTTGATCTCCCCAGGCACAAATGAATTAATATACTTAATGAGCTTGGAATAGCGCCTGACATAGTAACTTCTCAACTAGTGTAAATTGTTGTTACTGCCATTTTATCTCCATGTTTACAGAGTACCTTATATTTTGTTATTAAATTTCTGTAATTGTTTTCAAGTGTCTGTTTTTTGCACCAGGCTTTCTTTTACCATTTACCAGAAACTGTTTATCCCAAGCGCCTAGTACAATGGCTGGTACACAATAACCACTGAATAGATGCATGGATGATGGATAGAAAAATGGATGGATGGAAGGATGGATGGATGGATGGATGGATGGATGGATGGATGGATGGAAGATGACTCTACCCTAAGAGGGCCCAACACGAATTTAAGAAGAGGAATGGGAAAAGAGATAGAAAAAACATCTCCCATGATGCACTATCACTGAACAGGACTTCAAAATGGGTTTAGAGACACAAAATAAAGTGCCTGCCCCCCTCTCTGAATAGGTAGATAGAAGGAGATCTGCAGTGATGTTTATCTAATGTGGTGGGAAATTTGGATGATACTTTTTTACTTTCTACTTAGTATACCTCTGCATTATTGGAACTATCTTACTGTAAGCATATGATTTTTTTAAAATTCTAAAAAAACAAACACAGTACATGATTAATTCTGAGTGTAGAAATATGAATGATTCTTAATCTCTCCTTGTATTTTTTGTGGTTTTTAAGTTCCTGCTCCCACACTCCAAATTCTTGTTTAATGAATACAAGAATTTTGTCTTTTCAGATAGTACTGGTTAAGGTAGCAGGCTCTGGAGTCTGACTGTCTGGGTTCAAATTCTGTCCATATAATTCACTAGCTGTGGTTCCGTAGGCAAGTTACATAACCTCTCAAAATCCTCAGAGTCCTCATAAATAAAACAGATTTGTCCTTCCACGTAGTATTGTTATAGCAAGTATCTGGCATAGGGTAAGGCTGTTATTATTATTTGCTAGCATATGGTACAATGAATCTTGAATACATGTGTTGAACTGAGCTGGCTTTTGGGGGGTTTTGTGTTGTTTTTTTTTTTTTCAAACATAGAGAACATTTTTCATGGTACTTGCTCCAGGCCTCTTCTGGACTTCAGCCGTGGTTTTGCTTTATCTCCATGAAGACACTGGAAAGCTCTGAGACCGGAAGCATATTGGCAGCCTCTAGCAAAGGAGTGATTCTCCCTCTCTGAAGGGCCAACAGGGGGGCTGTAATGTGGGAAGAGGAGGAAAATGTTCACTTCAACTCTGAAAAAAGTTGCTGGTGCTGTTCCGAATGTGGAGAGGCTGACCTGCCACAGTGATTAAAAAAAAAAAACAAATCTTCCCTTTTGCATTTAAAATAAATCTGTCTGCAATTTCTTCTGCCTGGCTTTCCACAATTTCTAATTTCTTTATAATGAACATGTATTGCTTGTGTAATAAAAACTTAAAAAAAAAAAGCACAGTACAGTAGTTGTTTCCAATTCTCATGGTTACAGAATGAGTCAATCTTTTTAATGTCAAAATTCTTTTCAGAGAGTGACCTAGTAGACGGAGCATGAGTCTGGAAGCTAGAAACTTCCAAGTCCTTTTATCAAAGCACTGAGAGTTCCTTGCTGTGTAGCCTTTCCAGTTTCTTTAACCTCTCTGAATCTTGGGTTCCTAGTACAACAAATAAGAATACTCGGGGACATTGGAAAGTTCGATTTGTTAGTATTCACTAGATCTATGAAGACATAACACATTATTTTCATTTAAGACAGGTCGAGAATTGAGCCAGAGGCATGATACCTAAATAAAAACCGCTTTCCTTAGTCTTTGTGCTATGAAAAATGGTATGTCCTTTGAGTATATTGTAAACATCAGAGTTTCAGTAGGCCAAAATCTCACAATTCGGGACCTGTTCTGGTTGACACAGAGAGAGAAGACTGGAAACATTCCTTGGTTTACTTTACTCATTTGCCAAGCATTCACTAAGAGCAGGCTATGAACACAACTCATTTGTAGTAAAGGTACCAGTCATTGCCTCCCACAGCCCCAGTGTCTCAGTTCTTCATAACCCAACTCTCTCTGACCACAGCTGCCTGCACTGAAGTGAAGACTTAACCCATGATTAGCTGCGCTGGTTCTGTCTCTTGTGAACCGGGACTGAGTCAGGGATCCCTTAGAACTCGGGGTAGCTGCCTAATTGGGCCATGAACAAGCAGAAGAACCTGGGGTGCAGCCAGGGCAGAGGAGCATGATGGAGAGAGCAGCAGAGGAGAGAACTTGTAACCAAGGAGAGAAAAAATGAGGGGCTGGGGAGGGAGAAAGCTGCCCAAGGCTTTCTTGTTTCCACACACCAGGAAGAGCTCCTGCATTTGGGTTCCACAAGAGTCCTCTACATCTCCCTAGTAAATACCTTTCTCAATATGATTTCAGTGGTATTATTTTATTGCACCAATGATCCCTGATTCAATCTATAGAGTTTGGACTTCTAAGACAGTGAATCCTAGGCTGAGATTACATACATCAGGAAGATGTCCACAAAAATCTGGGATTCCAGTATAAAGTTGCCAACTTTTTATCCTGCCAAATAAAAAATAAGAACTGTTATACTTACTATCATCAACACAGTGCTACAAATTATAATGCATATATAATATATAACATCTTTAACTAGTTTGATTAAAAATGCACTGCATTATTCTTTTTTCCATTTTTCATTATAGTTTACATATAGTAAATTTCACCCTTTTTAGTGTACAGTTCCTCAAGTTTTGACAAATGGATAGAGTTGTATAACCCCACCACAATAAAACAGTTAAATAGAATAATTGCATTACCCTAAAAAATTCCTTTGTGCTCCTTTGCAATTCACCCCATAGCCACCACCGGCCCCTGGCAACCACTGATCTGTTTTCTGTCATTGCAGTTTGGCCTTTGCAAGATTATCATATAAGTGAAATCATACAGTGGGTAGACTATTGAATCTGACTTCTTCCACTTAGTTTAATGTATTTGAGATTTAGCCATGTTGTTGCATGTATCAGTAGTTCATTCCTTTTATTGCTGGTAGTATTCCATTACATGAATGTATCACTTTCTGTTTACCTGTTAACCAGTTGAGAGACATTTGATTTGTTTCTAGTTTGGATCAATCCCTGCACATCAGGCTCCATGCTGGGTGTGGAGCCTGCTTAAGGTTCTCTCTCCCTCTCACTCTGCCCCTTCCCACCCAAAAAAGAACTAAGGAGAACTTCAAATATAGACTGAAGCTTCTCCAACCCTAACACACTGGTTTGTTTCCAATTTGGGGTGATAATGAATAAAGCCACTATAACTATTCAAATACAGATTTTTGTGTGAACATAGGTTTTCATTTCACTTGGTTAAATACCTAGGATAGGAACTGCTAGGTCATATAGTAAGTGTGTATTTAACTTTAGAAGAAACTGCCAAAGTGTTTTCCAAAGTGGCCATCCCGTTTTGATTCACACCATCAATAGATGAGAGTTTCAATGCTCCTACCCTAGCCTGTGCTTGACAATGTTGATTTTTGTTTTAACTATTCTAATGTTTGATGATATTTGCAGCTTTTGATTTGCAATTCCCTAATGATTAAGGATGTTAAACCTCTTTTTATGTGCTTATTTGCCATCCATATATCTTGTTTAATGAAATGTCAGTTTAATTCTTTTGCCCATTTTTTAATTGGCTTATTTGGTTTTCCTATTATTGATTCTTGAGAGTTCTTTATATATTATGGAAACAAGTCCTTTATCAGATATATGCAAATATCATCCCCCAGTCTGTGGCTTTTCTTTTCAATTTCTTAGCCACTACATTATTCTTATTTTTTCATTTAGACTTGGACAATTGAAAATATTGTCAGGAACATCATCAATATGACAGTGTTTTGGAATCCCTACTATGTAGAACACAGAAATGGACAAGAATGTGAATAATTTTGTTGATGAGCTTGTACATAACAATTTACTTAATTAAGGATAGGTAGGTAGCCCTATTCCATGGGGTCATCCAGGGACCCAATTTCTTTCTATCTTGTGGCTCCTTTATCCACAGGCATATTGTCCTCACATATTTGGTTGAAGCTAATTCACCATCATTTTATCTGCATTCCTACCCTAGGGAAAAGAGGAAGTAGAGGGCAAGCTACTTCCTTTTTAGAACATGACCCAGAAGTTACTAACATCCTTTTGGTCAGATCTTAGTCCTTATCCACAACTAGCTGCTAGGACGTCTTGAAAGTATACGTATTAGCCAAGCAGTCAAGTGCTTTCCTTAAAACTATATTACTATGGAAGAGCATATATTGGGAGACAACTAGTAGCCCACCAGAGGTAACAAATGGAGCTGTTGTACCTGAAATCAGATCTTCTTACTCATACTCATAGATAACCAGAAAGAAGTTGCTTTTTATAAGCTACAAAAGGCTTTGCCCAAAGCAACTTTTGAGGCTAATGGAAAGTTGAATGGGATTTTTCTTTTGCCTCGGAATTAGCAAAATGATTGGTAAAAGCTGGGGACAAAAAGCCAAGCATCAGTTGTGTCAGATACTCCCACAAAACCAACACCACACACCTCCAGCCCCACCCCCCACCTCCCAAAGACTGAATTAGTAGAGAGGTTAAAGGAAGTTGTTGAGCAATCGCCCTGTGGGGAATGTAATATTCTGTGGTAAGAGATAATTCCTTCCTCATCCTATGAGAAAGGAAATGGAGACGTCCCTTCTCAAAGCTAAGTGAGCAAGGCTCAAGAAAAACCACTCCTAAAACAGAGCAGTGTGTCTCATGCGCAGGTAATTTTGTCCCCCATATAGGAGGGCCAACAATCCTGGTTTGGGTTGGGACAGAGGAGTTTTCAGGCATTTGAGTTTCCTATTGCTGTTATAACAAAGAAGCATAAATGTAGTGGCTTAAATGATGCAAACTGATTATCTTACAGGTCTGGAGGTCGGAAGTCTCCCTAGAATAAAGTCAAGAGGTTGACAGGAGTGTTCCTTCTGGAGGCTCATGGGAAACTCTCTTTCTACCTTGCCCAACTACTAGCTGCTGACTGCATTACTTGGCTCCCAGCCCCTTCCATTTTCAAAGCCAGCAACTGCATCACTCTGATCCCAGCTCTTGTTGTCACATCTCTGACTCTGGAATTCCTGTCACCCTCATATAAGGACCCCTGTGATTACCATGGCCTCATCTAAATCACCCAAGATAATCTTCCCATTCAAGATACTTAACTAGTCAACATCTGCAAAGACCCTTTTCCATGGAAGGTAATCCATTCACAGATTTGGGGGATTTGCATGTGGACTGCTTTAGAGGGACAGTATTCTGTGTATTATACCAGGACATGGGACTTTCAGCCCTAGCACCAGGAAAGTTGGTCACCCTATCACCAGGAGACATATGACAATATCTGGGGACTCTTTTTTTTATTGTCACAACTGTCATCTAGTGGATACAGGGCAGGGATGCTGCTAAACATCCTATAATACACAGGACAGACAGTCCCTCACAACAAAGAATTATCCAGACCAAAATGTCAATAGTGCCAAAGTTCAAAAAGTCTGGATTAGAGGTACCTTAAAAAGTCAAGAATGGCATCTTAAGGGGGTGAAATTGATGATTTTCTCTCCACACCCTGAGCAGGGGAAGGAAAATGGAGGGGAATGGTGGGTCTTAGAGAAGGGGGGGCAGTGAGCAGCATGAGTGTCTTCTCTTGGCACGAAATGGACACTTGAATGTCCTGTGGGTGAGTGGCATGTGCAAAAGGTGCTGAGAGGAATCTGCCCTGCAGAGCCACACTCTGAAGATCTGTCTGCCCAGTGGGTGAGCTCCACCAGTGAGGGCGGACCGCCAGGAGCAGGTACTGAGGGAGGCCGGAAGAGGTCGGGTCAGGGCCAGACCTTCAAAAAGGGAATTGTGTGGTGGGGAAGCCTCGAGTGGTCTCCCAAGAACTGATTTATATTATTCCATGAGAGATTCAGCCTCTGGGCACCTGGCACAAAGACAGCATCCACAGTCCACACATCTTGGCAAAAAGGGCAACAACAATCAATACGAGGAGATAGTAGTTGTGCTCCCACCCTCCCACTTTGTCCCTTACCCCTCAAAATGAAATGAGGAAAGGGAAGAGAAAGGCAAACCACATAGCTTCCTTGCTGAAGGTCCTGTAAGCCAGAAATCTGACCTGTGATGGGGGAGAGGGAAGGTTTTGAATGAGACCTGTGATTAGAATTGACAGTGGACAAAGTTCAATAAATAGGAAGTGACTCGAAAGCAAGTAGACCAGTACCAGAGCTCTTGAAAACCTGCCGCCTCGTAGAACAAGAAGAATGTGCCAAAGGGAGTCAAAGGCAGTGATTGGAGAAAATAAAATGTTATGCTTGAACTTCAGGAAGTTATATCTCCTTTAACAAACTAGTTTCATGTCTTAAAAGTATAATGTTTCCCTTGGCCATTACCATTGTTCAAAATGTAAAAAGGATCTCAGTCTAAAACTCAAAAGTGTGGTGGAATCTTGCACCCAGGACCCCAAACCAACCATTTTCTATCTGGCGTAAATAGCAGTGCACTTGAATTGCTATGGGTGGTTGTTCTTGCCTTCAGTCATCCAAAGGTCTTATGGAGTAAGTGACTTAAGGGATTCCACTGCTAAAGAATTTTACCACTTTTTTTTCTTAAAGATTTTATTTATTTATTTATTTATTTAATTGACAGAGATAGAGAGACAACACAAGTAGGGGCAGTGAGAGTGGGAGAAGCAGCCTTCCCACTGAGCAGGGAGCCCAATGTGGGGCTCGATCCCAGGACTCTGGGACCATGACCTGAGCCGAAGGCAGACACTTAACCAACTGAGCCACCCAGGCACCCCTACCAGAGACTTTTTAAAAAGTCATTTAATAATGATAAAGGTGTCAATTCATCAGGAGAAGATAATAATCCTGTTTATATAGCTTATAACAAAGCTTCAAAATATGTGAAGCAAAAACTGACAGAACTGCAAGGAGAAATAGACAAATTCATAATTATATTTGAAGAATTCAATAATCCCTCTCAATAAGTGATATAACAAATAGAAAATCAGTAAGAAAACAGAACACTCAAACAAAACTATCCACTAACTTGATCTAATTGACATTTATAGCACAGTCCCTCTAACGACAACAAAACAGACATTCTTTTGAGGCGCATATGGAACATCTACCAAATTAGATTATAATCTGAGCCACTAAGCAAATCTCAAAAAAATTTAAAAGGCTCAAGTCATACAGGTCTATTCTCTGACTGCAACGAATTAAGTTAGAAATTAAGGAAATGGGGACAAAAAAATTGTCAGTATTAAATGTGTGATTTTAAAATGTTACTGCATTTCAGATCAAATTTTAGGACAACAATCAAAACAGATACAAATTCATCAGGAATTGACTCCCTTTCCACAACAAAGCCCAAGACTGTGTCTGAGTCACGTGAATTAGTCACACACTAAAGGAGTTCTGGTTGCCACTGCTCTTAGAGGAAGCAGCTTTTGCCATGCAGACAAAAAAAATTATTGCCTGCATTAAAAAAAATCTCTTCCCACCCACATAAGGCCATAATACATTACAGAAAAAGCATTCTTGACTGCTGGTTCATAGTAAGTTACCACTGACTGGGACTACTTAGGGGATCTTGGGGGTGGAGAGGCAAAAGAGAAAGAAAAAGTTATGTGAAGATTTTATTTTCTACCTTAATAAACAAAAGTCTGACAAGTGGCCACATAGAAAGAGTCATCCAGCTCTTAATAAATTAAACATGTTGATAAATTAAACATTTCTCCAATGAACAGTCTTGAGTGGCTGTATTGTGGGAGGCCTCCTGGCTGGGTTGTTTTACCTGCGGCCCACTCTTCTCCCACTGGGCTCTGTTTGCTCCACTTGGCTGATGCTAAGTGGGTGTAGGTAGTAGAAGCCATAGATTTCAGGTCATGACCTATGTAAATGGATCGGTAACCAATAGAGGAACTAAAAACGTGATACAGGTATAATGTGAACTGAGAGGAGGGGAGACAACATGTTATATCTTTGTGTAATATGACAAGAAGTTTACTGATAATATCTGCAGTTGATAAATCACAACATGGGGC
Source organism: Leptonychotes weddellii (assembly GCF_054177405.1). NCBI lineage: Eukaryota > Metazoa > Chordata > Mammalia > Carnivora > Phocidae > Leptonychotes > Leptonychotes weddellii. The sequence continues at coordinate 115,487,624 of NC_138376.1, forward strand.
AGAAGAACATCATTTCATAGTATAGAAGTAACCACAAGAAGAAATAACTAGAAGACAAGTGCTGGATTTTGTACAAGAAGACTAGAGTTGACTAAGGGACAACAGGGGGCTGGTTAATAACTGTGTGGTATCTTTGATTTTTAAAAACATGTTTAAAGTATAACAAAAATCCTTAAAATTAATGGGGTAAAGAGTTCCAGATTTCAGAACACAAATAATGACAATCTTGTAGGTGTGTGGTCACTAGAATCTACCAACAATTAACTGCAACTTCTGTCTCTCTCATTTGGTTTCCTCAAATTTAACCCTCATTTGCCAGATCATACACATAAAATGCAAATTGACCTATGTCATTTCCCATCTTAGAGCATTTAATAGCCTCCTATGGTCTACAGCAGAAAGGCAATGCTCCTAAACAGTGTTTAAGAAATTTGTACCTCTCCTGTGAAGTCTTTTTACCCCCTGCTGAATCCCCACTAGCTTCATGCTGAAACAATACCAAAATGCTTTATCTTCCCACAAACCCACGTCCCCTGCTCTGACTTGTATCCGCTCTTTAAGAATAAGCAACGGGTTACTTTCACCAGCAGGAACCCTTCTCTGACTTCTCCCAAGCTGGGTTGGATGCCTCTTTTCCGTAATTCTGTTCCACGGTTCTTTGGGAACATATCCATCACTCTTCCACAACAATGTTTTATAATGTTCTATCTCTAGTTCCCCCACTAGACTGTTTCTTGAATTCAGTTTTTATATCCCAATGCCTATCACTGAGTACATAGTAAATGCTCAACAAGTATTTTTTAAGTTAGTTCTGAGAATGCTAATCTCACTAGGATTAAGAAGAGGAACCATAGAACAAAAAATTAGGTCCAATTTTCATTCTAGATTAATCTGCATCTGCCACAGAACTATCCCTTTACACACACACACACACCCCAAAGCATATATACATCTGTCCTTACTCATAGTCAGGGTAGACAGTTGGCTGAAGAGCTTGATTTAGGAAGTTCCCCTTAACCCACTCCAAAATACCTTATCCATTAGCTATACGGGGCAGCAAAATTTGCCACTCTAAAACGTGTCTCGGGCATGTAGATTACTTTAGGCTGATTATTTTTATGAAACAGGAGGCTCAAGAAGAAACTTTGACCTTTTCCCTAACTGCCTTAAAGAATTCAGATAGAGGACCTACTCCTGGAAGAGAGTTATCACCATAGATCACTACATTATGATACGAAGTAGGAGTGGTAGACAAGGAGGAACTTAGCAAAGTCTGTCTGTTAAAATTCCTCCCTGGAAAGATTTGTTTACCAAACATTTACTCTTTCTACTCTTTCTGTGAATTACCTTCCTTCCCTTTGAAGCCCTAAACCCCTATCCCTTTCTCCTTAGTCCAGAATGATATACATGTCTCATTTTGCCTAATTGTCTTTGGAATCTCTCATATTTATGTGGATTCCCCGTACGTATGTAATTAAATTGTATTTTCTCCCGTTAATCTGTCTCATGTCAATTTAATTCTTAGACCAGCCAAAAGAACCTTAAAGGGTAGAAGACAATTTTTCCCCAACAGCTGCTATACTGCTAGAGAGGCCACCCCAAACTGTTCACATCTAAAAAGCTACCTCTCTGAGCATTCTCTTTTCAGACACAAACAATCCTAAAAGAGGTTGCTGAATTATGGCTGCTACCCCATTTAGATAGCCACTTCCCCACACACACTGCCCCCACAGAGCCAGGAGCATCCAAGATCACAATTTGAGTGGAAGGTGACTAAAGGGAGGAGGAAGGCACTGTTCTGGAATCTGGGGCACTTCTCAGAGACAATGTCGCACAGAGATAAAGAGCATGACCTTTGGAATCAGGCAAGTCTAGTTTGACTTGTCTCTGACTCTTCTATCTCTGATTTGGACAGATTATTTTACCTCCATGAGTCTTGTTGTTTATAAGAGCCCACATTCTCCTGGGATCATTGTGAAATTAAATGGTACAATGCTCATTGAGCTCTTCAAGTAGGTGCAAGATAGGCTCTCAGTTAATGTGAGTTATCACCCACACAACCGAAGTGGGTAAACCAAGAGCACAAGACCCCTGGGAGAGAAAAACAGTAGACACTAAAGACAACTCTCAAATATTTCTCAATTGTGCCTGGAGACTTGTCTCATACAGTTCCCAGAATCTCTTCACAGAGGAATAGCTTCCCACACCTCCCAGGGGTAGCCTTAGCCTATCTCAAACAAAGTGATCCACCTCCTTTTCTTAACTTTTTCTGCATTTCCACCTATTATTCCTATTAACCATATGAAGTCTGGAAGGAACAAAGAATCTTTCCTTCCATAAGGTAAGAAATGGGGAAAAGGTCTAAAACCTGTATTTTAATATACTTACATACCCTCTTTTTTTTTTTTTAATTTTGTACACAAACCAACATTTTATTAGGGGTTATTCTCATCTGTAGAATGAAAATTCTATCTAATGAATTACCCAGGAGTTAGTAGTAATACTTTGAATCTTACTGGAGCCACTCTCCAACTGTATATAGAGTAACTACAATTCTAAACCCTTTTATTTTTTTATTATTTAAGTTTTTAATTTTAATCCCAGTTAGTTAACATACAGTGTTATATTACTTTCAAGTATAGAATTTAGTAATTCAACACTTACGTACTTCACTCAGTGTTCATAACAACAAGTATACTCCTTAATTCCCATCATCTATTTAAACCATCCCCCCCAGCTACCTCCTCTCTGGTAACCATCAGTTTGTTCTCTATAATTAAAGTTTGTTTCTTGGTTTGTTGCACTCTCTCTCTCTCCTGTTTTTTTTTCCCCTTTGCTTGTTTATTTTGTTTCTTAAATTCCACATATGGGTGAAATCATATGTTATGTTTATCTTTCTCTGACTGACTTATTTCTCTTAGCATATATTCTCTAGCTCCAACCATGTTGTTGCAAAGGACAAGATTTCATTCTTTCTTATGACTGAATAATATTTCATTGTATATACTTACATACCCTCTTAATCACATACACTCATGTAATAAGCACATTGAGTGACGTCTTCAAACACATGTCGATAAGCACAACCTGTAAGGCAGAAATATCCCTTATACACGTCTGACTGGTTGCTATACAGACTCACGTGGAGGTGGTTGGGGAAGTGGGCAAACTGATTTGCTTTTAAACCCTGAATCAGTGACTCTCCAACTTGGGAATGTAACCGAATCACCTGAAGAGCTTGTTAAAACACTTTGCCAACCCACCAAGCACAGGGCCACTCAGCCTGCTACTGAACTCATTTTCATTGTGGTGGTATGCCTGGTTTTATTTTCTATATGGGTTAAAATAGAGACATTGTGTTCGCTTGAACTGCCAGTTAACACTATTCCCTATAGACAGAAATTCGGGAAAAGGTAGATTAGTCCTGAACACTTTCTGAAGTGGAATAGTAAATAAAAGACCCAAAAACCTGTGTATTGGGTGTACTATTTACAAGGAGGTCTTAAGCACTAATCTCACAAATCTCCACAAAGTAGTTTCTCACTAGATGACATTTGGAGCCTTGATGCTGTCATAAAAGTATGTACCATGTTTAGGATCAATCAGCAAATTACGTTAAGCCAAAGAATAAAATATGGTTATGATGAATTACATTAAATATTTCAGTGTTTAAACATATAATCAACAAACCAATAGTATAACAATAAATATTTTTTAAGTCCTTACTATGTGTCTGGTGCTATGCAAAGCAGCTTATGTGGATTATCTCACTTGTCCCAAACTCACTTTATAAGGTAGGTACCTTTATCTCCAGATGAGGAACCTGAGGGATAAAGATCCTAACAAAGTGGTCCCTGTGTCATTTCATTCTCACACCATTGGCCGCTCAGTAGAGTGGGTATTTTTCTGGTTCCCTCTTCTTTTTGTCCCACCTCTCAGCAAAATAGCAAAGAAAGGGACTGTCACCAACTCAGAGACTACTGCGGGCTCCTCGGGCGGAGCCTGGGCTCTGCACACCTCAGAGCTCAACCCACACACGCACATGAGCCACCTCCCTGGCCGCATCACACCCCACCAGTGCCTTTCCTCTGGTCCTGCTCATCGCCAGAGCCCCTGAGACATGAGTCATGAGGGAGAGGGATGTGACACGATAACCAGAGAAAGAAAAGGGCCTTCTCCTCTGAGCCCAGCAAAACCTCTCTAGCCCAGACCATTGCAGAAAAAGCTAATCACGTATGATTTCCAGCATCCTTTTAGAATGATGCAATTGTATTATGCATGAAGGGACTTGCCATATACTTTATCTGTACTCAGCAATACTAAGACGGTGCCTGATAATGTGCTGATAGAGTATCTTGAAATCACCACAGTTCTTTGTAAGACTGCTTTTCTTAAGTCAATTGTTTCCCTGCCTCTGCCCTTGCACCTCAACATAGGAACCAAAATGATTCTTTTTAGAAGATAGGTCATGCCATCTTACTCTAAATAAAAGCCAAAGATGGAAACAAGTGTCCCTCCGGGGACGAATGGATAAAGAAAATACAGTGTGTGTGATATATAGAATTATTATTCAGCTGCAAGAAAGAAGGAAACCCCGCCATTTGTGACAGCATGAATGGACCTTGAGAGCATTGTGCGAGGTGAAATAAGTCAGAGAAAGACAAATACTGTATGATATCACTTGCACATGGAACTTTAAAAAACCGAACTCGGGTGCCTGGCTGGCTCAGTTGGTTAAGCGACTGCCTTTGGCTCAGGTCATGATCCTGGAGTCCCGGGATCGAGTCCCGCATCGGGCTCCCTGCTCGGCGAGGAGCCTGCTTCTCCCTCTGACCCTCCCCCCTCTCATGTGCTCTCTCTCTCTCTCATTCTCTCTGTCTCAAATAAATAAATAAAAATCTTTAAAAAACCGAACTCATAGGAACAGAACAGATTGGTATGGCCAGAGGTGGGGCTGGGGGGTAAGGGCAATGGGTGAAGGTGGTCACAAAGTACAAACTTCCAGTTGTTAGATAAGATCCGGGATGTAATGTACAGCACAGTAACTACAGCTAACAATACTGTATTGTAGATTTCAAAGTTGCTAAGATGGTAGATCTTAAATGTTCTCATCACAAGAAAATAATGTGTAACTATATGAGGTAATGGATGTTAAGTAAACTTTCTGTGATCAGTTCACAGTATGTATATGTGTCAAATCATGATGTTGCACATCTTAAACCTATGAGATAGTACATGTCAATTATATCTCAATAAGACTGGAAAAAGTTAAAAAAAAAAAAAAAGCCGAAGTTCTCAGTGGATCTTCAGTGGATCTTCAGTGGATCACCTGGGCAGCCTTAGAAAACCAGAGTCTCTGGGTTGAGGCCTAAGCTTGAGTCCTTCATATCCTGATTCATATCCGTGCTGCAAATCTGGGAGTTTTTGAGTAGCCAGTGTGGAGAAGCACAGTCCTACAGGATCTGACCTCGTGTTCCACCCCTCACCTCCTCACCCAACCCACTTCAGGCCGCGGGGCTGCTTGCTGGTTCCAGAATGAGAATCAAATTTAAAGCATGTTCTTCTTTTGGGGGGTTTCGTTCCATTTTATTAAAATCAAGCACACTTTGCTGCTTTTTACACATGCAGGTTTGCCCATGGCTCAGCCATCACCTGCTGCAGGTCGTTGTTCAAACATCACCTTCGCAGGTACACTTACCTAACAACCCTCTCTGTGCTTCCCTCTCATCTTCTCTCTCCTCCCTCCTGACTTTATTTTCCTGTATAGCAACTGAGACTATCCAATATGTTTACTAATTCTTTTAAAGATTTATTTATTTATTTATTTATTTATTTATTTATTTATTTATTTGAGAGAGAGAGTGGGGAGGGGGCAGAGGGAAAGAATCTTCAGGCAGACTCTTCGCTGAGCGCAGAGCCCAATGCAGGGCTCAATCCCACACCCCTGAGATCATGACCTGAGCCGAAACCAAGAGCCAAACACTAAACTAACTGAGCCACCCAGGCACCCCCATTTACTAACTTTTAATTGTGTTTCTGCTGTACTCCTCTCCACTAGAATGTGAACTCCATTTGGGCAGGAATACTTGTGTGTTTTGCTTTCTTATATATCCCAAGATCCTAGAAGAGTATATGGTACACAGTAGGTACTAAATCAAACTTCTTTATGAAAATAATTTAGTAGGTAAACCCTATTTTCATAGCTTCAGCCTGGGCCTTTTTTGACAACTCATCACAAAATCTAAAATAATGAGAACCAGGGGTACCTGGGTGGCTCAGTCATTAAGCGTCTGCCTTCAGCTCAGGTCATGATCCCAGGGTCCTGGGATCTAGCCCCACATCGGGCTCCTTGCTTGGCAGGGAGCCTGCTTCTCCCTCTCCCACTCGCCCTGCTTGTGTTCCCTCTCTCACTGTGTCTCTCTCTATGTCAAATAAATAAATAAAAATCTTTAAAAAATAAATAAAATAATGAGAATCAAATTTTAAAGCATGTTCTTCTTTGGGGGAGTTTCGTTCCATTTTATTAAAATCAAGCACAATCCCTAAGTTCCTCTTCTATGCAGAACACCACATAGTAAACTTCCATTTATTCAGAATGATCGGGGATAGCGTGCTCTGTGTACTGACAGTGACTGCATACATTCGTCATTCAGAGACTGTCAAATTTCAAAAAATCAGAGTACAGGGTGAAGCTCAGTTTAAACTTCCTTTGATAATTCAGAGACCACTTCAGAATTTTAGTGTGACTTGATGTCATCATTGGGAATATTATTTGAGCTCTCTAGGTGAATGAGTGCTAGTCTCAGCGATGTTGCTGGTCATATGAGCAATGGAAGACAGGGTCTATCATCAAGGTCTACAGTCTAACTATGAAGATAGATCATAAGAACTAAATCATCAGAAAACAAGTTATAAGGCAACATACCAATGAATGTTCCTTAAAACTACATAAATTTAGAACATAAATCCAGAACATAAATGGGTAATCTCAGCAGCCTTCCCAGAGGAAGTGATTGGCAACTGGGTTTTCAGAATTGAAGAGTAGAGATGGGGGGCGCCTGGTGGCTCAGTCGGTTAGGCGTCAGCCTTGGGCTCCCCGCTCAGCGGGCAGCCTGCTTCTCCTTTTGCCCCTCCCCCCAGCTCATTGGCACCTGTGCACTCTCTCTCTCTCAAATAAATAAAATCTGTAAAAGAAAAAAAAAAGAGTAGAGATGGCAAACAGATTGACTTACTAGACAGAAGCATGATGCTTCTGATTAAAACAACGTCCTGTAAAGAGTGAGGGTTTTAGTAAATTTTTGACAGCATGGACCAATGAAGCTCACTTCCTAGTACCTTGTATCACAGATTAAACTCTATCAACGTTGGCATCAGAAAACTTTCTTCTTTTTTTTTTTAGGATTTTATTTATTCATTTGAGAGAGAGACAGAGAGAGCACAAGCAGAGGGAGAGGGAGAAGCGGACTTTCCGCTGAGCGGGAAGCCCAACGTGGGATGCGGGGCTCGATTCCGGGACCTGGAGATCATGACCTGAGGGGAAAGCAGAGGCTTAACCATCTGAGCCACCCAGGCACCCCCAGGAAACTTTCCTAATCAGGAGTCCGTGAGTACTGGACAAGTCAAGATAAAGAGCAAAATTTTAGAACCAGTGATTGATGCAGTTAAAGTTATTAAGGGTTTGGCTATAAAGTAGCAAGTTTAAACAATGAGACTATGCCCGGTAGCATTTCTAGAATTTTTGCTTACTTTAAGAAAAAGCATAAAATAAACCAAGTAGGTTCCTTTCAAAGAGAGGAAAAACCAATTATTAAAATTTATTTTTGAAAGAACACTAAACTCTGTTATTGACAGTGTTCCAACAGGTAAATTAAGAAGCACAAAAGTTACATAGTAAGAAATCCAGCATATTTCTGATTTGGACAAAGAACACCTCTGAAGTTTCTACAAATCAATATACCTTAATTAAGCAACAATGAGCTTATTCAAAAGTTAGTCATTTCAGAGCGAATCATATGACCTATTTCCTTAACATTCTTAACCTTAATTAAATTCCTTTGTTTTTCTTTAATAAAAATATCATATAACTCGAGTTAATTACAAAAGTTTTCATTGTTACTCAATATATGAGAATTAAATGATAATTTTTTTGAGCAGATGAATAATTTAATTTTTCCAGGCACATATCTTTATTAGTTTCCCTGATTGAAAAGTTGGCAGGTTGGGAGTTTCCAACCAAGTTGTACTTCCCAATGAAAACAACCATGTGAACTCCAGAAATTGCCTTCTCAGGCTAGGCTTCCTGACCGCGGGGCCTCCTTTTGGAGGCTTACTAATGACAATACAGCATTTGAAAACTTCTGAATTGTCCTTCTTTCTCTTAATTTAGAACTGGAGACAGAGAGGATGGGGGACGGGGAGGAGAAATTTGTGGTGAAAAGTAAATGGAATCATTTTATTTAGAAAAAAATCATGGACTATAAAATGTTCTGAAACATTTTCTCATATGTAATGTAGTGTAAATTTGTTTTGTATAAATCTACCGTCTCTTTCAGGATGATGAGTTAACCCACCTCTTTTAATCCTAGAAGAAGTCTGGAAAATGCAATCGGATTTTTTTCTTTTTTGAGTCATCTCCAGTAGGCTGTCATTAATTCACTTCTTATGTGTGTTGCTGTTGTTTATTTGCATGGGTTTTCTGGTTTCAAAATAAAACTTGTCTCAGATGCAGCTGTCCTGGCTTGTTGTTTGAATCTTTGCACATTCCAATAGCATTTTCCACTGGAATGTTGAATTTAATGAATGAAAGACCAGATGTTCCAGGTACCTTCAGCCTGAGTTGAGAAGGGCATATATGGCAGGGCCCCAATACCTTTTCAGATAGTTAATAAATTAGTATTCATGTCAACTCTTCAAATTTATTGTCCTTTAAATATAAGCTTAACATGTTCTCTTAAAGAAAAATTTATGGGGCGCCTGGGTGGCTCAGATGGTTAAGCATCTGCCTTCGGCTCAGGTCATGATCCTGGAGTCCCGGGATCGAGTCCCGCATCGGGCTCCCTACTCGGCAGGAAGTCTGCTTCTCCTCCCTCTGACCCTCCTCCCTCTCCTGCTCTCTGTCTCTCATTCTCTCTCTCTCAAATAAATAAATAAAATCTTTAAAAAAAAAAAAAAGAAAAATTTATGATATCTTTCAAAATGTTATCAGATCCCTTCACAGACAATATGACTTCATTTATATCATCTGATAATATAAAAAGTAACCATAAAAGTGTTCTACTATAGGGGTGCCTGGGTGGCTCACTCAGTTAAGCATCTGATTCTTGGTTTTGGCTCAGGTCATGATCTCAGGATTGTGGGAATAAGTGGATTGCTTTATAGACAATTGTTAATAAAATGTATACCATAGTAAAAATGCCTACAAACTAGAAAAGCTCTTAAAGAGTTGGTAGACCTGAGTTGTCACGCAGGTTCTATTACCAACCAGCCTTGTGACCTGACCTCTCTGAACCTTCCTCATAGAATTAGGATGATCAAATTATGACCATTAATGTAAGACAGCATTGAAAATCATAAAGTGCTATTCAAATACTGTATATGATATTTTTAACCTTGTTAGATTGAACTGTAACACAGATACAGAAAAGTGAATAATCATATTATCTAAATTTCAGCTTAGTTTCTTCCTTTCTAGTCATTATACTTTAATTTTTTCTTTCTCACTTTATTGTGCTGCCAAAACCTCCAGGAAAATGTTGAATAGAATTTTCATCATGAGTGAGTGTTATGGTGGACTCTTAAAATAGACTCAAGATTCTCTAGATGAATTTACAAAAGATCTGACTTATGTCTTTCATAAATGTTTAGTAGAGCTGCCAGTCAAGCCATCTAAGACTTTAGTTAGCCCAACTATCTCTCCTTTGAAGATAATGTCTTTTTTTTTTTTTTCTTCCCTGTGCTTGCCTTTAAGACTTTGTTTATGTCACTGGTCTTCTGCTATTTCACTATAATGACTTTAAGTGAAGGTTTGGTTTGGTTTTGTTTACCTGGCTAAGGAATCTATAATCTGTGGATTGTATCTTTCATCAGCTCTAGGAACTTCTCAACCATTATTTCTTTAAATATTACTCTTTCCTGTTGTCTTTCTCCTCTCCTTCTAGAACTCCAATTAAATACAAGTTAGATCTTCTCTAGGCATCCTCTGTATTTCTAGTTCTCTTTCTTCCTATTTCTCCATGTTGGTCTCAGGATAATTTCTTTTGACCTATTATACAGTTTACCAATTCTATCTTTAGCTGCTTTTGATCTAGTATTAAAACCATCCAATAAGTTTAAAATTTTCACTTATGTAATTCATCTACTTCTGGTAATTATATTTAATAGTTTCAAATCTGCCATGATTGTTCTTCTCAGTTATCTCTGTGCCTGGTTATCTTTGACCATGTACTGCATTTGTATTTATAGAAATAATTTGAGGCTTAAAGTGAAGGCACTTTTCTCCAGAAAGGATTTGTGCTTGCTTCTACTAAGAGTGACATGCTACCAACCCAAGACCACCTTGTACCAAATTCAATGTTAAATTCCTGAAGATCAAAAGGAATTCAAGCTGACCAGAAGATTTCAATAGAGCTGGTTGTCTCACTTGGGGTTTGCTCCAAGTTTGAGATCTCAGCTTATGGTAGGTACCTTCACTGGTCTGGCTCCCCATCTTGAGCAAGCTCTAGACTTTGACATTTGTCTTTCAGGTCCTCAAGTCTGTTAAAATGAGTCTGTTCTAATTTTCCAGGATCACAAAATGACCTCAGGCAAAATTGACTTCTTTCTTGCTTTCTTTTCATTGTCCTTCCATGTTTGACCTGACCGTTTCTTACTGTTCTGTCATCTCGTCAATGTTTCAAGTAGATCTTTTAATTATTGTATCCCCTTTTAGTTGTTTTCAGCTGGGAGTTTGTAGACATTTTGACAGTTCACACCTAACACTTCATCATGTGTCCCCTAAAAACAAGGACTTTTTTTTTAAGATTTTATTTATTTATTTGACAGAGACAGAGAGATAGCTGGAGAGGGAACACAAGCAGAGGAAGTGGGAGAGGGAGAAGCAAGTGCCCCAAAACAAGGACTTTCTTCCACATCCAAAACAATTATCACTCTGAAGAAAGTTAATACTGATATAATACCATAATCGATATAGAATCAATTTTAAATTCCTAATCATCCCAATAATACCCTTTATAGCTTTTTTTTATAGACTTGCTATCCTTTTCTCTTATCCAGAATCTAATCAAGGATCATGCATTATATTTGGTTGTCATGTCTGTTCCTTTCTATTTTAAAAACGAATGACTCTGAGAAGATCTGACCAGATACAGACATACAAACAATGATTTGGAGTGTGAATAGGAACGTAAACTTTTTAGTTCATATTCTGCTGCATTGTTTTAATTTTTTTCAGTGAGCATGTACAACTTACATAATTTTTAAACCAAGATATTTTTTAATGAAGGACTACACTTTTAAATAATTAATGATGTTCATGAAATTCATGATACTTCTGCTTAATATTTTTTCTTACTATACTACATATTCCCTATTTAGTTAAACATATGTGGCTTTTTGTGGCAATACATTGGACAATGGAAATTCTGAAAACAGTTATTTTATCTTTCACAATATGATTATCAATTTACTTTGTTTTTTCTAAAAACTAGGGCCACCAACTTTTAAAACACCCAAAGAAACCATTGGTACTAAGTCACAATTTATTTGAAAGACAAAATTAAACAATTTTAGGGGGCTTCAGGAGATTATGTCCATAGCTGCTCTAATATTTTGTGCTAAAGTAGCCACTGTTCCATATATCTCTGAGATTATGCATGTTATTCCTTGGAAATGCATTTTCTTTAGGGGTAAGACATGTAGTTTTAAAATCAAAGACATCATTTTAAGTCAAGATTCTACTACTTACTACATGTACAACCTTGAAACAGTCATTTAAGCTCTTTGAACTTAATGTTTCTTATTTATCAATTGGAGATTATGGTATTTACTCTTCAAGGTTATTCTAGGGAAGAATTCAAATGTGAAAGACATTTTACAAAATCTAGGACACACACAAACACACAGGAAAGCACTAATTGTTCTCATTTCAGGAGCAAATCCCATAAAATGATATTATATTTTCCCACCTGACAGAGCCTGTTTGAGAATTTTGAAGATAATCTCAGCTAGAAGGATTAATTCCATAACTGGCTAAATACACTCCTTCTACTTATGTTGTTTTTTAATTTAAAAAAATATGCTTAGCTCCATTATTACTATCAATCAGAACTTTTCCTTAGGGATTTGCTTAAAGAATTTTTTTCATGCTAAATTCATGCTAAATGAATATAGGGATTTTTTTTCCTTGACTGAACAGCAAACCAGACATTTTTATGTATTTCACACAAAAGAGAAAATGAAAAGTATCACAATGGAAGGAAGAAACTATGTTAAGACTGTCTGATTTTAGTGGAAATTCTCATCTATGAATATAATATTGGTTTGAAATATTTAATTCTGGTCAAGAGAAAATAGTAATTACACTGGTGTCTATTGTCAGCTGCCATTATAATTCACATCAGAAAGGAAGTTAATAAGACTGATGATGCAGTGCAAATTAAAGGGAAATTATATCTCCTATACCCAGGTTTTTGCTAGATAAAAATGAAGATGGGTAAACTAGATAATGTCTTTGCTAGATAAAGATGAAGCTTCTGGATGAAGATGAAAGATTTTTTTTTTTTTTAACTGCTGAAAAATTTTGGTCTGTAAGTATTAACATTATAGGAATAGTATCTTGTATAGAACTAGGAAGAGAATAAATTGAGGATAGATCCTGTAATTCTGATAATTTGTGAGTGAATCAAGGAAGAGGAATTCATTCTAAAATGTCTATGTGCTAATAATTACTCCGATTAAATTTTTAAGCCCTTATCTGTATGTTTGACTTGAGGGAACTAAAATGCACTATTTCCCTCACATGTTAGGAAAAATCAGACAGAATAGCTTTGATCAGTAAGCCATGTTGGCTGAATCATTGACACAAGATTGCCTAGAGTCAGATAATCTTGATTTTAGAGCTGGTTCTACCAATAACTCTGACCTTGAGCAAATTGCTTAGTTTCTGCACAGGTAAAATGAAGAAGTTGTATGAAATGGTTTTTAAAATCCCTTCCAGTTATAAAATTCTGCAGTTCGGTGGATTATTCTAAAATTCAATACAGGACTGAAAGTGACTCTTTTTAGGATCATTCTCTTTCCTTCAACCTCTTCCTGACTGAATGTTAATCCTTGAGAATAGTTTCTTGTTATGCAACAGAACTGTTTGTCAGTCTCAGGTCTGAAACCACGTCACCCCCCACTACCACATTCACCCCACCTCACCCCATCCCACTCCACCCCCTCCACTGACTTGGGTTAAAAGTCAGACCCAATGTCAGACCAGGGGCTCTGGCAGGGAATTAAGGAGACAATGACAGGGAGAAGTGGGTGGAAGGCTGAAAGAGGGTGGAAGGAGTCAAGACCCAGGATCCTTAGCTTCAAGGCCTATGTCATTGGGGTGGAATGTTCCAGACTTTGCATCCTGCTGCATGAAAAGGAAAGATCCTGACTTAGTCACCCAAGTACATTGGATGCACCTTGGCAAAAATGAACCCATGCTTGGGAAGTTTTGCCATGAGCTAACCAGGGTAGAGACTGAGTGAAGACAAGAGGCCACCTTCCCCTCACTCCCGAACTCATCATGAGTAGGGTTAACTGGCAAAGGTCCACAGTGGGGTTGGCCAGAGCCACATCTCTGTGGGACAGTGGGGGCTCTTGACAGGGTGGTCAGCAACCATAGAAAATCACCAAAGACACCAGTGGAAAAATCTCTGGCATTTGAGACAACCAAAACCAGAAGGCATGGCAAGAAGCCAACAGTTACAGTTTAACCCCAAAGGGCATTTGAGTTCTCTCTCCTCTAGTGGACAGTAACAGGGAAACTACAATAATCTGGGGGTGGGGCGTGGGCAGTGGGGGAAGGCTGCTAATGAAGTTCCAGGTTCTTGGGACCATTATAATTTAGAGTATTAAGGTAATTGTAATCTTATTTATACATTGAGGTTGTTGAAGGCTGCTCTACATAGATTATGTTTTCAACTTTTGAAATTTCTTACAACGAAGGCCAGCAGGAAGTTAATAAGAGGATGAATGGTCATTTCTGCATATTACCCTTAAATATTCATCAAGAAAACATGGTCAGGAGAAATAAGAACCCATGTTCTTACAAGAACCCTAACTCAATGAATGCCAGTCCACATTGTAAAATCTCCTTTTATTTATTTGCCTTATCACCTGAAAGTCGTTCTGTGTCATAAGAACTGTATCTTTATTTGAATGTTTCCATATAATATTCCAACTTCAGTCATGTACATTGTGACTAAAAAGAGTGTTATGTATTCAAGGAATACTTGTCAGCAAACACTATACTGAACATATTAACATTCTTTGAAATCTTATTTTTACGATCTCAAAACAAATCACTTTTATAAAGCTATTACATGAAGTAGTCACTGAGCCACTATTTGGGAAAACGGAAAGAAACTTTCAAGGATTAAGGCATATTTTCCCATTATATTCATACATAATTTAATACAAAGCTGTAAGTGCCATTTGTAAAACAGTTTTGACTAAGACGTATAAAAGGGAACTTATTTTCAAATCCAAGAAGGAAATCATTTTGGCACATATCATGTCTTAAAGTTGTGTATGTTGCTAACCCATCAGCTTCTCTGAATTTGCAGCCTATTCTGTTTCATACAGTCACTCAAAGATCTGCCCAAGACAGGCTCCAGAGCAGATACCATCATTCCCACAAATGCTGGCAAATTATGATCATATGTATATGTGCATATTTTATGTGTGTATGTGTGTGTATACATATACATTATACACACAAATATATAGGCATATATTATATATATACATATAAATAAGAAGACACATTTTTTAATCTGAAAAGGCATACATCAAAATGTTAATCGTGGCTAATTCTAGGTTTAGAATTATTCAGTAAATTTTATGTTTTTTCAGCTTATTTTCCAGTGTTCCAAAATGGCCAGGTACTACTTGTGAAATAGAAATATTTATTAAAACACTCTAGATGAATATTTTGTGGTTTGGAAACATGTTCATAATGAAGGGTGACTATTCTGACAGCAAACTTTCAACTTCAGGAAGTATAATCGATGAAGGGTCTCGCCTGCTGTGCTCTGAAATATCATAACATTTGTCCCAAGGCCACTCTCTCCGTGTCTGCTCCCAGCCAGTGACAACCTGACAGGGTGACTAAGACATGGGACTCCTCTGCTGGCCAATTTTTATGCAAGGACTCCCTCAGACACTTACTGAACTTTCCCTAGACTACATGGCATGGCATACCCAACCTCCTGTCCCTCTCTCCTTCACTGGACACCACGGTCTGATGCCTTGCCCAGTTCCTCCCAGCTCCCTCCCCATTTTCTCTTAGAGGTGTTTTCCTGTGAAATTCATGTGTATTTAATCCTATCTTGGTGTCTGGGGGCACCTAGGTGACTCAGTCAGTTAAGCATCTGCTTTCGGCTCAGGTCATGATCTTAGGGTCCTGGGACCAAGCCCCGGTGTCGGGCTCCCTGCTCAGCAGGGAGTCTGCTTCTACCTCTGCCCCTCCACCTACTTGTGCTTGCTCTCTCTCTCTCTCTCTCTCTCAAATAAATAAATAAAATCTTTTAAAAAAATCTTATCTAGGTGTCTACTTCTAGCAGAACCAGAAATAACACAGGCTACAAAACAATATAGCACATTATTATATTTTGGTTGGAGAAAAAATACACATGTGCATATGTGTATGTGTGTGCACGTGTGTATACATTACATATATACACATATATCTAGGTGTATTTATAATAAAAAAAAGTAAGACGAGTGGCTCTCTCGGGATAGAACAAGTATATATAGGCAATTTTTGGCTTGTCTGTATTTTCTTAAATTTCTACAATAAGTAGGTATTACTGTGTAATATAAAAACGTAAACCTTTACCTGTTACTAATTCAGTTGAATCAGTGACAGAGTCATTTATACCTAATTTTACACTTTACCAGATTGGTTAAAGAATCCATCCGTTTGTTCATTTCTTCACAGAAACATTTGCTATGCCTGCTCTGTGTAAGCCCTGTGCTAGGGTCCATGGCAGGTACAAGGGTAAAGAGGAATCAGCGAAATGAAGGAAGCAGGAATCTGAATGGAGAGGAGTGGACCTTGGGAAGTGCCCTGAGAAAGGCACAAAGCAAGTGTTAGGATGGTGAAGAAAGGACACCTGTCTGGAGGACCAGGGAGGTTGGTACAGAGGTGGCATTTCATCTAGACCCTGAAAGAACAGGCAATTTTTTTTTCTTTTACTTTGGAATTTTATTAAAACAGTCTCAACTGTTTGGATCACAGTTTGGGAGTGCTTTAAAGTTTGAGCCCCAGTTTTTTGTACTCTCTCATACGTCCTGGTGCAGGTAACATTGTTCATGGTACTTTCCACCCCCAGTTTTCCCATCCACCAACTTTCTCCTTCTAGGGGTCTCCTTGCCAGCCCAGGCCTGCACCTGAATCAAGGAGTCATTATCTAAGGTTACTGTACTCTCAGCTAGTGTGGTTTCTTCAAATTCTTCTCTCAGCTTAAAGAAAATCTCATTAATTCAATTTAATTTAATTTTTTAAGTAGGCTCCACGCCCAGGGTGGAGCGAAACATGGGGCTTGAACTCACGACCCTGAGATCAAGACCTGAACTGAGATCAAGAGTCAGACGCTTCACCAACTGAGCCACCCAGGTGCCCCAAGATCTCATTAATTCGAAAGATGCTTTTGGTTTTTATAAAAAAGTGATCACATCTCCATTTGAACCAATGGGCACAGTGGGTTTTACCAGACAGCCTAGTTTCTTGCTGGCTTTTCCTATTCCTTCAGTAACAGAAGTCTGAGAATCCAATCTTCAAGTATCTGTTTCAGTTGGATCAACTCTCTTTTTGGAGCTTCAAATGTTGGGCATATCCTGTTGCATCAGAGGCAGATGTTATAAAAACAGGTCCCTTTTTGATAAGTAAAAATGGGGAAAAAATGGTAGGCACAAGAGCAAAAGGCTAGGTCCCAGTGCTCTACCTTCAGCTCATGGAAGCAGTCGACTTTACAAATTAATAACATGCACCTGGTTTCTCTGTGGAAAACAGCACAGCTTTACCATGATCAGGAGCTCACCAGATTTCTCATCATTTCACCTAAAGGCCTAGACTCATTTGTTTCAAAGTGGCTTAGTATGGTAGTCTTTCCAGATTCGGAAACACCCGTGAAAATGTTGAAAATTATTTTGTCACGAACAGAACATCTTTCTTCCTGTTCAAGTATAGTTCTGAAATGTTGATGATTAGTATAAGTGGGGTGGAGTTGGGGCAGGAGTGTACATTACTAACATCATCCAACGTCAAGTTCTGCTACCTGAGCCCACAATGTCCCTTTGGCTCACCACAAGTTTGCAATTCACATACTGCAATCGCTTGTGGCCTTGAATGTATTTCCTTTTTTTTTTTTAAATTCATGAGAGACAGAGCGAGAGAGAAAGGCAGAAGGAGAAACAGGCTCCCAAGGAGCAGGGAGCACGATGCGGGACTCGATCCCAGGACCCCGAGACCATGACCCGAGCCGAAGGCAGATGCCCAACCATCTGAGCCACCCAGGCGCCCCTGTATTTCCTTTTTCTAAGAGTTCTATCCAAATCTCACAAGACCGTCCAGACTCGGAACCAGTAAACGTATAAAAGCACCTCCTAATCACTTCCTTATCTCCAACGTCCTGCCTGTTCTTTGTTGTTAATAGATGAGCTGTTAGAAACTAAGAATCTTGACATCACGTGGAAAGGAAAGTAGTTCGAAGAAAAAAACAATAGAACACAAAGTTCAGTGAAATGCTGACTTTGAGTGTAACATAGACAAAGCAGTTATTCATAAATCTGAGGTAACATTCTTTTAGATTTTATTTAAAGAACTGCTATAGTAGCTGAAACTGGAGTCTACAAGTATTTCCTTAACATGTCATTTTTCCCCCGATTCAGATACATAAACTTATTATTATAAAGTTCTTCGGCATTCATAAGGTTTTCCATTTTATAATAGCAAGCATTTCAACGTTTATTTTGGAAAAAATGCTTAGAAAATGTCGTGAATTTTTCTAGTAAGTAAACCAATCATTAGGTCTAGGAACATGCAGAGTATCCATCTAGGGCCTCTCCTCACCCACAACCACCCCCCCCCGAAATGTCAAAAGTTAGTTTTCTTTCTGTTTTTGAATTTATATAGGAATTTTGCTTGATGAGAAGGTAAGAGGAAGGGAAACAAGAGGGGGTATTCTTCTATAGGTCTATAAAATTCGGACGAAATTGTCTTACTGAAAACTTACTATGTGCTTGGCGTCACATTTCTGCTGGGCTTCTCCAGGGCAAGGAAGCAGAGAGGGAATGCCCGCACTCTGCGTACACAGACATATGAAGCCCGGAGAGACCACACAAAGTTTATTATCTGAATTTTGTCATTTGTAAACTTTTTGAGAATAAGAACTCCTTTTTAATCGAAGTGTCTTAAAAGGTGGCCCTCTACACAACAGCAATTATACTTTTGTCTGTTTCATTTTCAGACCATACTTGGGACCTTTGTGAAATCACTGACTCTTTACAATCACCCCACAGTCCCCAGAGGACATCCCCTCCTCCTGCCCCAAACTCTGAGGCTGAGACACAGGTCTTTTCTGTTCATTGATGAAAAGCATTGTGAGTCACCGAGCGATTCTGTTGCAAATATGATAAGCATTAGGGCCCTGAGTCTCAGAAAAGAGTGGGTTGAATTAAGGATTTTCAGCCACCTTAGTACAATAATGGCGGCAGAGTGGAGAGGACTTAATGTCCAGATGCTAGTGCAAATAAGATCAGGTTCAGCAAGGATGGGAGAAGAGTGTCAGGGGCAAGGGGAGGAATTCTATGGCACCCTAAATCCTGATTTATGTGGAAATTTACACACATTGGGCAAGATTAAGGCAGGATGGCAAACCAAGGAAGAGGCAAACTCTCCACCTCTCTCCCATTCCACTACACCCCCAGCCCTGCCAAAGAACCTACTGCAAATTAAGGCCAATGCTGCTCAGACTTTTTGTCTGCTGCCCTGTCAAGATTCCTTTTTCTTCAATTCTTTTTCACCATCGTGGAATGAGGTCAGTACTCTGTGATTGTCATTTCGTTCCAAATTCTTGAAATATTTTATTATTTACAAAAGATTTCCCTACTGACTTAGGACAGGAAAAAATATGAATGTGCAAACCCTGAGAGTCCCAATAATAAAAATTTCAATTGTCATGGCTTTAGTTAAGCAAAGATTATTCCTGAAGGACTTTTGAAGGAAAATATTTAGGAAACATGGTTTAATGTGTTTGTTTTTATTGAAGAGTTTTATTTTGTTTGTATGTGTATAAGTAACATATTCATTGTTTAAAATTTAGAAAAATACCACCAAAAAAAGTATAAAAAATAAAATGAAGATTGTATCTAATGTCACCACCCAATGTTATATTTTGAAGTCTATCTTTCCAGATTTTTTTCTAAACATACCCACATTCAGGCATGTGCCCACAGTTTTAAATGTGATCAGAGTATTTTTCATAATCTGGCATGCAGTCTATCTACCTTTTTCACTATTTATAATATTGTGGCATCTTTTGGTTTCAAGGTATATAGATCTACATTATCCTTTTTAATCATTGCATTATATTCTATTGTGTCAAAGCACCAGCTCATTACTTATTAACATATACCAAGGTTGTTTTCTATTTTTTTACTATCATAAAGAAGGTTGAAGTAAACATCCTTGAACATACCTCTTCAAATATATGTCCAATTATTTCTTCCTAGGAGCAGAATTGTTAGGTCAAGCAGTTTTTGTATTTAAAATTCCAATACATGTTGTTAAACAGCCTTATGGGATGCTTATACCAATTCTACTCCCACTCCTAGGCTATAAAAATACCTCTGTCTCCACTGTGCCAAGGCTGGGGTTTCTCTTTTTTTTAAACTGTAGCATTAATCAACAACAAAAAATTAAATCTCATTGTTTTTGAGTGCAATTGGCTATGGAAAATGAATTTATTTTCTTATATTTATTGACCATTAGCAATACTTCTAAAAATAATCTGTTTATGACCTTTGTCCATTTCCTGCTGGCCTGTGGGGTTTTCTCCTTATGATTCCTAATAACCTTTTGTATGTTAGGGATAGTAACATTAGTCTGTAGAGACTCTAAATTCTGTGAGGGCCAAGACCATCTTCAATACCACACAGCCAGCATTTTAGTGTGATGCCTGATGCAGGGCAGACCCTGCCCATCATATATGTTGTAAGTAAATTCTCCCAGTTCATGTTTCTCTTCATATTTTCTTAAGAATGTTTTTTCTATCCGAAAGTCTTTAAGCTTTATATAGTAAAAATCTATCGATATATTCCTTATGATAGATGAATATTTGAGTCATGTATTTCCCATATGAAAATTATAAAAATAACAACAAACATTTACATACACACTACATGTGTTAAGAACTGTTGCAAACACTTTACATATGCTCATTCATTTAATCCTTGGAACAAGTCTTTTGTCCAGTAGAGTATGTCCCAATCTGCTCCCCACCTAATTACTCATCCTTTTAAAAACTATTCTAGCTATTCTTCTCAATTGATCTCATTAATTTTAGTAAGCAATGCTTTCACATTTTTCTAAATAAGAAAGAGGAGGAGGGACAAAAGGAGATTTCTTGCTCACTCCCCTTTACTTCAACTGCCCTCATTTTCCTCCCCAGTGCTTGTGTGTGATTTTCCCTTTCCTTTACACAAATTGTAGCATGATATACACACTATTCTGCATCCTGGTTATTTGATTCACTTAGTAAAATATCCAAATGCTCTTTAAAATCACTTTGTCAGGGCACCTAACTGGCTCCTTTGGAAGAACATGCAACTCTTAATCTCGGGGTCATGAGTTTGAGCCCCATGTTGGGTGAAGAGATTACTAAAAATAATAAAGAAACCAAAAAAAAAAAAATAAAATCACTTTGTCAACTTTTGATCGTGATTGAGTTAAATTTATAAGCTTGGGGACAATTTTCATCTTTAAAATATTGTCTTCCCACTCAAGAATATATTATTTCTGGTTTTTTCTGATTTTCTTTTGTGTCCTTCAGTAGTTTTTAATTTTCTTCTTATAAATCCTATATATTTCTTACATTTATTTCTGAATAGTTGGTCTTTTCAATCTTTCTTTATCTGATAGGCCGAAAAAAAATGTCTCCTTTGTTTTTTCTTAACTTGTATTTACGTTATTACCAATGAGGTAATACATTTTCATACATTTATTGATCATTATAGTCTCTGTAAGTTGAACTTCTCATCCTTATACATCTGAATTATAGAGAAAGCTTGAGAGGGTCCCCAGGACAACTAAAATAATTGTTCAACACATTAAAAATCTAATTCACCATTCCCACAATGCAATTTCTCCACCTTGTTTCTCTGTTTCTGTTAATAGGATGATAATTCTCCGTTATTCAGGCTCAGAATCACATCACCTTCTTTGATAACTTTGTTCCTCTTCACCCCCATCTTATCTCATTTGCCTAAAGTGATTTTTAAAAATCTACTGTTGCAATTTCTCTTGCTTCTGACTCTTCCTTTTCATTGCCACAGGTTTCTTCATGTTCTCTATCCCTTTACCCAGAAATAGTCAGCTTTCTGGTCTCCCCACCTCCCTCTCCCCTTCCGGTACCTGAGAGAATAGACAAAGTGCAGACCAATTATATTCCGTTGTTCATAAAATTTGAATGGTATACCACTGCCTCCTGTATTTGTCTCCTACCACTATCCTACTTTTTTCCTACAGCTCAGCAAAACCAAACTACCTAGTATTCCCAAAATATTCTCTATGATTTTCTGACTATACTTTTTCTTCTGCCATCACATGCACGGAAATGCTCTCCTTTTTTTTTTTTTTTTTGCAAACCCATTGTTTCCTCAAGGCTCTGAAACATCATCTCCAAGAACCTTTCCTGTGATCTCCAACTCCTCTGAACTCCCAGAGTAACTTTGTTTCTCTTAAACTACTCACCCTATTATTATCACCACTATAAATTGTTTAAGCAAAGAGAATATGTCTTATATGATGGTATGATGAAAAAAATCCTGGGATATGTGGTCAGAGGATCTGTTGAAAGCCTCACTATTCACTTACTAATTGTTTTAGATGGGGTACGTCATTTAACTCTTACCTTAAGATCTTTAGTTGTGAATTGGTGGTGGTACTAATAATGTATATAACAAAAGAAGCTGTGAAGAACAAAGAAGATAATGTATGTGAAAAAAACTGTAAATTGTAAAGCACTGTATAATAAATATTGGCTTAGAATTGATACATTTAGTGTGCCTTGAGTTCCTACCCGTTTGCACATCACGCAATGTATCAAGGTGCCATATTCCATATAAGATAGTAGGAATAATTTGTAATAAGATTTTGCATCACAATCTAGTCTCAAAAATAGAAACTGTCATTATTAAGTGGTTGAGAAAATAACAGACTTTTTAAACACTGGTTTTATTAAAGGTAAAGAAGAGCCTTAAAAATACTGAGCACCCATGCCCACGTTAAAGATAGGTGACTGTTGTTACAGATTGTAAACAATTGCTAATCATGCTGACAGAAATCTTTCTGAATGACACATATTTCTATTAAAGAGTCTATGATACATGATGACAGGGAGAGATAAAGATGAGATTAGCCGTTCTAACTCCTGTTTTCAGGTCTAGTCCTGAGGCAAAGAATAGCTGAGTAAATGAAGAAGACTGTTGATTTCCCAGGACTTCATTGTTATTATTTTCCTGAAATAAATTTTTAAATTGTTCATAGTAACAGTGTCTGGTGCTTCTCCCCACGGTGGCATCACACAACACATACATACCGTATTTCATACACATAAGAGCATGTGCACATAAAGCCACCTTATTTATCCTAAAAGAGATAAGACAAAAATGGATGAGTGATTCTCTTCCTTCATATCACTATCTTCTTTGCATGAATTTGTAATCCCTTATCCAACACTCTGACTCGGAGCAAAAGACCTTGCTTTCCGCATATCTGAAAGGTTGGAGAGCCCCACAACCTTTCTACTGTCCCTCTCTCTCTCTCTCTTTTTTTAAGATTTATTTATTTATTTTAGAAAGAGAGAGCATGAGCGGGAGGGGTAGTGGGAGAGGGAGAGAGAATCCGAAGCGACCTTCACACTGAGCACAGAGCCCAACACAGGGCTTGATCTCACGACCCTGAGAGCACAACCTGAGCAGAAACCAAGAGTCGGACACTTAACCGACTCTGCCACCCAGGCTCCCCTGTCTCTCTCTTTCTGAGCTTAAGTTCTCTACATTGTCATCCATATTTCTTCATTGTTGTAAATGTTTTTATTGAAGTAAAAAATATATTCAGTAAAGTGACAAACTCACACTTAATTTTAGTTGTATAGCTCAATAGATTTTTGCATATGTTTGAATCCAAACAATCACCAGTTAAAAAACCCAGATCAAGATGTGGAACATTTCTTGTACTCCAGTAAGCTTCCTCATGACTCCCCATAATCAAACTCCTTACCCAGTGTCCTCTAGAGGTAACCACTAGTCTGACTTATATCACCATCAATTAGTTTTGCCTGTTCTTAAACTTCACGTGTATGGAATCATACAATGTGTACTCTTGTGTCTAGCTGTTTTCTCTTCCCAGAATATCTATGATACCTATTTTGTTAATCAGTAATTCATTCTTTTTACATATGCAACAGCTTTATTAAATATAATTCATATGCCATAAAATTCCCCCTTTCAAAGTACAAAATTCAGTGGGTTTTGGTATATTTAGAGTTATGAAACCATCACAATATATAATTTTAGAACATCTTTATCATCCCCACAAGAAACCTTATACCAATTAAGTCACTCCAAATTCCTCCCCTTTCTCCAGCTCCTGGTAACCATTAATCTACTTTCTGTCTATGGATTTGCCTATTGTGGACCGTTCATATAAACAGGATCATACAGTATGCAGTCTTTTGTGAGTGGCTTCTGTCAGTTAGCATAACATGTTCAAGGTTAATCCATGTTGTAGTATGTATCAGTACTTCATTCCTTTTTATTGCCAAATGCTATTCCATTGATGGAAATACCACATTATGTTTATCCTTTTACGGGCTTTGGAGTTGTTTCTACTTTTTGGCTATTATGAATAATGCTGCTATAAATATTTATGTACACATTTTTGTGTGGACATATATTCTCATTTCTCTTGAATATATTCTTAAGTTTCTAATTTTTATGAAGTCCAATTTACCTGTTTTTATAAGTGACAAAAGAAATAATAGTAATTATGGAGGCTGTCAAGTTCAAAATTCTATAGGATGAGCTGGCAGGCTGAAGACCCAGGAAGAGCCAATGCCACAGTTTTAGTTCAAAAGCCATTAGGCTGGAGAACCAGAAAGAGCTGATGTTCCAGTTCAAGTCAGAAAGCCATCTGCTGGAGAATTTCTCCTACTTGGGGGAGAGTTGGTCTTTTATTCTATTCAAGCGTTCAATGATTGGATGAGGCCCATCCACATTATGGAGGGCAATCTGCTTTACTTAAAGTCCACCAATTTAAATGTTAATCTCATACAAAAACACCCTCCCAGAAACACTCAGAATAATGTTTGACCCAGACAAGTGACACATAAAATAAACTAACACAGTTGGGTCATAGAGAGGGCATATGTTTAGCTTTAGTAGATACTGCCAAAGAGTTTTCCGACATGGATAAACCAATTTACACTCCCATCTGTATGCATGAGAGTTCAGGTTGCTCTCTATCTTTCTTTGTCAACACTTGGGCACTGTCAGTCCTAAATTTTAGCCATTCTGGTAGGCAGGTAGTGATTTGTAATTTGCATTTCCCCTATAAGAAATTATATTAAACACTTTCCTCCCTATTGGCCATTTGGAAGTCATCTTTGTAGTATACTTCTTCAGGAGCTTTTCCTCATTTAAAAAATTACATTGTTTGGTTTTTCTTATTGATTTACCCAGAAGTTTGGGGGTTTTTTTTGCATATTCTGAATGTGAGTCCATTGTCAATATATGTACTGAAACATATTCTCTCTTTCTTACCACTCTCTTGATAGTGTCCTTTGATTAATAGAAGCTTTTTTGTTTTTAATTTCCCATTTAGGTCTATGACCCATCTTGAATTTATTTTTATATATGGTGTGAGGTAGGAATCAAGTATCTTTTTATTCCATATGAGTAGCCAATTGCTCCAGCACCATTTGTTGAAAATATTATCCTTTCTTCACTGAATTGCAGCAGCGCCTTTGTCATAAATCAAGTTCTATTTCTGGATTCTCTATTATGTTCCTTTGGTGTATTCATGTATCCTGGTGCCAATACCACACTGTCTTAATTACTGAGTCTTTTAATAAGTCTTTAAATTTGGTAGTATAAGTCTTTTAACTTAGTTCTTGTTTGAAATTTATCTTGGTTATTCTAGGCCCTTATATTTCCATATCAATGTTAGAATCAACTTTCAATTTGCATGCACACACACACATACACACACATTGGGGGAAATTTTCTTCCTTTCTTGTTTATTTTTGTCTCAGAAAATATCCCTTCTCCTAAAAAGTTCACACTCTCCTTTTGTGCCTTCAGTGTTAATCTCCTAGGCTTCTCTTGCATGCTCAAGCATCATCACCTCATTCTTCCATCTTCAGTCTTTCACTGTTCTTTGAATTGTTCCCTTCAGCAGATAAACACAGTTAAATGTCTCTTATTTCCTACCAAAGCAAAACAAACAAGCAAAAACAAATGTTTTTCAACCTTACATTTCCCCCATTTACTGTACTGTCTTTGCCATCTAATATTTTTAAATATATGCATATACAGCTTTAATTATAAAACGCTGTAACATTATACAAAATCTGGAAAACTCATTGTTCAACCACTCCAAGACAATTATGATTATTTCATAGTATCTTTATATACATATGCATGTATGCTTTTGGGTGTTGTAATCTATGTGTGTTTTTTAAAAGTCTTCTATCTTCTTCCTTCACTTAATATTATAAAAATTTTTCCATACTGTTCCATAATCATAATAATTACTTTAAATAACTGCATCACACACAATTGATTACACAAATCCTGATTCTTTATAGTATATTCAGAAATTTTTGTTCCTTCCAATTTTTATTCATGTAAGTAAATATTGCTATAAACATCTTCATTCATGTAGCTTTCCCTTTCATGACTACCAAGCCTTTGGAAAGAATAGTCTGTATTTCATACTTCTAACCTACCTATCTGCTTATTCCTTGACTCCTGAAATCTACCTGCTCCTACATTACTATTAAAAAAAAAAAAAAAACAAAAAACCTCTCTTAAAGGTCACAATGACCTTCTAGTCAGCAACCCAATGCCTCTAAGTCTACATCATCCTGAATCTCTTCATAGCACTAAACACTTTTGGCCGTTTTGAAACTCCATCCATTCTCCTTAATTTCTGTACTATATATAGTCCAATTTTGCCTACTTCTCTTGCTTTCCCTGTTTCTACCTCATCCTCCAGGGCTGTGTTGTAGACCCTCTCCACTCCTCCTCTCCTTTGACAATCTCATGGCTTCATTTATTTTCTCTCTGCAGATGACATCCAGTGTATATCCCCAACTCTGATCTTCTTTTTGAACTCCAGTCTCATGTTTTCAGATGCTGATCATCTCCATCTAGATATCTCTTTAGCATCTCAAATTAGAAGGACTATCGCGAAGATCATCATCTTTCCTTCCACAACTTTTCCTCTTCCTATGTACGTAGTCATTTAGGCTTAAACCCTGAGTCGTCTTTGACTCTCATCTCTCTGTCTTTGACTCCTCAATACTTGTTCCATCATATAAACCAGGAACTGTTTCATGAATGGGCATGGGATTCAATTATGGCCTAAAAGATGGGGTATGCATGGGAAAGTGGTTCTGGGAAACATTTTCCCTTTCTTAAGAAGACCTCTCCTCTTCCTCTGGACATTATGACTTCGAGATATGATCATTGGGACCGCCATTACCATCTTGCCATCAGCCAGACAATGATGCCAACAACACCCAAGACATCAGAGCAGAGGTGGAAAGAACTTGGTCTTTGGTGATATTATCAAGCTTCTGGATCTTTTAAACCTGAAGTCTACTCTAGTTTACAATATCCAAATTTACAAGACCTAATTTCCTTATTGCTTAATCCATTTTAAATCCATTTTGAGATTTGTTACATGCCAGTGAGAACATCCTTACTGATAGACCACTTTATATCAATTCGTCATTATCTCTAATTTGGGCTATTGCAGTGCTATGTGATCTTTATGCCTTCAAACCTAATCTATTTCATACACCTGCTGCTAGATGATCCTTCCTAATGAACTATTTGATCGTGTCCTTGGTTTTCTCCAAAGACCTTTAGTAACTTCCTATTGCCTAGAGAATAGTTCAGACTCAGCAGCTCAGCATTTGTGGTTTTATGCTTTCCATACCTCGTGTAACAGATACACAGAATTAAGTACTATCCCTCAAATGTACCTCTCCCTTTCCTGCTTTCTTCCTGCTTTTCTTTCCCTGGAATACTCTTGTTCCACCTACTCCTGTCCATATACAATTTTCTTCTTGAAGCTATCCCTTCCCTATTTCCACCCCCTGAAAAGTAATCTCTCCTTCCCCTAAACTTCTATGGTCTTTATTACTACCTTGAATTGGTATTATTTATCTAGCATAATCTCTTCTACTACCAGTACTGTTCCATGGAATTTTCTGTGAAGATGGTTAATGAGCACTTGCAATGTGGTTAGTGCAACTGATGGCCTGAATTTTTCATTTTGTTTCAATTAATTACTTTGAATATAAATAGCTACAAGTACGTAGTGGCCACTGTATCAGACAGCATAGTCCTAGACTAAAAGGCTCTTGAATGTAGCACAGGGATTTTGTCTCTTTTCTCTCTAATCACTACAAAGAGCATTGGAAAGGCACAGTATATTTTATTCTCTCTTATTTTCTCCACAGAGCTTTGTGGCCAATAGACACTGAATATTTATTAGATCGTTAAATTTGGAAATCACATTTACCAAATACAGTATATAAGTAAGGGTTCCGAACTATTCTTGTTCTAAATTCAAGTAGATTAAATGGGGGAGAAGGGTAAGCTGAATGGACAAAACTCTCACCTGTTACTGAGATACAATGGCTAGCCCATACTAAAAGGATCTGTTTCTATTGACCTGTCTACCTTCCAACTTTACTCTCTTCGTCAAGCAGAACTCTGTAGTTTAAAGCTCTTTGTTTTTGAAAACTTTTAATTTTGCAGTAATTTCAAACTTAGTGAGAAATTTCCAAGAACAGCACATAAATCTCCATATTCACCAGGTTTTTAAAATATTTAAACATTTCTTAGAATTTAAAAATACTCCTGCAGTTGCCAAGGGCTGGGGGAGGGGAGAGGGATTTAGTGTTTAGTTGGGTATAGAGTTTCAATGTTGCAAGATGAAAAAGTTTTACAACTCTGTTGTACAATAATGTGAATATACTTAACACTATTGAACTACACACTTAAAAATGGTTAAGATGGTAAGTTTTATGTTATATGGTGTTTTTACCACACACACAGACAATACACTCCACCACCTTCAAGCACGAGAACAGTTAAACCATCTTTGAAAAATAAGTTATAATTCTATTATAGACCCCAAGAAAGAAAATATCTTTTCTTTTATCCTCCAGAAATCAATCTGTTTTGTGTTTTCAAATCCTTGTATTTTCAAATTCCCTATGGCTCATTTTAAATTCCTTATTTTATAAGGGAACCCCTTTTTCATCATATTCCAACCTCAATAGAAATACAATTGATTCTTTAATAAAAATAATGACCTAGATTCACCAATCTTTAAATTTTTTTTTAAAGATTGTGTATGTGTATGGGAGACATGAGAGATGTGTCTGTGTGCATGTGTGTGTTTGTGTGTGTGTGTAATTTCTTTTTTCTGAACCAGTTGGGAGAAAATCCCATACATAATGTCCACTTACCCTTTAATATTTCAGTGTGTTTTCTTAGGAATAAGGATATTCTCGGACATACCATATTCAGGAAATTTAACATTGATACAGTAGTTTTATCTACTCTGCAGTCCATATTCCAACTGCACCAATTATCCCAATAATTCTTTTATAGCAATTTTCTGCTCCAGGAGAGGATCCAGTTCGGGGTCACATTTTGCATTTAATTGCCATGTTTCTTTAGTTTCATTTAATCTGCGGCCTTATTTTGTTTTGTCTTTTACGACATTGACAATGTTTTAAGGATACAGGCCAGTTATTTTATAAAACTTTCTTCTTTTGGGGTTTGTCTGATGCTTCCTCATAATTAGATCCAGGTTAAAGCTCTTCAATGTATGTTCACACCTACCATACTCATAAGTTTATAAAGCATTCTGTTTCTATTAAAATACACATTTATTTCATTAAGTAAGTTTCTAAAAATATTTTTGTATAAAACACACAATTCTATTTCAAGAAGTTGTTGGCTTTGGGGTGGAAGGATGGGTTGGCCTGGTGGTGGGTATTGAGGAGGGCACGTTCTGCATGGAGCACTGGGTGTTGTGCACGAACACTCAATCATGGAACACTTCATCTAGAACTAATGATGTAATGTATGGGGATTAACATAAGAATAAAAAAATAAATAAATAATAATAAAAAAAAAGAAGTTGTTGGCTTTGTGCTTTTTAGTGGTTTCAAGTGAAATTTACTTAATAATAGATCCAATTTCTCTAAACTCATTTATTCAATTACTTTAACATTAAGTATGGAAATAATTCATCAGACAGGACTACTAAAAGTATCAAGGTCTGGTGATTTTTTATTACCCACCAGTGAATAAATTAAACCTATAGTATTTCCACTTTTTATTTCTACATCTCTTAATGATATCAACAGGAGAGAAAATACTTGAATTCTGATATTGTAAATAACAAGTACTTTTGGCTTTTGACATGGTAAAGGTTTTGAGTTGGTTCTTTATTCCAAGATTACAGGTATTTTTAAATGATGAGTGGGGGGAAAAGGAACTGGGAAAAGTCCCTTAACTGTATAGAAACCTGTACTTCTTAAAAAATATTAAAAAAAAAAAATTCACTCCAGCTATAGCGCTCATTCTGGAAACAAAAATAAAAATGGTCCTTCAGGATTTTTCTGGGGAATAAGTAAGAATTGTTTCAAGGAAGAAACTGGCAGGGATGTGGACATTTTGGACAGGGACACAAAAATGCCGTAGTGTTTTGGACACCATGAAAGCACTAGAATCTTTAAATAAATATTTTACATTGTGAGAAATGTCTGAGTGTTAAACACGTTTCCCCCCCCCTAGGGGAAATTAAACAAATATTTCTTTAAGAAGATAGAAACAAGTCTCCCCTTCTCCCCCCAAGTTAAAGTGTCTTTGGCTCTGCTTCTAGGACTTCTAGGAAAGTGCAATTAAAATAAAATCGAAACAACAAAACCCTTGCAGCATTTAGATTTTTTTTTTTTTTTAAGCGCTCTAGAAAATTTAAAGTCCGACTCTTTTCAAGTCTCGACGGTGGGAGTGCCGAGGCTTCCAGGACTTCTCCCACATACTCTAGAGACTCGGGGCTCCGGCCCCAGTCACCCCAGTCAGCCGGCAGCCTCGGCGCCGCCGGGCTCCAAGGGGGTGTGTCCCGGCACAACGGCGGCCGGACGCCGCCTCCGCCGCGGGCCCACCTGCTGCCCCGGCGGCCCGGGCCCACGGGAGGCGCGGAGCGACCGTTGCGCCGGGGTCGCCCGCGGCCCCGAGCATAAGGCTCCCGGCGGGCGCCAGCCCCGCCGCCCGCTTCCGGACGCGCCGTGCAGGCGGAACTGGAGCTCCTTTCGCCTTTCAGCGCGAACTGCTACCGGCCCCCGTGGAGTGGGGGAATTTGCACTTTCTCCGCGCGCGCACACACACACACACACACACACACACACACACAGCCCTCCAAAGTATGGGAGGTCGGGATTTAAAAACGTAGGATCCCGGGCCCTCCCCGAGCTCTTTGAGCCAGCGGCCCCTCTTGCACTGCCCCGGCGGCGGCCAGCGCCAATTCGCGTCGCGGAGCAGGGTTCTCCCTCCGGCCTTCCCTAGGCGGGCGTGGAGTCTGCGAGTGTCGGGGGAGGGGTGCAGGGCGGAGAAAGAGCATCCCCGCGCCGCCGCTGCCGCCACCGCCGGCCGGCTGGGGGAGGCCTCGTCACAGCCGCCGCCTCAGCAGCGGCCACAGATCTCGCGGTGTTTGCCTGCGGCTGTGCCGCCATATTGTGTGACAGTATTTTGATTTGCACTGGGCTGGCGGAGCCGCGGCGAGAGCGAGCGAGAGCTGGGGGGGTGGGGGGAGGGCAGGCGAGCGCGAGGGGGGTGGGGGCAGAGGGAGGTAGGGAGGCCGAGCGAGCCGGAGCCGAGGAGCGGGGAGCGGCGACGCCACCCAGCCAGCGTTTTTGATCTGCAGCAGCCGCCGGCGGGGCGACCCAGCCCGACCCCCTCTCCTCCCCTCCCCCTCAGCCACGAGCAGCGGCGGCAGCGGCCGGAGGGAGTTGGCGGCGGCGGCCGATCGGAGGGGCTGAGCGGGGAGGGAGGGAGGGCTGAGGTGTCCCCCCTGCCGGGTGGAATCGGAGGCGGCGGCGGCGCTGGCGGCAGCCGTGGTGGTGGAGGCGGCAGCGGCGACGGTGGAGACGGCTGCCCTAGTGGGAGAGGCGGCGGCGGCGGCCGAGGAGGAGGAGGGGGAAGCGGCGGCGGCGAAGGGTAAACGGACAGCACTGCCGGGCCTCGGCGGGATCCCCAGTCCCGGCTCTCCCCTCAGCTCCCCGCACCCCCCCCTTCGTCTGGAAGGGGCTCTGCTGACTCGCAGGGCCCTTGCGGGGCGTCCGCTTCTTCCTCTCACTCTTCCTCCCTCCGCCTCCTTCCTCCCCCAGTGGCGAGGCAGAGTGGGAGGCCCCCCAAGTCCTCCCGACGGGGTGGGGGTGGGGAGCCTCGGGCCGGGCCTGGGCTCCGGGGAGTATGTGTGTAGGGGGAGGGGGGCATTCATTGGAGTCGGGAGCTGGGGAGAGCCCCGGGTAGGGGAGGGTGCCAGCGGGTGGGGAGGGCCCCTGCCTGCACCGGTGCCCCCGGCCCGCCCCTCAGGCATGTGTGAGATGGGGGTGGGGGAAAGGAAAACTCCTTTTTGGGGAGCCGTGGTCCAGATAAAGATGACTTAGCGAGGGTGTTGGGGGGAGAGACTGAAAGAGTTGTGCGGGGACGAGGGGAGAACTTCGCTCCCTTTGCAGTGTTGGTTTTCTGCAGCCTTCTTGAAATGGGGAGCAAGCCCCGCTGTGATTATGTGGCCCCCTCGATTTCACTGGATAATTCTAGTGTTCTGTCCATACGACCTCCAACCCTAAGATTGTGGTTGTAGCAGGGAGGCTGAAAGGGTCTGGATATTGCTG
Organism: Leptonychotes weddellii; assembly: GCF_054177405.1. NCBI lineage: Eukaryota > Metazoa > Chordata > Mammalia > Carnivora > Phocidae > Leptonychotes > Leptonychotes weddellii. Next base: position 115,520,311 of record NC_138376.1, read on the forward strand.
AACAGGTGACAGGTGTATCTTTCTGTTGCTGATGCTGTCGGATTGCCCGGGCAGAGTTGTATACCAAAGTCTCAGAGACCGTGTGAGTTTGTATTTATGTGTTTGGCCACGTTTCATTCCATATATAGTATATTTGAGATGTTAGGTTTCCATTCTTCAAGTCCGCTTAATTGTTGTGGAGAAATTCTTCAAATGTTTCTGATAAGAGGGGTTTCCAGGAGAGCGGAGGGAATTTGCAGCTTCACAGCGGTTTCTGAGTAGTTCATGAAATTCAGGTCCCCAGTGCGAGGCTGTTTTTAAGAGCTTTTTATTCACTGGAAAGTTCTTGAACGCTAAGGTCCTATTCGAGGCAACAGTGAGGTAGTATAATTTTGCATCCATTTTGTCCGTTTTAGGTAAGTTTGTAAAGTGTCAAATTTTAGGGTCAGATTGATTCACTTTTTATAAAAGGAACTGGTCTGTGCTTTAGCTCACTCAGAAGAGAATGTTGCTCATTATGCAATATCAGATTTGGCTGGGAATTTTGGTGGGCATGGAATAGAATTTTTGCTTTCAGTTTTTACAGTATTAACTGGTTGCCACACTTTTCTTCGTACAGTAGCAGAGTATTGGCACCCTTTTTTTGTGACAGTGAGTGATTGGTTTTAATAAACCCTGCAGTTTGAAACTTTAGTTTGAAAGCATTGCATTTTCTAATAAAGGAAGACATGCTTTTCATCTTATTGTACGTTTTGGCTGAGCACTTAAATTAGAAACAATGGAAGGAATTGTCAGATAAATGAGCTACAAATTAAATTAGGGCCAAGTTAGTTTAAAAGGGATCCTGAAGCATTTAAAAACGTGTATGGAACAAATATATTGAGTGATGGTACCATCAGTGTGTTAACAGGAAATAGAACAAAAATTCCAGTGATTCAGAACTTCTGTTGGGGTTTTTTTTTTATTTTTAATCTAATCAGTTTCTAATATAGGGTCTTATGATTTAAATCTTTAAAGAATCAACTGAAAGTTGAATGTGTTCATTAGATGAGTAAGTCATTCACTGAATATACACCATTATTTCATTTCTTCTCTTGGGTACATGGAATAACTTTCTGAGTTTAAAAATATTCTCAGAGGACACTGATGAACTGCAGTTATTCACCCCTCTTTAGTGAACTGTCAAGTAGTAGAGCTTGTGCTTTTGTAACTCATTTCGAAGTGGGTAAGGGGCACCTGGGTAGCTCAGTCGGTTAAGTGGCTGCCTTGGCTCAGGTCATGATCCCAGGGTCTTGGGATCAAGTCCCGCATCAGGCTCTCTGCTCAGTGGAGAGTCTGCTTCTCCCTCTCCCTCTGCCTGCCACTCTGCCTGCTTGTGTTCTCTGTCAAATAAATAAAATCTTTAAAAAAAAAAAAAAAAAGTAAATGATGGGAGTCTCATCTGATAACCAGTTTCCTGAAAAATACATTTTGACTTAATCCTGTTTGATTGAAATAACATCTATATTTGGTCCTCTCTGTAGTGGAAAGAAGGATTTGCCTTCAACTAAGGATTGTTTTAAGACTTGCATACAATTATTACATCTAATGAAATGAGGCTTTTAAACTCTGCAGAGTTAGGTAGACACTAACCAGATCCCCAATTATGTTAATGAGTATTCCTTCGTTAGTATTAGTAACATGGGTAATTGTCTTAACATGATACAAATGAAAGTTTATTCTATTTGTCATTTTGTCTGTAAGGAAAATTCTTTTCTCAAAATACTGTTCAGGATGAAATGTAGACATATATCTGTGAACACAGTGCATTTTGAAAAATAGGTATAATGTAGATCATTTACATGAAACTAAGCATTTCATGCCAAAAATTCCTTGAGGGATGTCTGAATTTTCTAAACATTTTTTAAGATACATAAACTGATTAAGACTAAAAGTTTATTTTTTTAAAAATCATCAACATAACTTTAAGCGGGAATTTTTGTCTTTTATAGATCGTTTAGAAAAAAGTATCTGATAATCTTTCCAGTATGTAAAGTTTGTAAATTAAACTGTAATTCAGAAAGGCTTCAATTCTATTATATCTCTACCTGGCCAGCCTCCCATGACCCAGAGAACAGTGGTAGCACTTTTCCTTTGTTTCACTTATGTCATCTTTATTTGATCCATCTGAGATTGGGACTATCTGTAATAGAAGGATTTTGAGGTAATTACAGAGGCAAATGTGAAGATTGGGGCAAAATAGTAATGAGAAGATAAGGGATTATTAGATGAACAGTTTTAGGTAGCTAGAAATATGTAGATGTGGGTAGTGGTGGCTGCCAAGCATAGGAAAGTGATCATGCTGAACTGTACTAAGGAGATTTGCTCTGAATCTTTTGAAAGACTCTGACCATATGTATGTCATCTTATTTGAAGCCTTCTGTATCAAGGGATGCCTGGTGGCTCAGTTGGTTAAGCGCCTGCCTGTGGCTCAGGTCATGATCCCAGGGTCCTGGGGTTGAATGCCGCAGGGAGCCCGCTTCTCCCTCTGCCTGCTGCTCCCCCTGCTTGTGCTCTCTCTCTTTCTCTGACAAACAAATAAAATCTTTATTAAAAAATGAAATAAACCTGTATCAAAGTGGTAAGGAAATTATGTGAAATTTAAATGTATGTATGTTCATATTATTTACCTCTGGCTCATATTTTGAAAACACTTTACAGTAGTTTAATATTTCATTTCTTATGATTCTGGTCCTTTAAAATCAAGGACACTTGCTTAATCAGAAAGCTAAAAAACCTGAGAAAGTACTCTTAGGGTAGCTAGTATTGTACTTTCAGCATTCTCTTTTGTTGACCACTAAACCTGACTGTGATCTTGATGGAGTCATAGATTAAGAATGGCTTTCTTTTTCTTTGTTTTCTAAATATTCCATTCCTCAAAACACAGTGTTTAATATCAAGTAATACTACTGACCTTCTAGCATTAAATTTAAGCATTTCATTTACACTTTTCACTCTGATTTTTACTGAGTCACTTTACAGAATATGCTTAGTTTCTAATTTCTTAATCCTCAAAAAAGGAATGAGCTACTGTTAAAAGCACAGTAAAAAGTGTCAGCTGACAAGTTGATATTTCAGGAGATCCACGTCAGAATTGCCACAAACTAAAATCATAGATGTTAATATCAACAAAACATACCTATGAAAATAGATTAAAGTCTAGACACTTAAAAGTGCATTTTTTCAAAATACAATTTATGTAGACCCCCCCTTATCTCTTGATGCTTGATAAATTGCTGAGTGTCTTTTCTATTTGCTTCTTAATATTTTTAATGTAAAATTTTAATCTATTGTATTTCTAATCACCTGTTTTAGTTCAAAATTTGGTTATCAAGGGAGCGATGAATTTTTTTTGACCTTCAAGAACATAATATCTTTTTAGTGTTTCTTTCATAGTAAAGGAAAGAAAAAGACACTAATATGTACCAGATGCCTACTGGGTGCCAAGCTTTCATTCACTTCACAAATATTTATTGAGCACTTACTATGTGCCAGGGACCTTTGCGATGTTGGAGATGGCAGCAGTGACTGACATAGACAAAATTTCTGTCCTTTGTTTAGTTTACATTTAGTAGTGAAAAACAAATGAGTAAAATGTAGTATGTCTGGGATGAAAAAGTACTGTGGAGAAAAACAGAAAAGTGGGTTGGAGAATGGACATTGTTTATTTGCTGTTTTCAGAACTGACTGATACTATCCTTGATTTCAAAAACAAAAACTTACATAAGTGTTTTCTTTAAGAATATACTTTATAACTTGGGAACACAACTGTGTTTGTACTTTAGAGTTATAGTTTCCAATGATAGCAGTTTCCTATTGTTAGTACTTCAGAAAACTGCTTTGTCCCTCAATAGAAAATCGAGTCCACTATCCTGGTTTTGCCACTGACTAGCTTTGTGATTTGCAGAGGATTACAATTTTGTAGCCTCTCTGAACTTGTTTTCTTCTCTCTAAAAGGAGTGTAATATCAAGAAGGTTGATGTGATTACAAGTTATACATTTTGTATCAATTATCTGCTATATAGAAGGGTTTGGGTAAGTTGTAACATTTTTGTTTACTGCTTCTCAGAAAGTTCTGTCAAACAAACATAGTTAAAGTTGGTGACCCTTCCAAGAAGCTCTCCTAACACTGTGGGTCATTGTTTAATATATATTTCACTTAAACTGAAACATTCTTGTCTGATAGCATAAGGTTAATTAAAATGCACCTGTAACTTAGAGTCACTAGTACTGTCTGGGAAATTGGTACACTTGCCTAGTCAATGTGATATCAGGTGTAAATCTACAGTGTTTTTCTGGTGACAACATTGTGACATAGCTTATTAAGGTTGAGCTGGATCTCAGCATCTTGACAAATACAATAGTGTATTAAGATTCCAATTTATGCAAATGGTTGTGAAACATTTAGTACAGCCTGGCATATTGTAAGCATTCGATAAATGCTCTTTTCATTATTTATTACTCTCTTGTTGTGTGAAGGGGATAATCCAAAGAATTCACAAAGTATTAAGGAAAACTTTTACAAAGATAAAAGTGCAAATTGTTGATGAGTTTTTTTGAGGGGAGAGTAGCCAATCAAATTGAAGTATTTGTTTTTCATTTTTATTCTGGAAGATTACTAACTGAGCTTCTCAGGGACAGACCATGGCTTATTTTCATTTCAGTCTTGACTTCACCATATCTTCAGTGGTTGGTCTCTGCTTAAGAGCTCAAAAAATATTGTGTGTTAATTGTTGAATGGTTCTTAGTTTTTCTGTGTATCACAACTCATTTTGGTGGTAAGCCACTTCTGAGTTTGAAAAGTGACTACTGGGCTTAAGTCTTTGAATCTCTAGTTTAGGCAGAGACTGAGGTGTCAGGCAAAGTCTCCTGAATGCCATTTTTTTGAATCTAACCAGAAATTAGAAAAATACCATAGAAATTGAAAGGAAGAAATCCGTTATTTGCAGCTAGATTGGCATTTATTAACCTATTCCTTTGAAGTTGTTGACATTCAAGTGAAAAAGTGAACAGCACTGTTTATAAAAAGAATAGAAAAAATTCACGCATAATTATATGCCCTTAACTGTTAAAAGACAAGTTTATCTTTCTCTTTAAGGCACTTTCAATGAAACTATAGAATTATACTGGCTTTATGAATTAAATGGCTCAGTCACATTGTTACATTCTTATGATGTGGGGAATATCGGTGTTTTCACAGAAAAAACATCCCACCCCACCCTACTTTAACAGTAACCATTTTTCATGTTTAAATCTTAGCATCAGCCAGCTTTTTCCTGTTCTGTGGCAAGTTATCCTCTGCCTAATGAATAGTAATTTTAGCTTTCTTAAAACCTAAGATTTCCTCAAGTTCTAAGACATGCAGTCATTTATATAAAATATTTCTTGGCTTTTTAAAAAATGTTCTTCAAAGATATATAGGAGCAAATTGCTTTATATTCAAATTTGATGTGTTACAATACTGTTTTAGAAATACATACAATTGAGTCTTTCGATATTCTTGTGGTTTTTTGTTTGCTTGTTTTGAACTGTAACAACCTACCACTAAAAAGGAATATTCCTACAAAGTGTCTGTTTGGCTTCAGAAAGAAAGTCTGATTTATCCAGAAACAGGGAGAACATAGATGAGGGCATTGTAAGAATTTATAGTATTTTAATTGTGTTGTTAAAGAAAGTGGCATCGTTGTTTCACTTAAGAAAAACAAAAACAGTCCTAGTTAAGTCACAGAAGTCAAATAATAGAGGTTGGGAAAGTCCTGCAGAGAAAGAGACAGGAGAGAAGTAAGAGTAATGTAGACTTTAACAAAGATTTTGGTGGAAATATATGAATGCTGGTTGTAACTAATAAATTATTCAAAAGAATTAATCCATCAAAGTGTATGATGCCTGCATCCGGTCCCCCCACCCAATCTTGCTAAAACAGTAAGTCAAAGCAATGCCACATTCCTAGATATATTACAGAGATTAGTGCTACCAGGAAAGTCTTGAACATTTCTGGGGGGGTAATTCGGACCATTTAACCTGCCTGTTTGGCTGGTGCAGAAGACAGGTTCTGGGAGAATGACAGCAAATTATTGCCCCCTCCCCAAAATAAGTGTGTGAAGGAGTCCTTTTGATTACTAAATTCTACTTATTCCCTGGTTTATTAACCATACTTCTATCTGAATTAATAGAAAATATTATTTTGAGTTTTAGCTTAAAGTTTTACTCTTAACACTTATATTAAGGAAAATTTCTTTTGGCCTATCTTAATGTTAACCTTTTAGGTGTTAGCAAAACTGAGCACGTCACAGGTTTGCTTCTTGTCATTTTGCCAGCTGGGCAGGCCGGAGATACCGCCTGTTTCATCAGTGTAGAGCCAATGGCAGTTCAGTGAATGATTTTCCATTCCCTATCAATGAGAGAAAATACTTGCCAATACAAACAAAAACTTGAAATCAGCAACTTGACCTTGCAGAGAACATGGTTCTCACACCAGGCAAGTTTGGCTTAGTCAGACAAATCAACAAAAACAGTAATTCTGATATGAACTGGAGAAAGAGGAGATGAGGGGAGTTTACTTAGTTTTAATTCTGTCAGCAACTGAAGAAAATATTACTTTTGATTTTGAGTTGGTCTCTCTTAACTTGTCTACTTGTCAATCTCTACCCCTTTAACTAAATATCTTAAGATTACCATGGTGAGGTTCACTGAGGCTTAATAAGAAAAGACCTGGGCTTTAAAGTCAGATGAGCCCAAGTTCAACTGCTGGGTTGTATTGCTGGCTATAAGTATGCGGCCTTAGATTAATCACTCAAACTCTTTGAGCCTAGGACTTTTCTTTAGAAAAATAACGTATACTAATACGTGTCTTGAATGGTAGTTTTAACTACATTATCTGTATTTCTTATGTTAGTACTGTACCGACATGGAACCTAGTAGGCGTCAATAAATAGTCAAAATGCAAAATATATCCTATGATATCCTGTGCTTTTCAAGGTAGCTTTTCTTCCCTGTAACTTTTTCATGTTAGCTTCATATTGAGCACCTTCTCTTTAGTCAAGTTTAATTTTTTGAAGTATTAATCTTTCAAATAGAACAAGGCAAATTCTTGTTGTAGTTACATTAGACATATAGCTTAAATAATTGGTAGTAATTTTACATTTGGAATTTTGCTTTGTTAGGTTTTTCCTTGGGGGTACTTACTTTATTTTTCCTCAACAAATAGAATGAAAAGGAAATAATTTCTCTACTGTTTAATTTACTATTCCTCTTTAGACCAAGGATGAAATAAACAAAGCATCATCATTTTTAATCACAAAGTAAATATGTGATTTCTTTGTATTTTCCTTACCCTTTCCTCTGAAGAAGCCTACATTTTCTATTTGAAAGTAGTCCGTGCTCATAATTAAGTTCTTTCTAATTAGAAAATTGGCATGGATCATATTTGAAAACACCTTAAATATGAGGTTAAATATAATACCATAAAACTGATGCTACTTTACGTAAAATGATCTTTGTACCTTTTCTGTTTTAAGTTCCTAGTTAATATTTTTTTTAGTTACTTTGATAATACTTTTCTGTGTCTGTATTTCACATTCAAAAGGAATATAGTGCTAATTTTCCTGATGTTTATTACTGGATTAACTGTGACTTTTTGCTGATTTTTCCTAAAAGTTTTTTATCTTAATCTATTGAGTGAATTAATGTGAATGTTGTAGAATATTTTGCTCTCCTAATTAGTATTAAGTGCTATCTGCATAAATAATATTTTAACATACTAATAAATACCATTTGTTTATCAATCACCCAGTAAACTTCAGAACTTTTCCTGGTATTATAAGTAATACAAATAACTTATTACTAAAATGTAAATCCAGCTGCTGTGGTTACAGTTAAACAGTATGAATGAATGAATGAATGAATGAATGAATAAAAAGTATGTTTAGAACATTTTGTAGTGTGTATATGAAATCTCTAACCCTAGAGGTAATAAATACACTTTACTCTTACACACATGTAGTTTTTGTGCAGTCTGTATAATAAAGCCAGAAGCACAAAGAATAATGGAAACCTAACCATTAATCATTAGATAAATAACATTATTGCAGAGAGGATTATGAAGTATAGGTCTTTTCAGTATTGTTTAGTATAGCTAAATAGTTTTTCTTTTAGCAAAGTCAATATGTAGTGTGTAGGATTATTTATATACTTTTTGTTTTCCTCAAAGACCATTTTTGTTTTGCTCAAATACCATTATTTTAAAAATTTAACATTTTCAGAACCTTTCAGGTGGGTCACCTAATGCCAGTAATAATTAGGTCAGCAAATTAATTTTGCTTTTTTGCCCTTTGCAACAGAGTTCATCTTACATGTAGCAGATCAATAATTCCATAAGATTTTAAATTGAAGAAGTCTACCTTTAAAAATTACATTCAAATCTATGGTATAAAGATAAGACACTTGCTTCCATATATATTCTCGACTTTCTATGGACGGTTCTGTCTCTCATACTAGCATTTCCTGATCATAGGTTTTTACTGGTGCTAAGTCATCCCTAGAAAATAGTTCTAGAGAAGACAGTAATATAGGCAAAAAAACCACTTGTTTTTTGAAAGGAATTCAGAACACAGTGTATGTTCCATTTTAATCCATTGAGCACAGATTGTATAGTTGCAATTAGTGACCTGATAAACATGAACTGAAGCAGATGTATGTAGGCATCACAGTTAAGTAGTTGCTAGAATTGAAGAGAAAAAGTACTTAAGGAGATAACCTAAGATATCATTGTCGAACAAAAGTTGGTGGAAATACAGATACTAAGAGCAACTTACTGTTTACCTTATAACTAGCATTTACCTAAATGGTACTTAACTAAGTACTGTTTGCCACTTTATGATGATTTTCTAAGGAAGTGGAAAAATAAACTTCCATTTGCACATGGACAATTCTGCTTTTTTACATAGGAAAATGTATTCACATGTATGGTTAAGCTGGCCAGCTTGCCTTTTCCCTCCTTCTTCCTTTCTTTCTTTGAGGTTTGGTTTTTGGGTTTTTGGTTTTTTTGTTTTTTTCTTTTTTTCTTTTTCAGGGTTTTTGTAGGTGAAGTAATTGGTCAGCCTGAGTGAGACATCCTCATTCTCTTCAGGAGATTTTCCCCTCATGAACAATGGCATGAATTTACAGGATTGCTGTTCAGAGCCATTCCTATAGGTCTGCAAGTGGAACAAGAAGTACTCTTTTGAGGAAGGTAGCTGGTTCATGGGAAAATTGAACTGGTGATCTTAGCCAAACCAAGCTACACGATTAGTACTTCCAACTTTTATAGGCTGTCACGTGATCAAAGACAGACACTCCACAGAATTTGTTTCAGATGCCTTCTATGACACACCTGTGCAGAATAGTTGGCTAACCCAGGGAATCTTGCCTGACTCATTCTCCCACTGTGTCTCATCTCTTCATTGTTTATTAGTCAACCTAATTCACTTATCCGATAGTTTTGAGTTTCTGCTATGTGCTAGGTACTTTGCTAGGTGACAGAGATGGAAAGATGAATAAGATATAGAGGTCTTGCCTTCACTAGACATGTATACAAGCTGATAGGCTGTTCTGTAACAAATGCAGTGGTAGTGTTAAACATAAAACCCTTAAGGAATCTATGGGAGGAGTGTTTGACTCAGTGACGGATAAAGGGATAAGACAATGAAATCTTCATAGGAAAGGTGATGCTTAATCTGAGCGTATGTCAGACAAGGAATACGAGCTGGGAGAAGAGAGGCCATTTCTGTCAGAGAAAACAACATGTGTGAAGGATGGAGGGAGGAAAGTCCCCACACCTTTAGTAACTGAGTAGTTTCACCATGCATAGGCACTAATGAGGTGTTATTTGGAAATGAGGTGGAAAATTAGAAGACAGAGCATGAAAATAACTGTGTGCTCTGTAAGGTAGATTTGCCTTAGTCTAAAAATGATGGAAGGCAAGTGCTTAAATTAACATTCTAAAAAGATCTTTCTGGCCGTAGTGTACAGAATATTTAGAAAAGAGCCAGGCTTGGAAGGGAGGGGCAGGCCTTATAACTACGTATTTGGATAAGGAACTGGATTAGTGAATTAAGGCAATGATTAAAGAGAGGAGTAGGTAATGAATTTGAGAAGAGAATACTGAGTGTGAAGTAAAACAAGGTAATGGTCACAGATGCCCTGGCTTGAGTACCTGAGTGCATAGTGTAATGCCTGTCGTTTACCAGCGTAATAACATACCAGGGCAATAACAGGTGAGGAACATATTTGAGTTCTTTTTGTTCGTTTCAAGGTTCCTGTGGAGAGAAAAGAGAAGGAAGATACCACTTTATTGGGGAAAGACTGGGAAGACTTCTCTGATTAGATGACATTTGAGTAGGTACCTGATGATGTGATAAAGGGAAAGAGCTTTCCAAAGAGAGGCAATAGCAAATGCAGAGGCCTTTAGGTGGGGGCATACTTGGCCAAGTTCCAAGAGCAAGGCGGCCACCGTAGTTGGAGCTGAGAGAGAGGGGAAGGGTAGATGAGATCCAAGGATGTATTTCATGTAGTATCTTTAGATTGTAATAAAGAGTTTAGATTTTATTCAGGATGTGATAGGAAGCCCTGAAGGGTTTTAAGACATGATCTATTTGCCTTTTTTACCCTCATTTTTTAGAACATGTTTATTTGTTCACGTTGTATATGTATGGCTGTATATCATTTATCATATGTAAGATTCGTGTAGCCATCGCAGTCAGGATATAGAACTAGAACTGTTCCATCACCATAAAGAAACTCCTTTGTGTTACCCTTACATAGTTATACCTTTTCCCCAACCTTAACCCCTGGCAACCACTCATCTGTTCTCAATCACTATAATTTTGGTGCTTCAAGAGTGTTGTATAAATGGAATCATCCATTATCTTTTGAGATTTTTTTTTTTTACTTAGCATTATGCTCTTGATCCATCCAAGTTAATGTATGTATCAATAGTTGATTCTGTTTTAATGCCAAAGAAGTATACCATTGTATGGATCTACCACAATTTGTTTAACCATTGATTGATAGAAGGGCTTTTGAGTTTCTAGTTTATAAAAATAAAACTCTACAGGTTTTTGTGAAAATACGTTTTCATCTCTAGAGTAAGTCCCCAGGAATGCATTTGCTGGCTTGTGTGGTAAATACATGTTTACCTTTATAAGAAACTGCCACTTTTCCACAGTGGCTATACCATTTTACATTCCCATTAGCAATATATGAAAGATCCAGTTTCTCCACATCCTTATCAGTATTTGGTATTGTCAGTATTTTTTATTTCGGAAATTCTACTAGGTTTGTAGTGGCAGCTTATCAAAGCATCAATTTGCATCTCCGTAATGGTAAATGATTTTGAACATATTTTCATGTGCTTTGCTCTCTATATATCCTCTGCAGTAAAGTGTCTGTTACGTCTTTTGCTCATATTTTAATGGGATTTTTTTTTTTCTTCTTGTTTAATCTAGCGAGTTCTTTAAATATTCTGGATACAAATGCTTTGTCAAGTATATGAGTGTAAATACTTTCTCCTGGTCTTTTTTATCTTCTTGGTTAGCCTTTGCAGAGCAAAAAAAAATTAATCTTGATGAAGTCGAACTTACCCTTTTTCCTTTTGTGGATTGTGCATTTGTTGTCAAGGCTAAGAACTCATTGCTTAACCTTAGATCCCAAATTTTCTTCTCTAAGTTTTCTGAAACCTTTACATTTTGGATATATAGATCTATGACCCATTTTGACTTAATTTTTATTTAAGATGTGATTTTTTTCTTCAAGAATTTTGTTTTTAACAAAAGATTTTATTTGAGAGAGAGAGCACACAAGCAGGGGGAGGGGGAAGGGCAGAGGGAGAAGGAGACTCTGCTGAGCAGGGAGCCCAGTGTGGGACTTGATCCCAGGACCCAAGGGTCATGACCTGAGCCGAAGGCAGATGCTTAACCAAACCAACTGAGCCACCTAGGCACCCCTAAGATGAAGTTTAGATTCAGGTTCATTTTTGTCTATGGATGTCCAGGTTGTTCCAGCACCATTTGTTGAAAAATTATATCCTTCCTCCATTGAATTGCTTTTGTACCTGTGTCAAAAATCAGATGGTTGTATTTGTAAGGGTCTATTTCTGGATTCTCTGTTCCGTTCCATTGATCTTTGTGTCTGTATCTCCATCAGTAATTACCTTGATTACTGTCACTATATATAGTAAGTCTTAAAATCAGATGGTAAAATTTCTTCAGTTTAATTTGCCTTTTTTCAGATTTTTTTTAGCTATTCCAGTTCCTTTCCATGTAAAATTTATAAAATTTTACAAAAATCCTGCCAAAAATCCTGGGATTTTGGTCAGAACTCCATTAAATCTATAGATCAATTTGAAGAAAATTTGCATTTTTACTTTGTTGAGTCTTTCAATCTGTGAACACAGTATATCTATCCTTACATCTAGGTGGTCTTTGATTTCTTTCATTTCAGCATTGTGTAGGCATAAAAGAGAAGTCAAGGATGACTCCTCTAAGATTTTTGGCCCAAGCAATTGGAACTATGGAGTCGCTGTTTACTGAATTGGAGGAGACAGTGAAGTAGCAGGTTTGGGCTGGGCAGTCAAGAGTTTGTTTTTGGACATATTAACCTGAAACCTTGTACATGTTTTGTTAGACTTATACCTATGTACATTTTTTTGGAGCATTTATAAATGATAGTGTTTTTAATTTTGGTTTCTAGTTGTTCATTGCTAGTTTATAACAGATTGATTTCTGTTAGTTGACCTTGTTTCCTTAGACCTTGGTAAACTAAACAGTTTTAGAAGGTTTTTTTTGTAGATTCCATGGGTTTTCTAATGTGTCTGTGAACAGAGACAGTTTTATTTCTTCTTTCCAATCTGTGTGCCTTTTATTTGCTTTTCTTGTCTTATTGCTTTGGCTAGTACTTCCAGTACTGTGTTTAATAGGAGTAGTGAGATCAGACAACCTTGTCTTGTGCCTGACCTTAGAGGTAATGCATTCATTCTTTCACCATTAAGTATATGTTAACTGTAGGTTTTTTGTGGATGCTGTTTATCAGATTGAGAAAGTTTCCTTTCTATTTCAAGAATTTTTATCATGACTGGGTATTGAATTTTATAAAGTGCTCTTTCTACATCAATTAATAGGATCATATTTTTCTTCATTAAACTGTTAAACTGATGGTAACTTTTCTTTCTAAAGATTCACTGAGGCTGCTGTGTGGAATAAACTGTGGGAGTGGGGCAAAGTTATAAGCAGGGAAGCCATATTGGAAATTATTACAGTAGTCCAGATGAAAGATGATAGTGGCTTGGACCAGAGTAGTAACAGGAAAGGGTGAGAAGAGGTCAGATTTTGGATATGTTTCAAACCTTGTGTGGGCAGGAATTGGTGATGAATTGGATCTGAGGCATAAAAGAGAAGTCAAGGATGACTCCTAAGATTTTTGGCCCAAGTAATTGGAACTGTGGAGTCGCTGTTTACTGACTTGGAGGAGACAGTGAAGTAGCAGGTTTGGGCTGGGCAGTAAGAGTTTGTTTTTGGACATATTAACTTGAAAGGCCTTTTGACTTGTAAATATCAAGTAAGTGATTCGGTATATAAAATAGAATTCCAGCAAGAGATGCAGACTAGAAATAGAAATTTGAGAGTTATCAATTGAGTTGATGTATGAGAAATTTATAGTCATATTTATTAAAAACTGTACCAGTAACCTTTTTCTTTTTACTGTCTGTTATCTAAGGTTTATTTGCAAAATGCCATATTTTCCTACCACATGAAGAACTTTTACCAAGTTTCAATATGGATTGGTTCTATTTATCAGCCTGCTGTTGTGTATCTGACGTTATTATGTGATTGGGCTATTTATTTCCTGTAATGATGTATTTAACCGTGCTTATTTGATAGGAAGATGACTGTAATAGCAGTATAGACACATGTGTCTTACTTATTTTCAGAGGTTCGTCCTGAACCTTTATAAAAGGAAATACGTCTATGTGTATTGTGAAAAAGGTTTGACACTATTATTTAAATGCCTTATAGGCTTTCTGTGGCAATATTTCTCTTGTAGGTAAAAACAGGACAGCCAGAGAGACAGATCAAAAACAAAAATTGAAAACAAGGATGCAAAATAGCTAGCAAGGAAGAGACTTCGATTTCTGACTTAGACCCAAAAATAAATCGGTAAAGGGAGAGGGTGAGCCTCAATTTACAGAACTGGTAAAAAGACAGATCTTCTGAGTTCCATTCAGATGTGTTGACTTCATATAAAGGTATTTCAGAAAATACTTCTTAAATGTCACAGTCTTTTCTGTTGTAACTAATTAACTTAATATTTTCTTATCGATAACATATATTTCTAGCACTTTGTTTTAGTTCCTCTATTGTAGGATTTACCATATTGTGTTATAATATTCTGTTTACTTTTCAGTTTCTCCCACTAAATATAAGTTTTTACAGCATTAGTACAGTGCCTTGGCACTTAAGCTTTCTGTAAGTATTTGTGAATGAATAAGTGAACACACATACACACGACTAAAGTTTAGAGCTAGTAATCTTGCTTGCTTTTGAAAGTAAATGAGTTTTTGATTTCCAGAGTATGGGTTATGGTCATAGGTCTCATCCGAGTACCACATTTTGAGTTGATGCTTTCAAACGAACGTGATACTCCTACAGAATGCACATAGCAACAATACTAACTAAAGTTAGTGAGGCACAAATTTGCCTGTTATTATCTGTTCTTCTTTTCCTTGTGGTAATGGATTTATGCAAAATCATCTCAATTTTGGCCCAGACTTTTTGTATTGAATGGGGCACACATTGCGAACAGTAGGCTGAGCTTAGAGTTTAACCCAAAGTAGCATGTCTCATAGGAAAGTCCCTGCACACATTTAAAAAATCTGTCTTTTACTAGTCCTTCTCCCCATTTCCAGGTAGATGGTAGATTTATAGGCCAACTTTCTCTTCAGCAGTAATTATACTTTCAAAAGCATTTTCATATACTTTTATTCCTTTAAGCTTTACAAGACAAAAATACCCTGAGCCTTTATTGTTCCAATACAGATTTAAGTACCCTGAGGATATTTATTTTTGCAGTGATGTATTTTATTTCCAGATCCATAGTGTGTTTGTACACGTATGTGTATATATATGTATGTATGTATCTATATATACATATATATGTCATGTTAGTTTGTAACAAATTAATAAAGTTTATAGGAAGAAGCTTTCTCTGATATTGTTGATGCAATAATAAGTGCTTAATAAATGTTGGCTGTTTATAGAAAATTTTTACATTATAAATTAACCAAAAAATTATTATCAAAAAAATATTAAAACTCTATAATCATTATTGTTATGCTTATTTTCATTTGGCTTTCTTGACCCCACTCCTTCCTGAATTTTATCTAACTCTTCTGACTCTTTTGTTGTAAGTTCTTGGTCTTCAAGTCTCTTTTCCTGGTTAGCACGTTTTCCATAATTCCCTAGATCAGTGTCACCACCTTCTACTGAAACTCAGTACTGTCTAATTCTGCAAAACCTGTTAACCTCTCTTGGGGAGGAATGTGAGTAATCCAGTTATGTTTTAAGAGCTAGAAAGTTTGTTACCACTATGAAATACAGCTTAGCAAGGTCTAAGAATAGAATAAGCCATCAGATAAGAGACTGTTGTGTTACTGTGATTGTCCAGGTATCAGACACCTGAACAAGGACATTGTGGATATAGAGAGGGGGATGAATGCAAGAAATATTTGTGGGAGTAATCAGTGGAACTTTGCTATTGATTGTATACAGGGAGGAAAACAATTGAAGACCCTGAAATTGCCAGCTTCAGAATCATGCTCTGTTATTAAGAATTGACATAGAGGTACATTATTGGGTGGAAGGCAGTGAGCTAAGTTTTGGACGGGATAACTCTGGGTGCCTAGCATGGCACTGTCAGGCTGTTAGTTTTACTTGTTCCAGTCCTTCCGCACCTGGCTCTTGCTAGCCTTCGCCCTCACTCACTCTGCATTCCACTACTATTGGTCTAAGACCTTCCCTTTAGGAAAAGTAATTTCTTTTTGGTTATAATCAACAAAAGAATTTGTAATGTGTGGAAAGCAATTCCTTGTTTCCTACCCACATTCCCATTATCCTCATCTTTTGACCCTTCCCTCCAATGAAAAAATTACTTAGAATTATATTTACCACCATCACTACTACCACCTTACCCCACATCCACCCAACCTCTTGGATATTGGTACATAAGTTTTTATGTTTTTTGAAATAAGTAGTCAACTTGGTAGAGATCTTTGAAGAAAAACAAAACTTTATGAAGTGTTTGTGAATAAAACATTAATCAATGAGTAGAGTAACACCTCATCTGGTTTCATTAGGTAATAAATATGCTACATAAGATAATTGAAACTTAACCCAAAATATTTTTATAGATTTTATGTACAGAGATTTTTATATTACTTATATATACACTACATAGTTTTACTTATATATGTGTTTGTGTATACATTTAATAGCTCTAAATATGTTTCTTTATAATGTTTTATATGATTTACTACCTTCTGAAATAGGGAACATTCCCCTTGCTCCACACTTAACCTGTTCTGAAAGATAGAAGTAGCTTTTTGTTTCAGAGCTTCAGAATGAGAGTCAGGAGCCCTAGGTTCTAGTCCAAGGTCTAACAGTAAATTCCTACGTGAGATACTTTGTTTTTTTACCATTGAATCTGTGGAATCTGGAATAGTGCCTGGCATGTAGTAGGTGCTTAGCAAATATTTTTGAAACAAATCATTGTTTTATGTCTACGTTAGCACTCCTTTTCTGATCTATGACTTGGACTTCATTACTACTTAGTAAATAAGCTTCTGAGTTTTTAATATAGTAGGGGTATCTAGGTTTTGATTGAAGTGAACTATTAAACTTAATTTATGTTGTCTTTTAGCTGCTTAGTGGAATTTTTGGCCTTCTTGATGTATTTTCTTGTATACTTAAATTTTTCAAACAAATGATCTAATGATGTATTGAGAATAGTCTCCTTACTGAGTACATTCTATGTGCCTTTATTATATGTAAGCAGTGTCTTACTTACAAGGATATATCCTATTACAAGGACATATCCCATGTCCCCAGGGATCTTATAACCTAGATAAAGAGACATAGAAGTGAAACTGTAAGAGAAAAATGTTGGATCGTGAAGCATTGACCCACAGGTACAGTGGGAATTCTAGGAATAGAGCAATCCATGTGGGCTGAAGCAGTAGCAAAAGAATTCAAGAAGGAGATGAAACTTGAATTGGTTTTGGAGAGTAGTTAAGATTTTGATAAGCATCGAGATGGAGAAATGACATTCTAAGCCGGGGCAATAGCGTAATCAGGAAAGAAAGCTGGGTTAAACATGTTCAGACAAGCCTGACAGGATTCCTATGGGTGTGAGGACTAGTGGGAAATGAAAGTAGATGCAGTTAGTATGAGTTTTATTCCAGGCTCCATGAAACTAAAGGGGTCTGAGGATAGAATTTAACGGAATCCCTCTGTTTAGATGAGAAAAAAAAAAATCGTCTTTATGTTTTCACTAACAGGAACCTGTAACTGAAATTTAGCATTTCCTTCTACTGATAGTCCCTATTTAAAATGGTTCAACTTAAAAATTTTCAACTTTCTGATGGTGCAAATGAGATATACATTCAATAGAAATAATACTTCAAATTTTGAATTTAGGTCTTTTCCTTGGCTAGCAATATGCAGTACCGGACTCTTGTATGCTGGGCAGCGGCAGCGACCCACAGCCCCCAGTCAGCCACAAAATCATGAGGGTGAACCACCAATATGCTTACGAAACCATTCTGCTCCCAAACAGCCGTTCTGTTTTTCACAATTCAGTACACTATTCAATAAATTACATGAGATACTCAATACTTTATTATAAAATAGGCTTTGTATTAGATGATTTTGCCCTTTTGTAAGTGTTCTGAGCACATTCAAGGTAGGCTAAGCTAACCTGTGATGTTCCGTAGGTTAAGTGCATTCGATGCATTTTTGACTTACAATGTTTTCAGTTTACAATGGGTTGGGACGCAACCCCATCATAACTAAAGGAAGATCTGTATTAGGATTTTAAGCAGTAAAGCACAGTAGTATTAGCAGTGCCTATGTACTAATAGTAAAGCACAGATATTTTCATATTACTTTATAATTGTTGATATTTCTGAATATAGTTTATGTAGATTACTACTTCAAAATTATGGTTATTAGACCTGCTAGATTTTATTTTGTTGAGTGCTAATAAAGCAGCATATATATTAACGTATCACAAATACAGGTTTTAAAAGAAACTTGGTAATTTTCAGTATAATTACTTTTCTTTGTAATCATTTATGCATTTAAAACCATTCATATTTTTAAAAAATATATTTTTAGTAAAATTGACTTTCTTTGTAATCCTGTATACTGTATTTAATGCATTTAAAAATATTCTGAGAGGATATCTGTAGCCTTCTTCAGACTGCCAAAGGGGTCAGTGACACCAGATCTAGTGAAACCAAATGGGAAAAGGCCTTGAAAACCATACCAAAGAGTTTTAGTTGAAATGGTAAGTAGAGAAGGAGTCTAATAAGTTTTTCATTTATTTGTTTTAATTACAGAATAAATACAAGTTAACTTGAAAAATTTTTTAATTTCATTAAGTTTAAAAAAGAGAGGAAGTTCTTTATTTTACAGCTATTGATAAAGTTTACAAGGTAACAAAAACTTGTCTATAATCCCACATTCGTTACCCTTATACTCTTCATGTGTCTGTTCCAGTTTATTAAGTTGTTATGCCAAAGAGTGAAATATTTATTAAAGTGGTTATATAGGAGCATTTTTAATCTGCTGTACTATACTTGATAGGTCAAGCAGGAAGACTGTGGTGGCAGGGAGGTAAGCTATGGGTCTGGTCATTTAGATGTGGGATGATTGGGTAGCGGTAAAGGTGGAGTAGAATTGGCGATACCAAGAGGTATTAAGAAAGAACTTAAAGGGCTTGGTGGTAAACATGGGAGCTGAAATGCATGGAGTGGAGTAAGGGAAAGTAACAAAGTTAAGAATAGAGTACCTAAATCAGGATTCCTGAAATAATACTGTATAGGTTCGCAATACTTTATCTGTAACCCGAGGCCATTTGTGTTTTGGAATTCAAAATTTTTTTGGATTTTAGAAAGGAAGCATGGTATTTATATTGTATATTATTGTAACATGCCCCCAGCAAGGTCTGAAGCATCGCCCAGTAATTAAACACTAATATTTCTGCAGTGAAACATGGAAATAGTCACAGTCAGTAGGCTAACTAAAGCCTGTAAGTAGCCCCAAGTCAGCTCAAGGCAGGTTTTTTGCCACTACCAGATGAGGTTTTGTTGTTTGTTTGTTTTTTTAAGATTTTAAGTAATCTCCACACCCAACCTGGGGCTCAAACTTACAACCCCGAGATCAGGAGTCACATGTTCCTCCGACGTCAGTCACCCTGTCCAGATGAGTTTTGACATGAAGTTTCATGAAAAAAATCTTTTAAGAGCTTTTTAGATTTCAGAACTATGGAAGTGATTGTAGACTGTATTGACTAATACATCCAGTGAGGAGAGTCTTAGGAGTTGTGTTTTGAGGAATGTTGATTATGAAATGGTTAAGATTGGAAAGAAAGAGGGGTATAGAAAGGCAGGAGAAGAATTTAGACTAGTTTTCAGGCTAAAAAGAGAATTACTATTTCTGATAAAAATGGGAAGTTAAAGAAGGAAACTATTTTGGTGAGGAGTTTAAGTTTAAACGTCCCTTTTAGTTTTCAAGTATTCAAAGCTTACAAGTGGAATATAAAATTTCCTTTTAAAATGATCTCTTAATTTTCACAACCTATGACTGTGGTGTTGAGACATGAAAGTACTTCAAGGTTGAGAGTGGTTGAAGAGGTGTTCCTAGATATTTAAGGGTTGTGGCCCTGCTCACCAAAACAAAACCTGGAAAATAGACCGAAAGAAGTAGAGTGAGGTACTTGTCCCGCATGTGGTTGAATCATTGGTAGGGCCATGTTTCTAATGATGTGACTATATACAGTAGTAGTAACTGTTACAGCAGCGGTGGTAGCGGACGTGTTTTGTTTGAATGCTTTCCGCATGCCTGGCACTGTTCTAAATGCTCTGCAGCAAGCAGCCTAGTGGGGTCTTCCTTCCTCGTAGACTGGGTCATGACCGCAACTAGGAGGGAAGCATTAGCATAGGCAGAGGTATGATTTTGATTCCCAGTTCACTTTAAAAATCTGGAATATAGATAATTCATGAATATATAGAATTGAGTAGGTTGTAACTATTGCCATTCTGTGATTTTTTTTAAATCTACTTTGATAAATGGACTCATATTATTGTTATGTAAGTAAAATCTCTTAGAAATAGGGACAGAAGTCTTAACAAAAATGAAATAAGGTTCAATAATTACTCTTAAAATTAGTTTAATTACTTTAAATCTATTGTGTATAAATGTATACATTTACTTTATGGTTCATAGTTTTAAAAGGCAAATTTTGTCTTCAGCCTTTATTCAGATTCTGCTCTTAGATAATTCGAACTTCGTGTTTTTATTAAATAAGGATGTCAGACTAGATGATACATAAGGCTCCTTTCAATGTCAGTCTCTACAATTCTGAATGTTTAGGTTTCATCAAGTAGAAGAGAAAGATTAAACTAGAACTTTAAGGAGATTCTCCTTCGATTCTGCTGTCAGTGCGATTCTG
Organism: Leptonychotes weddellii; assembly: GCF_054177405.1. Classification (NCBI taxonomy): domain Eukaryota; kingdom Metazoa; phylum Chordata; class Mammalia; order Carnivora; family Phocidae; genus Leptonychotes; species Leptonychotes weddellii. The sequence continues at coordinate 115,541,089 of NC_138376.1, forward strand.
AATGTTTAGGTTTCATCAAGTAGAAGAGAAAGATTAAACTAGAACTTAAAGGAGATTGTCCTTTGATTCTGCTGTGAGTGCAGCTGAGATGCCTGAGGAAGACAAGCGAGGATGAGTGTCCCACTGCACCTGCATCCTTTTGACAAACGTTAAGAAGCCTAGAAATAACAATCCTAGGAAACTAGAAGAATGTGTACACTGTTGACCAGAAAAAATTTTCAAGAAAACAATGATCAGTAATCATTCAGGTTAGTAATCAATCAGGTTAATACAACATAGAGGAGGGAACTCTGGACCAGAAATTAGAAAGCCCCAAATACATTTCTGGCCCTCACTCTGCCACCGATTGAAGTTTTTGGTAATTAGTGTATTACTTAATTTTCTGAACCTTGCAGAGTAAGAGGAATAACTACCTAGCCTTCTCAGTGGTTTTTCATGAAGATCAAATGATACGATGAATTAGAAAGTACCCAATAAAACTTAAGATATTCTATGGAGTTACTGCAAAATGGTGGATGAGGATCCTGAAAAGATTATTGTATTTGATGATCTGAATAAAACGATTATCAAGGGAGGAAACTTGGAGGCAGATTAAAACAAAATTGAAGCCATAGTATAACTACTCAATAGAGAAGTTTCGCAAGGCATGAATGGTAAGAGACAGATGGCCTAGCATAGCATATTCATTCCTTACATTGCTACTGCAGTTTTTTGTATGTTTGTGTTTCTCAGTTGATGAGGAAGAGGCAGAGGGCAGGAACTACAGCTCATTCTCTTTCCTCAGTGCCTTGAATAAAGTAGCTATTTTCATAAATAGCTTTGTGAATAAATACTTGCTGGACAAGACTTAACTGGCAAGGAAATACTTTGTGGTATGAGTATATACATGGATGTATGTTTAAGATGGTTAAGACTTAAACACGTTCATAGGTTGAAGGGAGAGATTGAAAAGAAAGGTGTGGGTTTCCTCAAGATGTGAACGAAGGGGGATAGCATCTGGAGCCATAGATGAAAATGATGGTCTTACTAGTAACGGACTATTCCCTGCAAAAAGCACCAGACCCAGGAGGTTTTACCATTGAATTCTTAAAACTTCAAGCCCTAGATAACTATTTCAGAGTGTAGAGAAAAAAAGGTAAGATTCCCAGTTCTTTTTACAAAGCCAGCATAACATGATAATAAAATATGAGCGTAAAAGATTACACACCAATCTCACAAAAGTTGGTTCAAAAAATGCTTAATAAAACTATCAGATAGAAACTACCATTACATTAACAGAATAATACTGTAATGAAGTAGAATTCAATGTATAAATGTAGAACTGTATTAATAACTTCATATGTTAGTAGGTGAGGAACTGGGTTATGAATATCTTGAGGGTTAACAAAAAGGGGAAGATCAGCATTTATTCCTAATAATCCTTTGTGAAACAGGAATAAATGAATAGATGTAAGGTTTTGCATGTCTCAGACCAGAAGTCTACATTTTGTTATTAGAAATGATGAAATACTAAATTCCTTTTTAAAAGTCATGAATCAAAAAGATCTGGCCGGCATTAACTATTCTATAACATTGTCTTTGGAATACTGTCCAGCGTAATTAGACCAAAAAACAAAATAAATATTGAAAGGGAGGAGGCAAATTTATTTATAGATGACATTGTGTATCTGGAAAAGACAAAAAGAATCTACTTACGCTACTGTGTAATCTACTTACATTACTGTGAGTAATGAGATTTCATTATGACAGCTAGTTATAAAAACAGTAATTGTTTGAAGTATTTTTCTTGATGGTCTTTAAACTGAAAGTCCATCTATATGGATTAATGAATGGGAATCCTCATTCTTAAATACTTTTTTTTTTTTTTTGCCTTCTAGGGAATACACAGACTGAATTTAATCTTATCATCTCTTAAGTAGATTGTAGTGTGTTTTGAATGAGATACTTTACATGTTAACTATTTTTTTAAAGATTTTATTTATTTGAGAGAGAGAGAGAAGCAGACTTCCTGCTGAGCAGGGAGCCCAATGTGGGGCTCGATCCCAGGACCCGGAGATCGTGACCTGAGCCGAAGGCAGATGCTTAACTGACTGAGCCACCCAGGCGCCCCTCCATGTTAACTTTTAAAAACTGTTTTGAAATAAAGTTGTAGCAGTGAATAGAGTGATTTTAAGGAAATCTTTTTTTAAATCCTTGTTACTTTGATACTTGCTGTATTACTTGGTAATGCTAGGGAAGGTGTAATCTGATCTTTGAGCCATATTTGGTAAATAATAATTTTGTATGGAACCCACAGTTCTATCAGTAAGAGGAAAATTATTGCCCAGATGTAAGCTTTTCTTTGCCCTTAAAGCATTTCCTGACTTAAAGACCAAGTTATATCATGCATAGAAATCGTTTTGTTTTTTAAAGTATAGCATATTCCAGATCTATAACTTCTTTTTTTTTTTTTTTAAGATTTTACTTATTTATTTGACAGAGAGAGACACAGAGAGAGGGAACACAAGCAGGGGGAGTGGAAGAGGGAGAAGCAGGCTTCCCGTGGAGCAGGGAGCCCGACGTGGGGCTCGATCCCAGGACCCTGGGATCATGACCTGAGCCGAAGGCAGTCGCTTAACCGACTGAGCCACCCAGGCGCCCCTAGATCTGTAACTTTTTAACAAGAGTGTGTGGACAAAGATATTTTCTACTTTACTTGTAGGGAGAAGAATTACATGTCTCCTTCTTTACCACTGATTCTGTTTATATCCTAAAAGTAAATTGTTTCATTTTTATTCATCATCAGCTCTTGACTTGAGCTCTCTCACACATCTCCTTTATAGCTGTTCTGAAATCAATGTTGATAAATCAGTTATATCTCTTTGGATGTGATGCTGTTATTTAAACGTACAGCGTTTTACATAGCTGTTGCTTTAGCATATATAAAAATGAAAACTTAAGTATACCCATATGTTTAGAATAAAAAAATGTGTTTCATTCTGTAGTAATGCAGAAAAATGTATTGAATACCCACTATGTGCCGGGTTGTTAGGTATTTCTATACTTTAGCTAATTCTCTTGACAGTCCAGTAAGGTAGGGTGTGGTATCTCACTTAATAGAAAAGAAATTTGTTTAGTTTAGTCCAAGGCCATCCTGAAACCAGATTTGAACCTGGATCTGTCCCTTCCAGAAGTTTTCACTGACAACACGCCATCACAAAAGATGGGAAATTTACATTTTTCTTAAAAACTACTTTGATTCTGTTTCACTTTGTTGTGTTGCTAGTCACAAGAAATGCAGGGAGTTAAGTTCTTTGAATCCTCCTCTTCACTGTTTTTTTTTTTTTGTCCTGTTACAGTTCTCACAGTCTGCCATCATTTGACAGTAGCAGAGGCATTCAGTTTATTTCGACTGCTATGACATTTGTTTCTTAGAGAAATTCCTACGGGTGCCAATTCACCAAGCATAAGGACATCGTTTCCAGGCCCTCGTACAACAGTCTACTATTTCTAATATCTTACCATTTCTGTAATCTTTGTAGTTACAGTGTCCTTTTTTTTTTTTTTAATATGGACCTAACGAATTTAGACGAAAAAAAAAATTGAATCTATTTTGGTAATGGAAAAAAGAATTTCCAGTGTGGTTACAAACCACATCTTATGAGCTGTTCTTTGCCTCCCACTTTAAGAATTACCAAGTATTTTTAAAAATTGGAACCTGAAATTCAGTTCATTGCTTGGATGCATTTCTTAAGAAACCTCTGAGAATTGATTGTAGGAAATTAGGGGAGCAGTTAGAAGATGATTGGAAATAAGATAGTGAGAGAAGAGCAAAATGACCTGAAAATGAGGACTTTACAATTTTAATTTTACCAGTGAAAGTGGATTTGTTGTTTTTCTCTTTCTGTTATACTCTGTGGTCCCATATTGGACAGTCTGTTGCAAAAAGCCATTATAGATTTCATATAGGCCACTGTTTGAGTATCTGAACTGGGAGTCTATAGAGTAGAATTGGGTAAAGTAAGACAGTGACTTAACTAATGTAAATAGCATATTCTGGTATCTTGGAACTTAAGAGATCCTTTTTCCACCTCAGAATATTTTATGTGAGACACACTGGGGACTACCTCACTGCTATTAGATCTCATAATGTTATCTGGTCACATTTCTTATTCTGCCTACCTCTAGTTTACTCTAGTTTCTCTTCTGCTTTCAAGGCTCCAGACCCAGTTCCTGGACCTGCCCTGGAAAAGAAGTATCCAGTAGAGATGAGCTCACTGCAGTTACTTAATTAAAAATTTGTAAGCTACAAAAATGGCAATGGGCCAACCAAGAACAGCTACAATTTGAATTTTTCTATTTCCAGGTATGCTAAAGTCCATGGCACCAGTCAAGCTTAGCCTGCATAACTGCCTTACTATGACATCTATAATAACCAAAACTTTACTTTCAACATCTGTGGTCCTCTTGCTTTCAAGTTTAGTAACATTCCTAACATCTAGGTAACATGCAGCTACTCTTGACTTTAACATACCTTTTGCCTGACTATTTCTAATTTAACTTGTTTGCTAGTAGTAGCAAAGTAATGAAAAAATGATTTAAGAAAAATAAATTTGAAATGCTATTGAGTTAGGCCCTGTAAATGTACAAAAAATACTCTGGTCTTCATTGAAAAGTAAACATTAATGACAACAAAACTATCTTCCTTTAAGAGGTTCACATATAGTATAAGTAGTACAGGGAATTAAATAAATGATCCTAGTTCTCTCAACTATTCTACACTACAAACACCTTCACAGAGAGTTAATATATTCTTCAGTAATTGGAAATCATAGGATTTCTGAACAGAACCAGATAATGTATTATATAGTACTTTTTACCTGAAGAATTTTAAATGTAAGTATATAACTAATATTTGCTGTATTTTTATTTAATTGTTCAAAATTAACCAGATAAGAAAGTCATAGTAGTTGGAATTGTCCTGGAATATAACAACACAACCAAAAACTGAGGTTTCCTGTTCCCTTAGATTTTAACGGAGTAAAAACTACTTATGGGTGGTTAGAGGTCAGAGGGCAGTTAGCTTTTAAAGGCTTTTACTGCTTTTACCCATTTGTATAGATTTAGAAACAGGATTAATCCATAAAAGGTGACTTTATTTACTAAATGGGTGGATAGCCATACATACCTTTTGTTTTTATTTTTTTAATTTTTTCTAAAGATTTATTTGAGGTGGGGGGCAGAGGGAGAGAATCTCCAAGCAGACTCCCCACCAAGCATGGAGCCTGACATGGGGCTCAATCCCATGACCCACGAGATCATGACCCAGCTGAAACCAAGAGTTGGACGATTAACCAACTGAGCCACCCAGGCGACCCCCCATATCTTTTGTTTTTAAAGTTCAATTCAGAGGAATTGAACAGAGGAATTTTACATCCCAACTGTGATTTTGAAAGATGATTCTAATATCCTAACTTGTGCTTTAAAAATTCTCTCCTCCATTGTTAATGTATAATGAATTTAATATCAGCCAGTGTATTCAGCATTGGGTCACTGATTATGTCCCACATGATTTGTTTGGTATTGAAAGGATTGTATCTCATGGAGTGTTGAATTAGGACTGGAAAGGGAGCTACTGCCAGAGTTACTATAGGATCATTACTGCTGTCAGGGGAATTGGAGGGGAAATTCAAGAGAGAACTGCATTCGAATTTCAAGTCTTATTAGTTATCACTAGGGCTATTAGTAATGGTGAAATTTTTCTACATTCCTGAATGCAATTTTTGTATAAAACACTGTACTAGGTACAGTAAGTATGCAGAAATGAATAAACCTGGTTTTCAGTGACCTTACAGACAAGTAATACCAAAAAAGTACCATAATAGTGGTATGAACCATGTACTGGAGAATACCAGAAAGAATCAACTTTGTGGGGAAGGTAACATTTCTGCCGAGCCTTGAAGAATAGATAGAATTCTTTCGAGAGAATGGCAAGAATATTTCTCAGTTATGGAAATGAAAGTATATAACATGTTCTAGAAATTGTGAGCAGTCCAGTGTGCCTAGACAACAGTGTACGGGATATGATAGAAGTTGGATCTATGTCATGCATGCTTTCAAATGTCAGGTGAAAGAGTTGGGACTTCAGTAGTAGGTAATGGGAATCTATTGAAGATTTCTTAGCATTGGTGCACTTAAGTAGGTGAGTCTTTTGAAAAGCTGACTGGTAGAGTAAGGGTTGACTTGATGAAGTCAGATTAGGCAGTAATAATACCTAATTAAGGACAACATTTATTGTTATATGTACCAGACACTGTGTGTGAAGAGTTTTACCTGCAATTTCTCATTTAATCCTTATTACGGGAATGTGAGAAGTAACTGAAATAATACATGCTAGGCATTTAGCACAGGACCTGGCCCAGTAATGCTAAACCATAGTGATTATACTATAAACTCAGAGAAAAGTGTTCTTGTCCACCTTTATGTGTAAAAACTTTCTACAAGAGTGTTGTGTTTATTGAGGGACTCTTAAAAAAGTAACAATAAACCTTTTTTTTTACTACCCCCTACCTCTTTCTTTTAAACAATTAAAGTATCCCATTGGTGGATGAATACTTCTTACCCAGTTTGAGAGCTGAGCATTAGTTGACATTGAGTTAGCCTTTGGTCAAAAAAAAAAAAAGCGGGGGGGTCTGACTTTTTTGTTTTAACAGGACTGAGCATAGAGATAGTCATGCACCTAAACATAAAGCCCATACATAAGGTTTAAATCAAAATGTAACTGTAGGGGCGCCTGGGTGGCTCAGTCGTTAAGCATCTGCCTTCGGCTCAGGTCATGATCCCAGAGTCCTGGGATCGAGCCCCACATCGGGCTCCCTGCTTCTCCCTCTCCCACTCCCCCTGCTTGTGTTCCCTCTCTCGCTGTGTCTCTCTCTGTCAAATAAATAAAATCTTTAAAAAAAAAAAATGTAACTGTAGATCTCATCTGTCAAGCGTCTGGAAAAGTGATAATTGTTGCAGCTGTTAACTATAACGGTAACAGTTTTAGCATAGATAACATAGGCTCGAAGTTATTTGGAAGTATATATGGTTGGCTAAGTACAGTTACTTTCAAATTATTCTACTCACTCTTACTCTCCTACCCATGTAGGAATACAAGTAGTGATGGATCGTCTTCCATTCATGTGTCCCTTTACCTGGCCCCCTCTCCAAAATAATTAGTGTGTGTTCTTTTTTTTATTAATTTATTTAGAGAGTGAGAGAGAGCATGAGCAGGGGGGAGGGACAGAGGGAGAGGGAGAAGCAGACTCCCCGCTCAGCAGGGAGCCCTGGATGGGACTTTATCCCAGGACCCTGGGATCATGACCTGAGCCAAAGGCAGACGCTTAACCAACTGAGCCACCAGGCGCCCCCAATTAGTGTGTGTTCTTTCAGAACCTTTCCTATGCATTCATATAATAATCTTTTTTAATCTATTTTATATCTTTTTTTTTCCTAACCACAAAGGGTATCCCTATACATGGATTCTGCATCTTTCTTTTTTCATTCATTAAAGTCTTAAAGGTCTTTCCATTTAATTGTTTGGAAATCTTACTCCACTTTAAAAAAACCAAAACACGGGCACCTGGGTGGCTCAGTCGTTAAGCGTCTGCCTTCGGCTCAGGTCATGATCCCAGGGTCCTGGGATCGAGCCCCACATCGGGCTCCCTGCTCCGCGGGAAGCCTGCTTCTCCCTTTCCCACTCCCCCTGCTTGTGTTCCCTCTCTTGCCGTGTCTCTCTCTCTGTCAAATAAATAAAATCTTTAAAAAAAAAAAAAAAGCTGCATGGTATTCCTTCATATTGCTCTGCAATAATGTACTTATTCATGCCTCAGTAGAGGTTGTTTTTAGTAATACACACTAAGGTGACTGTATGCTCCTCTTTAAGCATGCGTTTGTCTCTAGATTAAATGCTTTAATTTATATAGATAAAGAGCTAGACCTCACATACTTTATTATTTGTAACAGATTTCATTCAGCCCACCTCACAGCTGATTGCAGTAGCAATGGTGGTGACACCCCAGTTGTGAACTGCTGGCTTAGAATACTGATCTGCAACTGACTTAGTGGGAACTGTGTGTATATCCATGATTCTCTTCCGTTAAAAGGAACGGTATTAACAATTGTCCTCTCTCCCTCACATGTGGGAAGGATAAAGTGAGATAATGGATATGTGCTTATGGGAAATCCAGTATAAATCTGAATTCTACTAGATTATAATCTTCTCAAAAGCAGGGGCTGTATTTTATTCATCTTTGCATATTTAGAGCACAGTACCTGGCATGTCGTGGGCAGTTTTTGTGGAGTGGATCCCAGACATGAATGTGACCAAAAAGTGGTTCGGGCCAGTAGAATTTTCTTAGATGTATTTTCTACATTACTAGGAATCTGTACAGTTTTCACTGAAAATTACCCACCTTTTCAACCTTATCTTATTTTTCTGCTCCACTCAGCCATAATTCTTCAGATTTGTCATGTTCTTTCATGGCCTTTCCCCCAACACAAACAGTTGTCAGAGATATCCTGTAAGACCTTCATTATTCCTAATGACTAAACTCAAGCACAACATTCTTTGTGATGTTTCTCCTGCCTTTCCTTAGTGTCTAAGTTTTAGGCACTTCTTCCCCTTAACCTTCACTGCAGCTTATACACCTGTAAATGGCACAGTGTTTGTTGCTGTCTGAAGACATACCTGCCCCTGGGGCATGGCAGGGCCTGGAACTTCAGAGATAAATCACCTGCATCGAGAAAATGAGAGGCATGTTGTTTTTGCTGACTTGTGGGATGCAGCGTGTATGATGCAGAGGAGGGCCATTAAAATCTTGTGTGATATGCCCCTCCTTACCCTACTTCTTCAGCCTCATCTTTCATCACATGGTCTGTGAGTCTTTCTCCCTGCACTTCAATGTTAGCCAGCTACCTATGGCTTCCTGAACTTGCCACGCCATTTCACTCCTTTAAATCCTTCCCTAGGCAACTACCTATGCCTGAAATAGCTTTCCCTCTCACCTGTCTACCTAGTGAACACATTTTATCTTCTAAGACCCAGCTTAGGTATCCCCTTGTTTAATGAATCCTTTCCTTAAATCCTCCCCTTCCCTCAAAATTGACCGGCCCCTCCTTTGTCTCCCCTGTTTACTGCACATTGTATCTGTAACCATTCAGTTATTACATTTATTTATTGAATGTTTATCTTCCCCTACTAAAATGTAAATTTCTTGAACATAGGCAACTGTGCTTTTATTAATTTTAATATTTTCACCCACTGTAGTGTAGAGTAAGTAGCAGGCACTCAACAAAGCTTAAGTAAGAAGTATATCGTACATACGAAAAAATATAAAAATGATAAATTAGAAAATGGGTTATAAATAAAAATGTTAAGTGGATCGTCACTTTTATAAATTTTTCAGTTCAAATTTCCTATTAGGAAAGTCTTTGTTGATTTATGGATAAGTATTTGTAGGATGAGATTTCTCGTTCTTTATTTAATTACATTATACAATTTAAAATATTGAATATTCTCTAAGAGTATCTAAATTGGAGAATTGTGAAATAGATTTATATATAATAAATTTGCTGATAAAAGTTTCTGTACAGTTCTGAGATTATTCTTTTTTTTTTTAAAGATTTTATTTGAGAGAGAGAGAGCACATGAGCAGGGGGGAGGGGCAGAGGGAGAGGGAGAAGCAGACTCCCCACTCAGCAGGGAGCCTGATGTGGGACTTGATTCCAGGACCCTGGGATCATGACCTGAGCCGAAGGCAGACGCTTAACCGACTAAGCCACCAGGCGCCCCCTGAGATTATTCTTGACTATCTAATTAAAAAATTCATTCACCATTACTATAACAAGACTAATAGCCAACTATATACAACAGTTTCAAAGTGTAAGATTTGAAAGACGGGCATATACTAAACAAAATTACTGCATTGTGTTGTCTTTTAGAGACTTGATTCAATTTAATACTGTTTTACCAATTTCACGTTTGCTCATTTTGAATTCTCTGTAATTTCTTTTTAAGGTTCTGAGTACTGTTATAGTAATGAAATATTTTATTTAAATGTTCTTTACAAATAAAATTTTTTTTTAAGATTTTTTAAATTTATTTATTTGACAGAGAGATAGCGAGAGAGGGAACACAAGCCGGGGGAGTGGGAGAGGGAGAAGCAGGCTTCCCGCGGAGCAGGGAGCCCAATGCGGGCCTCAATCCCAGGACCCCGGGATCATGACCTGAGCCGAAGGCAGACGCTTAACGACTGAGCCACCCAGGCGCCCTACAAATAAATTTTTATGTATTTTCTCCATTAGCAGGCTTAGCAATCTCCATTCAGCACAGCTGTATTACCAATCAAGTGTATGTGTATAATTTTAAAATTGCCAGTTTAACTTATTGTTAGTTCTTAAAATTTTTTGTTATTAAGAGATCACTGATACCTATCTATTTACACTATGTGTAATTCATGAACATAATTGACACACACCCAGTGCTATGACACACACAGACATCTAGCACCTGGTCAGGAGTCCACTATGGGGAAAAGTCAGTTGAGGGCCATGACATTAGAAGGAAGATGGGTGATGTTATATGCGATGTACCACAAAAACATGGGGCCAAGTAAGTGTTTGGAACTGCATGGGGATTAGTTGATGAAACTTCTCATGACTTTCTCTGAATCTTCATATGAAGATGCCATTTTAGATTAATATTTTAACCAGATTATTATAATCTTCACATGCCATTGAGTTCACTGGTTCATTACAAATGTTTATGGTTGATATAAGATGCTAACCGGTCCTTCCAAGTGCTTTCATTTTCTTTTATCCTCTCTTTTTCCCTCTTACCCATAATAGGAACTTATTGTCATATCATTTATTTATATCATGTTTTCTTTTAAAGATATTTATGCACAGGATGGATTATCCAAAAATTACAGTAAAAGGGGGGCACTGAAAAATAACTTTGTGTCTCCCATCTTAAAGCCCTAATGTATTGGGAAAAAATTAGATATGAATTGGAAAATACACCCAAGGTAGTTAGTTATATAATATGTTTTGATGAATTGTAACCATTCTGTCTTAGATTTATTGTGCTTTTCTTGATCCTTAGAAAATGGTAGCACTCACCACAAAACCACAATACATAAATTGCCAAGTGTGGCTGACTTTCACATTCCTTTAGAAGAACTTATAACTGGTAAGCCTTTTAACCATAAGAAATGGCCAACATTCATGGACTTGATGCAATGTATTAAATGAAAAAACTGGGAAGTTTTCTTTTTAGGAGGAGGTAGTGTGGATCATTATGTACTTTAGCCTTTGATGTTTATTTTTTCCTTTACAAAGTAAATTATTGCAGGGGTATAAAGTTGAGGAATCGATTTTCTGCTAACATGATTCTTTGCTCCTTTCAAGCTTTTAAATAACACAAAAGCTGAACATGATAGCTTATTTAAAGTAGTAGCATTTAGATGACTGATTTGGTATGTTTCTGTTACTTTATTTTTGTAAATAACTGGCTATGTAAAGTGATTCAATATTACCACTGTTTCATGCTGAAATTTATGCTAAAGATGGATTATAATTATCTTGTTTTTAGGCTTAAATGGTGATAGTATTTGAATTTTAGATTTTTAATTACATAGCTATAGTTATTGTTTTTTTTTTTTTAAAGATTTATTTATTTATTTATTTGACAGAGAGAGACACAGCGAGAGAGGGAACACAAGCAGGGGGAGTGGGAGAGGGAGAAGCAGGCTTCCCGTGGAGCAGGGAGCCCGATGCAGGGCCCGATCCCAGGACCCAAGGATCATGACCTGAGCTGAAGGCAGACGCTTAACGACCGAGCCACCCCAGGCACCCCTATAGTTACTGCATTTTAACTATTAGGAAAATAACTTGATATTATATATTTGGTTGGGGGTGGGGTCTGTTTTGCCTTAGTAAAGTTGTAACATCATGTTCCAAGAGATAGAATTCTAATAATTTGCTGTTAACATTTTTTTTTAATTTTTCATGTTCAATTAGTGGCATTTGCAAATTCTTTTGAGGTTAATCAGATGTGAAGTGCATCAACTGTTACCTAACTAGCATTTGATGAGATGCTTAGGTAATCTATCACTAAAGTAAAAGATATTTAAAATAGTGTATGTAATTAGGCAGGGAATATATATATATATATATTTTTTTTTTTTAAGGTTTAATTCTGAAATCATATTGAGGCTAAAAGGTTTCAAAATCTGCTTTGATTTTAAAAATTATAGCATCTTTCAGCTATTACTGCCTATCAGTGCTTCTTTCTCTGATGAAGATACTCTTTAAGAATAACTCACTGCACAGTCTGATAATGTCAGCCAACCCACAGAAGACACACAAATTGTAATTAGTTATGAGAAACTATTAATATCATTTTGACAACAAAGAGATAAGTTGAAACATTCTGCCTTTCCAGTAGGCATCCTGGGGAAGTTAGTATTCACAGTTGTTGAGGTCAGAGGGGCTTTGCAGTACAGACAGTTCTGTTAAAATTTAACATATGTGTTTCTAAAAATCACCATGCTATGCAAATCATGGGGAAAAAACCACAGGGCTTATGGAAAAAGCAGATTTTGGGATGCAACACTCAAAAACTTTATCAGAGAACAATTAAAAAGGATAGGAACCTTAAAAAAATGACAGAATAGTTTTACACATGTTAAATGATTAAGAAATATGTACTCGTATACAATATACAAACAAATGTTGTACTTTGAAAAAGTTCTGAAGTTTGCTTATGGAAATGAGCATAGATGTGGCAGCTTTTTATTGTGAAGTGGTCAAGGAAGGGTTTTCTGAAATCAGAAGGAAAGTTGTAACACAAGATGTGGATAGGTGGGACCATGCGGAGATAGGGTGAACTGAGGTGGCTGGCAGATGTTTAAAGTGTGTTCATACTTACATTTTGTTTATTCACACACAACTTGTTTCAGCTGAGTGTGGTTTTTCTGTGTTCAGCTAGTGTTTCTTGCGAAATCACAGCAAAATTCACTTAAGGCTCAAATTGTTCCCTATTATATCAGTTGCATTAGAACAGATTCTGAATTTCCAGACAAGTACAGCAGCATGAACTTACAGCTGAGAGTAAGGGAAACACTTGTTTGGACAGACAGATGCACTTTTTATAGTAGTCTTCAAAATCTAGGCATTTTCTGATAGACAGAGATTTATTGCAGCAAATATTTACTGAGCGTCTACTATTTGGCCTACACTTTTTAAGTATTTAGGATACAGCAGTGAACAAGGTCGTCTTTTCACTTTGGGACTAACGGGACTTGTGTAAAGAATTTTGTTTGTCATCAAGGTTTGGTTTTAAGAAATAAAATTAGGTAGATGAAAGAGAAGTCTAATAAAGGAGTCTACTGGGCAACAGGCTTTCCTCTAACTTTTTAAATTGTATACTTTTACAAGATAATTTCCTGGGATCCTGTCCCACTCAAGATTCCGTTGTTTACAGAAAAAATTACCATCTCTCGAGGTTATTAAGCAGAATTAAATTTTGAGATGGTACATATGTTAAAATGGGAAGACCTCCTTACCTTCTGGTCCATAAGCTAAAGGAGAATCCTAATGCAATTGAGAAGTGAATTGTAGTTGTATATATTTCATTCTATTTCTTTTTGATATTCAACATGAACTACATTCTTCTTTGTTAGAATAATTAAATGTGTTCCAATAAAACTCAATCATGTAAGAATGGGGCAAAGATAAAATATGTATATAGTTTTATATAATAATATTAAAACTTTAGTGTTATTGTCTCTCAAGGAAGGTCTTCTATAATAAAGGCCTTTCTCATCTTCTCCTGTAACACTCCCCACCCCAAACTCGTGCTTCAAAATCCCCTTCTTCCCTTCTATCCCTCCTTTCTTCTAGTCAGATAGGTGACTGATTCACCATCTCCAGGATCTGCCTCCTATTTGGTTGTCTTGCCTCATACTTTAACTTTTTTAAAAAATGTTAATTTCCGTTTAGTTAACATACAGTTGGATTAGTTTTAGGTGTACAATATAGTGATTCAGCAGTTCTGTACATTACTCGGTGCTCCTCACAAAAACTGTACTCTTAATCCCCTTCACCTATTTCACCCCTCCCCCTCCCCACTGCCCTTCTGGTAATTACCAGTTTGTTCTGTATTGTTAAGAGTTTTCTGGTTTCTCTCTTTTTTTCTTTGTTCTTTGGTTTCTTAATTTACACATATGAGTGAAATCATTTGGTGTTTGTCTTTCTCTGACTGACTGACTTCATTTAGTATTATACCCTCCAGATCCCTCCATGTTGTTGCAAATGGCAACACTTCATTCTTTTTTATGTTCTTAAACTTGTTAAGTACCCATGATTCTAGAGCCTCCCATTCTCTCCCTCAGCCCAGAGAGCCCTTTAAACACATACAGCACAGTTTATACCACTTATCTGGCACTCATGTACAGCCTAGTACTGTTTGCTTTCTCAGGGAGCTTTGCCTGAGTTTTAGTTACACAAGGTATTTGTCCATATACATGGAAGGGGAAGGCTTCAAAGGTTCAGTCAGCTTTCTCGATATTCTACAGCCAGGGTAGCATGCAGCCGTGTTTTTGCTGAGGTTTTGTTCCTTTGTACTTTGTGGGAATTCATGGTATTTAGAATGAAAATTACTACCAGTGTGTATTGTTTGCTACAGGTCAGGCAGGTGCAGTGCAATTTACTTTCACTGTGTGAAATCCTTAAAATTCCTTGAGCTGTTTTCCCCATTTTACAAAGAAGAAATGATAGTATTAGTGACTAGCACTTACATAGGCTACTTTATTGTGCACTTACTCTGTGCTATTTTTAATTATTTTACATGTATTATTCATTTAATTTCATAATAATATGAGATAGCTACTCCATCATCACCATTTTATAGATGAGGAGACTGAGACACAGAGAAGTTAAATGATTTGCCCAAGAAGACACTGTACGTAAGTGGCAGATTCAATTTCATAAGTAAGTGAGCACAAATTATAGCATCCTGGAATTTATACTTAAGCAGCCACCACTATGTGTCAAATGCTGTGCACTTTATGTACATTATCTCATTGGTTTATCTCATTAAATGGACAGTGCCCACTAATACAGAATTCAGGTTGAAATATTTAGCAGTGTTATCTCTGCCTTTAACCATTAACATGCTCTTTTGCCTGAAAATTTTGGAAACAAATGGCTAAAGTGTAGAATACGGTTTCTTGAAATTCTACTTTTTGGGAAAATTTTAAGCCTATCTCAGAGTGACATTTAATTTATTCACTGATGTCTTTTTTTGATAAGACTTTAATAGTAAAAGCCAGTACTTTGATCGTCAAGCTTATACAAGGTACATTACGAGTTACTCATTTTATTTTAAAAGTTGGATCTCATCGTTTGTTCCTTTCATTTTAAAAGTTTGCTCCATCATTTACTTTGGTACCTCCTGGTCAGGAACAGTCAACCTTAATCTTTGATACACTTTTTTATATCTCCATAGTCATTGCTTTAGGGTTTTTGTTTATCTTATCAAGGCAGTTTGCTTGCTAGAAAGTAACATATCTCACCTAAATCTGTAACTTCAGTAGAATGGTAGTGTCTCCCCTTCATCCCACCTCACCCCATTTCATCCCCTTTTCCTCATTTCCTGTGGGGTGAGAATTGCAAAAGCTTTGTTTATTGTACTTGATGGAAAACTAGCTTTTGGTCACATATGATTAATATTCTATGGTTTTTTCATTAAGAACTCTCACACTTTTCTTCCCCAAATGCTAGTGTGGGAAAGCACCTTGGAGATAGAGCTCATTCTCCATAATAGACCAAGTGGCTAGGCTAACACTACTTACCAAAAAAAGTAATAGAAACACTAAATACGGATTTAAGCAAAAATTGTGAAATAAGTAATTGGGCGGATGGGCATAGGATTCGAGAAGCACGGTTGTGTGTGTGTATATGGGAACTGAATTACAAAGCTAAATCTTCATTTTCCACAATAGGAAATCCATAGACAATGTGTAAAATTGGAAAATCAAGAAATAATCCTATAATCACCTTGTGTAGGAATGTGGAGAAACAGCCCATTGTTGACAGTGGTTACTCTATAGAGTAGAATAAGAGTAGGAAGGCATGACGGAGGGAAGTTGCTGGTTTCCCTGATAAATTTTGTAGTACTCTTTGTCTTTTAAACTGTGTACATGTTTTTGTCTTTACAATTTTATTTAAATTTTTCATTATAGGATATGTCATGTTAAAATATTGCCTGGACAAATGATGATTAAGATTTTTTAAAATCATTTTTTTGTATATGCTGTTTAGTTGTTTAGGCTGGAAGGAATGTTGGCCTTTAGGGAAAAATTAATGACTGTATAATGTTTTATACTTAATATAACCAACAATATTTTTCTTCAAGTGTTCTTAAATTATATGGTAGGATTATCTACACTCAGGTTTTAATTAATGTCAGCACCAAAGATGCCTCTCAAATGTTTATCTGCAGCCCAGACCTGCTCTCTGAGCCCTAGACCCATCAATCTCTACTCCTTCTGTGATATATCTATTTGGATATTTTAAAGGTGCCCGAGACTCAACGCATTCAAAACCAAACCTGTAACCTACCCCTTTGTTTTCTTGGTCCTGTTCTATCATTTACACATCAGAAACCGGTCGTGACACCAACTTCTTCACCCCAGTATTTAATCCATCAACAAGTTCTATTAATTTTTACTTCCTAAATAACCCTTCAGTTTTTCCTTCTCAGCCTCCACTGCTGTTTCTACAGGGATGAGCTATTAGCATTTCCTGGCTAGCCTCCGGCTGTGGTTTCTAACGGGGCTTCTCCTATATTTTACCCTTTTCTCCATAGTGTAGCCATTCTTCATACATACGTGATTTCTAGATCAGGTCTCCTTCCCTGCCTCTGAGCCTAAATCTGCAGTGGCTTCCCATTACTCTGAAAATAAAACTTCCAAATTTTAATGGCCTCTAAGGCACATCATGACTTGGGCCCCACATTTTTCTTGCTATCTGCTCTCTACAATTTTTCCTCATGTACCATGCTCCCTTCCAATCTCTTGCTGAATATGAAAGAGGCGAAACAAATACGGTAGCAACAAGCTAGACTGAGCTAGCAGCAGGAGGCAGACAGAAGGTAAATTAGTACGCAAGTTCAAATAGCTATCTGAATTAAAAACTTGGGTCGGTGTGCCTCTAATCTAGGAACCTCTGTGACCTGGAGAGCAAGGGCACGACTCCTACTTGTATCTTCAGCACAGTTATCTGCTGTATTCTAGGCACTCCTTAAATGTATGGGTTGTGGATAATTAGAGGATGATTGTCCGATTTTAAATACTCTTCATATCTAGTTGCCTCATAAATGCCCAAATTTTGATCAGACCTGTAAGTCCTGTTGCTTTTCTCTTTGTTGTTTTTTTAATTGGGAACTCCCAACTACAAACTCTGGGTACACTTAAACAGCTGTGTTACATACTCTTACAGTCCTGGAAAAAATCACCGTGACAAATGATGGTGAATGTGAAGACTTGCTAACTATCAGAGCTTGAGGTGTCAGTGAGCCATGTTCCCATATTTGGTACTCTGCACTGTCATGATAATTATTGAGGGGTCAGAAATAAATTGTTTACGTATTCTTTAAGAAAGGAAAGAATAAGGCACATTTTATAAGGCTTTCCAGTATATTTACTGTTAGATTCTGTAGTAGTGTATATATTCTGCTACTATTTAGAATTCTTAAGAAATTAATCTTCCTACATCATTTGAGGTGGTGACAGTTTAGGTGCCAAAAGTTTGCACCTGATGCTAGAAACATTTCTAGCAAATATGATTTCTTTATTTTCTCAAAAGAGCAGTCATGTTGCATCTTAACTATAGAAAATATGTTTCAGGGCGCCTGGGTGGCTCAGTCGTTAAGCGTCTGCCTTTGGCTCAGGTCATGGTCCCAGGGTCCTGGGATCGAGTCCCACATCGGGCTCCCTGCTTGGCAGGAAGCCTGCTTCTCCCTCTCCCACTCCTCCTGCTTGTGTTCCTGCTCTCACTGTCTCTCTCTCTGTCAAATAAATAAATAAAATCTTTAAAGGAAAAAAAAAAGAAAATATGTTTCCATTTATTATTAGAAATAATTTTCCAGATTAAGTTATATTGCATGGTTTTCCTTTTGAAATTAAATACCACCTGCTGTTTGTTTGTTTCAGCAATGAATTTATTTGTAAAATTTATTTACTCACCACAAAGGCTACATTAAAAACAGTTATCTTGCCATGTCCTTAAAGTTTCCCTTGCTGGATATAGAATGTGGGTTGATGTTTTTTCTTTCAACACTTACATTTTGTCATTTGACTGTCTCCTGGCCTCCACAGTTTCTGATGACAAGTCAACATTGGAATTGTTCCCCTCTGTCATTTCTTTTGCTGCTTTCAACATTTTCTTTGATTTTCAGCAGTTGGACAGTTATGCCTATGTGTGGTTTTCCTGGGCTTTTCCTGTTTAAGGTTTGAGTCTAACCTGTTTAGGTTTTGATATTCTTCAGTAGGATCTTTCTTTGTTTTTGTGTTGTTGTTGTTGTTTCAAACAAGCTCTGGCCAGTTTTATTAAACATTTTGCATGATTTACTTTTCACCAGTGTGTTCTAACATGCTTCTAGAGATATCAGAATCACCTGGATCAGTGATAGCCAGCGCATACTCGCAGAATGTTCCACATGCTATGCCCAATCCGGTAGTATTGCCACTGTAGTGACGGACACCATTTTTGGCCTGTGCGGCTTAGTACTATTTCAGATTTCCTCAAGGCTTGGGCAGTTGTTACAGATGGCGACCAGTTTTGCTTTGCCTTGCTGATCATCTTTAGAGTCTGCTCCTGCCCCAGCAAGGACTTTCCACTTTTCATGAGAAGTTAGAGCCTAGAGTTGATTGACTCCAGCAACTTTTTTGTTGTCTTTGCAGCCACCATCTTCTGCCTTATGTGTGGGATGATCCCCAACCAAAAGCAGTCACCAAGGTGTCTGGGGAGGTGATCAAGATCTTCTTGATCTGTAAATTTATATCTTTTACTAACTTGGGGAAATTTTTAGTCAGTATTTCTTCAAATAGTTCTTTTCTACCCCATTGTCCCTCCCCTATCCTTCTGGATCTCCAATTACAAGTACTTTAGACTTTGTGATATTTTCCCACAGGTTCCTGAGATTCTCTTCCTCCCCTCACCCACCCCACCCCCGGTCATTTTTTTTTTCTCCATTCTTCAGGTTGGAACAATTTCTATTGCTTTATCTTCAAGTTCACTGACTATTCTGTCATTTCCAATATGCAGTTAAATCCATCCAGTGAATTTTTTATCTCAGACATTTTATTTTTCACTTTTGATTTGAGTTTGGTTCTCTCTCTTTTTTTAAAATATAGTTTCTGTTCATTTGCTTTTTTTTATCTGAGATCCAAGCATATTTGCCCTCACATCTTTAAGCATAAAGTAGCTGCTTTAGAATCCTTATGTGCTAATCATTCTACCATCTGGGTCATCTTGGACTTGCTCTCCCTTGGTTGCCTTCTCTCTTGAGTATGGGTCAGTTTTTCCCGTTCCTTACGTGTTTCTTAAGAAAAGGACGTGTAGAAACTCTGGATTCTATTGTGTTCCTCCAGTAGTGAGCATTGATGTTTGGTTGGTTTGCTTGCTTGCATTTAGGTAGGCAGTTAACTTGGCTGAACTCCCAACTGCAAACTCTGAAATCTCAGTTATTTTAGCTTTGGCGGGGCTGCTTGGAATCTCACATATGTGTAGTTTGGGGATCAGAGATGTGTGCAGAATTTATACATAGGATTTGGTGCTCCTCTCTTCTTGTGATTTACCTTACTAGGTTTTCAGCTGGTGTGGTTATGCCAAAGTCTATCCTTTGGTTCATTAAGCAAGTAGGGCTGTAGGTTTTCTGTCTAGGTTTCAGCTACCAAACCAGCTGGGGCCTGCTCTCTGGCTAAATGCCATTTAAAAAAGGGAAAATCACCCCATGCTGTTACCTTCTAAGTACTGACTCCCTTCTCCTCCCCACCATCCCTCTGTTGCTGTTTATGCTTTCTGCCCTCAAGTAGTTGTTTTTATACTTTGTCTAGTGTTTATAGTTGTTTATGAGAGAACTGATCTAGTAGGAGCTACCCAGCCATTACAGGAAGTGGAATCCCTAAAATACAGTTGTACATTTGAACAAAGAATCTTGGAAATTTGTTTTAATGATGGAATCAGTTGAAATTTATATTCATGATTCATCCTCCTCTAGTAAAGGTGGTCTAACTCAATTAGAGTGAAAATTTATTTGCCTCTCCCTCAAATTGTGTAAAAATTTCTGCATCTAGATCATTTGAAATGTGTTTTAGAAGCAAAATAATATGAAGAAACCATGTAAAGAAACAGTAAAACCTTCTTTTCATCCAACAAATGTTGCATCTTTGACCTAGGTAGGTCTTGGGGATGTAGCAGTGAACTTCAGAGTTCTTGATCCTATGGAGTTAACGTTTTGGGAACAGATAGATAGGTAAAAAATAAATACATATCAGGTATTGACAACTGCTGTGAGGAAAAGCAGGGTATGAGGATGTGATGGGGGGAGACCATTGTGGCATTATTTTAGGGAGATGGGTCAAGGAAGCTGTTTCTGAGGAAGTAACGTGATCAGAGATCTTAATGAAGTAAGAGAGGGGGGCCATGCAAGTATCTGAGGATAAAATGTCCCAGGCAGAAGGAGCAACAAGTGTAAAAACACTAAGGGAGGACAGAGTGGCTTTTTTGAGAACTAGCCAGAACTGAGGGAACTAGGAGAGTGACAGAAGTGAAAAGTCTGAGGGGTGGGAGTTAGCCAGGGGCCTTGTAGGATTTTGAGCAGGGGATTTTGCCCTGATTTACTTTTCACAGAGATCACTTCGCTCAACAGAGTGAGGGGCGGGGGTGGAGCAGAAAGTGAAGGCAGGGAGGAAACCAGTTAAGAGACCTTTGCAGCGGCATTCTAGGTGACTTACAGTGCTGGCTCAGACAAGAGCAGTAACAGGTGGGAGAAAGTGGTCAGATTCGGAATATTGTTTGCAGATACAGTGAACGAGACTTGATGCTGGATTAGATACGGGATGTGAAAGAAGGATCAATGGGATAAATGATGGCACCATTTACTGGGATGAGAAAGACTGTGGAGGGATTGGTTTGGATGGGGGGAATTAAGAGTTTAATTTTGGACATGCTAAGTTTGAAGTGAGTTTGAGATGTCAGGCAGGTAACTGGCTATATTAGTGTGGAACTCAAGGGAGAGAGCTCCCTTGGCCTTGCAGAAATAAATTTGCAAAGCCTCTGTGTAAAGCAGTATATTTGGGTGAGCTGACCCTGCAGAGGAATGTAGGTATAGTTGAAAAGAAACCCTAGATCTGAACTCCATTGTCCGCCAACATTTAGATGTCCAGAAAAGGAAGATCTGACAGAACTGAGAAGGAGCTCCCGGTGGGTGGGAGAAACACCAGAAGAGTATAAATCTCGGAAGCCAAGTGAAGCCCTTGTTTAAAGAGGGATTGGTTGACCGAGTCCTAAGCTATCACTGGATGAGGACTGAGGACTACTCGTTAGGTCTGACAACCTGAAGTTCTCCGACAGCTTTGATAAGTATAGTTTCAGTGGACAAAAACTGGGAAAGCCTGATTGGGGTAGGTTTAAAAGAGATTAGAAGGGAGGAAGGGAGGATACTTACGTATAAACAACCCTTTCAAGTAGTTGTAGCCCAGAAGAGGGAAGGGGCAGAGAAATGAGCTGATAGCTGAGGTGGAGTCAAGGGTGGCTTTCTCAAGTTGAACAGCCTTCAGTTATTTTTAAGTATCATTTACTAATTTTCAGTACTTCTCTTTTTTCCTCTAACCCATTGTAGCTCTTACCTATGAGAAGTCACATAGATGAACGAATCAAGGAATTTAATTAAATAATAATAAAAAGCTGAAAGGCTTTACTATGCATATCTAAATGAGCTTCTATTCTGTTGAGGATTCAGGAGTTCCGCCATAACTAAATTTGGTAAAAAATACTTTCGTATATACTGTTGCACTGAATACTGCCAATACAGTGCTAGCTACACCAGAAGGGACAGAGGGCCTGATGCCTATATTCATGGAGTTTACAGGTCTGTGTTTTTTTTAAGCTTATGTTAGCAAAATTAGAATACTACACATAAGAAATCTGTTTGAAAGAGATTGTCTTATTGTTAAATTTATCAGAAACTGAAATGATTAAGAAAATAGCATGATAGTTAAATATTTTAATGTTATTTAGGTTTAATATACTTACATACTGTTTATATCCCAAAGAGGCTTTCAAGATTAAACATGGTTTGCATTAAGAATAAAAACAAGTTAGGTAGGTCTCAACTTTGGCCACACATGAGAATTACTTGGGGAAGTTTTAAAAATCCATATGCCCAGGCTACTCCCCAGCCAATTAATTCAGGACCTTTGGGGTTGAGGCTCAAGCGTTAGTATTTTTTAAATATTAATTCTATTAAAAACAGGGAGTAAAATGCTACTAATCTCCTGAGGATGAATTCATTGCATATTTAAGGATTAAGTATATCTGAAAGTTAAGGTATCAAACATACTGGGTTATAGATCATTTTTAGACAAAGCATGCAAAGTCATTTGTAAAACCAGACTTTATCAGGATCCAGACTTTAAAAATGTTAAGTAGAGTAAATAAGATTATGCACCTCAGGCTGTCCTCAGATTATTAAGAAAAATGTCAGAAAGTTATTCATTTTCCCCTTTTAGAAGAATGAGGGAAGACATCCTTGACAATAATTTCTTAAAAGCCTTTTGGAACAGCCATCATAAAGCATACAAATAGATAGGAATTAGTCTAAAAGCTTGCCAGCAAGAGTTATAAATCGAAAAGACATAACCATCTGGAAGGCATTATAGGACTAAATAATTTTTTGATAACTTATATTAAATGTTAGTTACTAAAGCACGTACCCTATGTATTGAAATTTTAAATTCACAACAATATTCATTCTCTAATCAGTTGTCATTAAAATTTTTTTTCTTTCTTTCACAGAAAATGCTTGGACAGAAGAGATGAGTACTATTTCCACTAAGGCCTAGAATTGCCTACTGTACAAATAGTCCTGATCAGGCAATATACGAATGGCCCAAGGAAGCCACCAAATTGATTTTCAGGTTTTACATGACCTGCGACAAAAATTCCCTGAAGTACCTGAAGTTGTTGTATCCAGGTGCATGTTACAGGTCAGTGTGCATCGATTTCTGAACTCATTCATGTAAACCTGGGTGGTGGTTTTTTTCATATTGGAAGAAAACTCTTTTATCTTCTTGTTGGCATTAGTGTGCTATGATGAAAAGAAATGAACTTTGGTGTCTCATAGTTAGGTGGCCTACTTAAACAAGGTATTTCGGCTCTCTGGCATACAGATAATATGCCAGAACCGGGTTCAGAACCACCGATCCAGTGATGGTTCCCAGAAACTACCTTGTAAAGTAGGTATGAGGACTAAACAGGAGCCCAATAGAAAGTGTTGGTACGTGGTCCATACTTACTGTGAGCTTGCTTCACTTTTCCCCCACCTGTTTTGCCAGAATGTTTTTAAATTCCACATCTTCATATGAAAGTGAGAAAATCATTAAATAAGGAGTCAGGAAACATGGGTTCTAATCCCAAATGAGCACCCCAAGCTGATTTGGCGAGTAATATGCCTTCTTTATACTCTAGTTTGCTTGTCTGGAAAACAGAGGAATTTGACTTCGACAATGCCTCAGGTCCCAATTCTAAAGAAAAAAGTTTGTTTTTATATTTTTTAATTTAATCTGTAGGTTTTCCAAATACTGTCACTAACCATCTAATAAATTTTTACTTTTTTCTTGTCTGTACAATTTTAGAAATCCATAATTCTAAATATTTAGTGATAGTTGTGCCTTCTCATTTGATAAACTAGAAATCTTTCCATCAAAAACTATCTTTCAGCTTGTTAAAATAGAGATATAAAAAGGTAATTTGGGCTCAGATATATTTACTTGACAAATTGTTTTTAAAGTTTGAAATTATATGAAATTTTTAAAGGCTCAACACCTGTACTTGATGCCAAGTGACTACATTTTGTTCACACCCTTATCACCTTTTATCTGTACATTTTAATTACCTGCCCTTAGTCTAATCCAGTTTTGGTCTCTCCAGTCTATCCACCTCACTTCTGCCAAGGTATCTTTCTAAATGCAGATTTTGTCATGTATTTACCTGCCTAAAAACCTCATGATTGTTTTCCGTACCCTTCAGAATAAAGTTCATATATCGTGACTAGGGCATACTAGGTCTGTGATCTGGAATCCTGCCTTCTTCTGCAGCCTGGTCTCTTGCCTAGTCCTTCCTCTTCACACCCTGTGCTGCAGACGTCCTCAACTGATTGGAATTCTCTGAATATGCCTGGCTTTTTCTATAGTATAGTGTTTAAGAGAATATGTTTTGAGTTAATAATACTGTATTGTGTCCTTGAAATTCACAAAAAGTGGATCTTAAGTGTTCTCACCACCACTGAAAAAACACTTGGGGGTGGGGGAAGACTGTAAAGTGGTGGATGCATTGATTAACTTGATTTTAGTGATCATTTCACAATGTATAAATATATTAAGTTGTAACATTGTATTTACCTTTAAAGAATCACATTGTACAGCCTAAATATATACCGTTTTTGTCGATCATACCTTAGTAAAACTGGGGAGAAATAAATAAGTAAAAGTAAAATTTAAAAATTAAATAATAAATAGCATATGTTTTGGTGATAAACAGACTGGAGTTCAAGTTTTAACAGTTACTAGCAGTAATTTAATTAACCTCTCTGACCCTCATTTTCCTCATCTGTATAGTGGGAATAAAAAACTTCACAGTGAATTAAATATGATGCAGATAAAACAACTGGTAGGATACCTGATTCATAATGAGTGCTCAGTAAATGTTAGCAGCCATTACTAATAACAATAATAATAGTAGAAGACCTATAATAAATATTTGGTGAATGAATCAGTAGTCCACATTAGTTGATATAGTATGTAAAAGAAAAAATGAAAAGTTAAAAAAAAAAGTAATGACTGGAGTCAGAAGTATGGGGAGGAGCAGAGATAGTTGGGGGGGGGGGGGTGTTTTCCCCGTAGAACCCAGGTACCTCTTTCTAACTTTTCAAATAGACTTTAAAATAACATTATACCGAGAGGGTTCAGTGAGTCACTGAAAAATAGAAAAATAATATAGTTCTTCAATAAAATGTTATAAGACTTGATATGAAAGAACTGTCCAGAACACTTTCCCAGTAGCACAGCTGTAGAGATTTTGAAGAACCTTAACTGGGAGCATTTTGTATAATTATTTAAATTATTTTCAAAAAAATAGAGTGCTGCAGTATGGTTTTCAGAGTGTATTAAATTAAAATGCAGGGTAGTATGTATAAAGGAGGATGGGGGTGCGCCTGGGTGGCTCAGTTGGTTAAGGGTCTGCTCCTGATCTCAGGGTCCTGGGATCAAGCCCCACAAGGGGCTCCCTGCTTGGCGAGGAGTCTGCTCTCCCTCTCCCTCTGCCCCCTGCTTCGTGTGCGTGCACGCACACAGATTCTCTCTCTCTTTCAAATAAAATCTTTTAAAAATAAAAAAATAATAAATGAGGATGGGGGAGTAAATATTCACATGTATATTTGCCCTTGTTTGCATAAAGAAATACCAGAAGGATTAAAAACAAAATTAATAAAAGATAGTCATCCATAGTGAGCAAGAGGGAAAAGGCCAGATGGGGATGGAGATAGAAGTGAGACATCTCAACATATATCTTTCTCTATTGTTTTGATCTGTATAAATGAATTACCTACTTTTTTAAAATGTAATAAGTAAGCATGTGTTCAGTTTTACCAAAAAAGAAAATAAATGATTTTGAATTTCTTTTGGGTACCTGGTAGTAACACTTTCACCGTGTTTATCTGGTTTTACAAAGACAGACCTCCCTAAGGCATGCTTCCCAGCATCTAGTGATAACTAAAATGAAATCCATTTTGCTTGCAAATTACCATTCTTTTAAATTGAGTTGATAATCATTCTGGGCATCTAAGTAATGTGGGTTTTAGCTGATGTAACAAGAAATGTTAAAGAAAGGAATGGGGAAACCTCCTCTGGGAATACAGCTAGGGTGTACATCTTCCCAAATTTGGGGAGATATTTTTAAAGTAAAAGTAAATTTAGCTACCTCTAAATGTACTTCCAAACATCTCTTACTTGGTGACAGACTTTTCTTTTGGGAGCTGCTCTCCCTTCCTCAGTTGGGTAGGCTTCTGTCCTTTCTCTGGAGAGAGCCTCCCTATAAAATACTGGTTCCGAACTTTTCTAGATGAAAAAACCGTGGTATAGAAAATATAAGAAATTTAGTCATCAAAGGATCATGCTGTGCTGCCACTTTGTATATTTGCTCTTAGATATCTTGCTTCCTGAGAGAAGAACAGAAGTATCTACCCTCTGTTCTCTTCTTGACTTTATTTACTGCTCAGATTCTTGTTTGGAACTACTTATATCATTTCCTTGTGCTGTGGATTCTCTAAGATGGCAATAATATCAGCAGGTGTAACTCATATCTTTAAATTTTATTTATATTTGATAATTGAATCTTAGAATAGTGTAAAAATATTGCATAGTTGACACTCTGACTTTTTTCCTTTTTTTTCACTGAATTTTTCAATTCTCTTAAAGTGACAATTTAATCTGTAAGTTTAAAATTTGCTATTCCTGGGGCACCTGGGTGGCTCAGTTGGTTAAGCGACTGCCTTCGGCTCAGGTCATGATCCTGGAGTCCCAGGATCGAGTCCCACATCGGGCTCCCTGCTCAGCAGGGAGTCTGCTTCTCCCTCTGACCTTCCTCCTTCTCATGCTCTCTGTCTCTCATTCTCTCTCTCAAATAAATAAATAAAAAAGAAAAAAAAATAAAATAAAATTTGCTATTCCTTTTCAAAGCAATGTGTTAGTTGTGTGCATTCAGTATTTGTAAGACTTAGTATTTAAGTACCATATCCTTAGTTGAAACCTTTTCAGATGACCTCCACCCATAGTCCTTATCCATATTCTTATTAAAACACCTGTCAGTCTGTATTATATTTATTTGTGAACACATTAATGTCCTCTACTAGACCATGAGATCCTTAGCAGCAGTTGTATTCCTTCCTACTTGCCTAATGGAAGCTCAGTAAATTGGTTGAAGGAGTGAATGAAGAGTTAGAGAAGGATGATCCTAGGAGATATTTTGATACTATCTGTAATCTCTGTGTCTGTGCAAGAAGCTTGGGGAAAAATGCAAGAGGAACTGGAAATAATGAGTCAGACCTTTTGTAGCTTTGAAGAGAATGAATGCAGATTTGCATATATACAAAAAAGCAATGATTTTCAACCTTTTAGAAACTTATCCCACGCCTTTTGTTACACTTAAAGGGAGTCTCACTGAAAGTAATTGGGGTGTCTTTGAGAAATAGATGATTCCAGGTCTAGGGTAAGAAGTGTACAAGATGATTTTGGACTTCTTGTCATATCAGAAAACAAGCTATGAAAGACTACTAGGTTCATGTCATATGTACACATGAGCCAACTTGAAATCATTCCCACTAGCCTAAAGATAGGATATAATGACCATAATCAGTTGATACACATCAAAATGTTAAAGATAACTGGAGTTTATGAGGATACTGAAAATAAATCTTAGTAACCTTTAGAGGTTGCTAAGGGCATCAATTCGTTATTCTAAAAAACCAGTAGAGAGAATTTATTTATCCTTTTTCTTCTGTGCAAAGAGTACTAAATAGTTGAAGAGAGCAAGTTCTTTGAGGAAGAACTGCAGCTCATACACAAAGAAGGAATCTTATAATTGGGATATCACCAATATCACCATTTTGCAACCCCTAATGAAATAAAGATTCTAAAGTGATCATCAGTAACTGCTTGAAATCATTAGCTGGATCAGGCTGATAACATCAGAATCTGCCCGTCAGCTTTAAGATCACAAAAGGACAGACAGACATTGTGTCTCCTTGTGTGATGCAGTAAGAAACAGACCCTATAAAGAGTCTTGCCAAAAATTCATACATGAACCTGCTGACACTTAGAGTTACAACTACTAGTTCACAATGAAATACAGCCGATATTGACACCACAGAGTGCACCTATCCAGTCTAGATGGGAAATTCTGCTGCACAAGTGATCAAGTTTTTCAACAAATGACCAGAAAGTTTTTAGAAGAGGGGAGGATT
The DNA here is from genome assembly GCF_054177405.1 of Leptonychotes weddellii. Lineage (NCBI taxonomy): Eukaryota > Metazoa > Chordata > Mammalia > Carnivora > Phocidae > Leptonychotes > Leptonychotes weddellii. The sequence goes on from NC_138376.1 coordinate 115,569,416, forward strand.
AATTATTATTGGAAATTTAAGAGACATATCAGCCAAATTAAATATGTGGACTTTCCTTAGATCCTCTTTCAGACTAACTAAAAAGACATTTATGACACAATCGGAATTTCAATACTATTTCGATATTAGCTGATATTAAGTATTGAATATTTTAAGGTATGATATTGTCATTGTGGTTATGTTTTTATAGGTCCCTATTTTTAAAAGATACATACTGAAGTATTAACAGATAAAAATGAAATAATGTCAGAGACTTGATCTAGCTTGGTGGGGGGAGAAGCTGGGGCACATCCATTAGATGAAAAAAGATTTGCCATATATTGATATTGTTAAAGCTGGATGATGAATATAGGTGAGTTTATCATGTTTACTCTTTATTTTTGAATATGTTTTAAATTTTTTAAATAAATTTAATAAAAAGTACATTTTCTTTTATCCTATTGTGGCTAAGAAAGTGATGTCTGTAGAGGGTAAATAACCTAAGGCCATGTGAGTTACTAGCATAACTGGGACTAGAACATATTAGATTTTATAAATCAGATTTTATAAAGGATTGAAGGGATTTTTGAGAGCTCAAGAGAATTAAGGAGGAAGACTTTGTAAATATGAGTATCTGCTTTTAAAAAGGAAGTGTGGGATTGGATTAAGTAGACAATACACATTTTAATTTGGGGATGTTGGCCGGGAGGAGGTGAGAAGATGGGGTCTTTGTGAGCTTTGGTTTAGTAGGGAGAATTTACAGAAATAGCAGTAAAGTTAGCTTGAAGCAAAAAGCACCAATTAGGTTTGGCAAGAGTCTAACTGTAATAACAGTAATTGGTTGATAAAGATTGTGGTGAATTTTTAAATTTTATTTCAAAAACTAATATATATCAATTCAGAGTTAGGAACAGGGTAAGAGAATTTTTATAGCATGAGAGATTTGAACTGTTAGGTTGGGAGGAAAAAAGTCAAACCTTACTAACTTTGTTTTTGCATTACCCATTCGAACTGCGGACTATCATTTCTTAAGACTTCAAGATGCCCTTTGTAGTTCAGTTTCCTTTAATTAGATTTTATCTCCTATCAAACCACCTATAGACATTTTAACTTGGTTATTCATCTTTTTTATGTCTAAAACTGACCTCTTTCTGTCAGACTTCTAATCTTCCAACCCTCTTTGAAGGCTCTTTCTCTCTCATAGCCAAATTGTATCCATTGTTTATTTGTAGTCTTTCATAATTTGTGTCCACTATCAAACAGTCATAATTTCATGTCTTCCAGTGGTGGTCTTGTCAAGAAATTTTCCCTTTCCCATTCATCTTGAGTATCAACAGACTGCCTCCCCAAAATGCCCTTGTGTCTTTACTTCTCGGTTCATTCATGTTAAGTGGCTTCTCCCCATTGCCTATGTCAGAGTCCAGACGTTAGTGTGACTCATTTTTCAAAATCCTTGATTATAGGCATACCTTGGAAATATTGTGGGTTTGGTTCCAGACCACTATAATAAAACGAATATCGTAACAAAGCAAGTCAAGTGAATTTTTTGGTTTCCCAGTGCATATAAAAATTATGTTTACACTATACTATAGTCTATTGATAGTGCAATAGCATTATGTCTAAAAAGACAATGAACATACCTTAATTAAAAAATACTTTATTGCTAAAAAATGCTAACCATCATCTGAGCTTTCAGTGAGTAGCAGTCTGTTTGCTGGTGTAGGGTCTTGCCTCCAGGTTGATGGCTGCTGACTGATCAGGGTGGTGGTTGCTGAAGGTTGGGTGGCGGTGGCAGTTTCTTAAGATAAGACAACAGTGAACTTTGCTACATCAACTGACTCTTTCACAAACGATTTCTCTGTAGCATGCAATGCTATTTGATGGCGTCTTACCCACAGGAGAACTTCTAAATGGGAATCAGTCAAATCCTGCCACTGCTTTCTCAACTAAGTTTATGTAATATTCTGAATCCTTTATTGTCATTTCAACAATCTTCACGGCATCTTCAGCAGTAGATTCCATCTCAAAAAGACCACTTTTTTTTTGTTCATTTGTGAGAAGTAACTCCTCATTCATTAAAGTTTTATCATGAGATTACACAACTCAATCATATCTTCAGGCTCCACTTCTAATTCTTTTGCTCTTTCCACCACATCTGCAGTTACTTCCTCCACTGAAGTCCTGAACCCCTCAAAGTCATCCATGAGGATTGGAATCATCTCCTTCCTCACTTCTGTTAATGTTGCTATTTTGACCTCTTCCCATGAATCAAATGCTCTGAAGGTTTTCAGTTTACTTTGCCTGGATCTATCAGAGAAATCACTGTGTATGGCAGCTATAACCTTACAAAATTTGTTTCTTAAATAACAAGACTTGAAAGTCTAAATGACCCCTTGATCCATGGGCTGTCAAATGGATATTGTGTTAGCAGGGATGAAAACAAGATAAATCTCATTGTACATCTCCATCAAAGCTCCCTGGGTGATCAGGTGCATTGTCAGTAAGCAGTAATATTTTGAAAGGAATCTTTTTTTCTGAGCAGTAGGTCTCAATAATGGGCTTAAAATATTCAGTGAATCACGTTGTAAACAGATGTGCTGTCATCCAGCCTTTGTTGTTCCCTTTATAGAGCAAAAACAGTAGATTGAGCATAATTGTTAAGGGCCCTATGATTTTTGGAATCGTAAATGAGCACTGGCTTCAATTTAAAGTCACCAGCTGCATTAGCCTCTAACAAGAGAGTGAGCCTATCCTTTGAAGCCAGGCATTGACTTCTTCTCTGTAGCTATGAAAGTCATAGATGGAATCTTCTTCCAATATAAGGCTATTGCATCTACATTGAAAATTTGTTACTTAGTGTAGCCACCTTCACTAATTATCTTAGCTGGATCTTCTGGGTAACTTGCTGCAGTTTCTATATCAGCACTTGCTGCTTCGCCTTGCACTTGATGTTATGGAGATGGCTTCTCTCCTTAAACCTCATAAACCAGCCTCTGCTAGCTTTAGACTTCTCTTCTGCAGCTTCCTCACCTCTCTCAGCCTTCACAGTATTGAAGAGAGGTTAGAGCCTTGCTCTGGATTAGGCTTTGGCTCAAGGGAATGGTGAAACTGGTTTGATCTTCTATGCAGACCACTAAAACTTTCTCCTATCAACAATAAGACAGCTTTGCTTTCTTATCATTCATGTGCTCACTGGAGTAGCGCTTTTAATTTCCTTCAAGAACCTAAAATCCTTTGCATTTACAACAGGCTCTGGCCTATCTTGGATTTTGACATGCCTCACTAAGTTTAATCAGTTCTAGCCTTTGATTGACAGTTGAGATAGGTACAGCTCTTCCTTTCACTTGAACACTTAGAAGCCATTGTAGGGTTATCATCATCATCATTATTATTATTAATTAGGGTCATTTCAGTATTGTTGTGTCACAGAAAATAGGGAAGTCCAAGGAGAGGGAAAGAGATGGGGAAACAGTCAGTGGAATAGTCAGAATACACACAACATTTATCAATGAAGTTCACCATCTTCATGGATATGGTTCATAGCACCCCAAAACAATTAGAGTAATAACATCGAAGATCACTGGATTGGGCGGCTAGATGGCTCAGTCAGTTGAGCATCCAACTCTTGGATTTCAGCTCAGGTCATGATGTCGGAGTCATGGGATCGAGCCCCAAGTCAGGCTTTGTCTCCCTCTGCCCGTCCCCCCACTCGTGCTCTCCTGCATGCTCTCTCTCTCTCTCTCATATAAACAAATAAACCTTTAAAAAAAAAAAGATCAGTGGACCATGGATTGCCCTAACAAATACAATAGTAATGAAAAGGTTTGGGGCGCCTGGGTGGCTCAGTTGGTTAAGCGACTGCCTTCGGCTCAGGTCATGATCCTGGAGTCCCGGGATCGAGTCCCGCATCGGGCTCCCTGCTCAGCAGGGAGTCTGCTTCTCCCTCTGACCCTCCTCCCTCTCATGCTCTCTGTCTCTCATTCTTTCTGTCTCAAATAAATAAGTAAAATCTTTAAAAAAAAAAAAAAAAAAAAAGGTTTGAAATATTCTAACCATTACCAAAATGTGGCACAGAGACATGAAGTGAGCAAATGCTGTTGGTAAAATGGTGCCAATAAATTCGCTCAATGCAAAAAAAAAAAAAAAATTCACTCAATGCAGGGTACCACGAACTTTAAATTTGTAAAAAACACAGTATCTGCAAAGCTCAATAAAATGAGGTATACCTGTATTTAATCCCAATCTGCTTTATTAATATTTGTTCCACAAAATCTCCGATACAAACCTTTAACTCCAACTAAATCTGTTCCAGTTAACCTTGTTTAGAATATGCTTTTACTTATTATCACACTAAAATCTGTCTTTACTCATGCCGTTCCCTTCACTAGGAGTCCTTTTTCCCTCTTCAAGTCCTGCATATACTACTGTGTGTGAAGCCCATCAGACTATGCCTCCCTTATTAACACAGTTCTGTGTACGGTAGTCTACAATACTAACTCTCTGTTGAACTTAGAAACCACTTATTATTTGGCACATAGTCATGTTTTAATAGTGTTACCTTTTCATAAATCCATGGTTTGTCTAATTGAGTTGCAAAACTTTTCTAGGGAAAATTTTGTTTCTATATGTCATTGAGTCTTCCACAGTCTCAGAGTACTATGCATAATTTAGATGTTCAGTAAATATTTTTATGGATGATTTATGACTGGTGATTGGTCAGTCTCTTGAGGATTCTTTAGAAATAATCTGGTTGCTTTTTTGTTTTTGTTTTCATTTCTGTGGAGTAGATTTATATGGTGCTATCTAAAGGCAGAGATAGGAGCTCAGTTGCTCTAGGTGCTACCTTGAGTTTAGAGGAAGCATATAATGAATTGAGATGACTTTGTTGTGTTATTTTAGGACTTTTTCTATTTAAATACCACATACGTAATTTTTTAAAGAGTTTATTTAGAGAGTGAGAGCGTTCACGAACGGCGGGGGGGGCAGAGAGAGAGGGAGAGAGAATCCTAAACAGACGCTGTGCCGAGTGTGGAGCCCGACACAGGGCCTGATCTCACAATCCTGAGATTATGACCTGAGCTGAAATCAAGAGTTGGACACTTAACTGACTGGGCCACCCAGGCGCTCCCTACATATCATTTTTTAAAAGGTCATTAATTTAAAACAATTCATATAGCACTTGAATGTGCAAAACATTTAATTATATAGTATTATATGCCTAATGAATATAATACTTAATGGTTATGTTTTGTTCAGCATTCAAATCATGTTTTTGATTAGGTTATAATTTTTACTATATTTGCATGAATCCATTTTACTGTAAAATAGCTCCTTAAACGGAACAGTGACTTGGTTTGCTGTCAGCTATTGCTAGTTAGAGAGCTTTTCCACTATGTTAGTAGTGAGGATTTGTAATTCAAGCATTTGCACAAAAAAATAGTTCTTCTCAATAAAAAGGTTCAAATATGTCTGTTAGAATTGTATTAACTAATCACTCGTTAATCACATACTATTTTAGTAGTGATGAGAGTGTAACAACCAGAAGGTGGTTAACATCAAGCTATTTTTATTTTGTTTTATAGAATAATAATAACCTGGATGCTTGCTGTGCTGTTCTCTCTCAAGAGAGTACAAGGTATCTTTATGGTGAAGGAGACTTGAATTTCTCGGATGACTCTGGAATTTCTGGCCTCCGAAATCACATGACTTCTCTCAACTTGGACTTGCATTCACAGAATGTTTACCACCATGGAAGAGAAGGAAATAGAATGAATGGAAGCAGGACTCTGACGCACAGCATTAGTGATGGACAACTTCAAGGTGGTCAGTCCAATAATGAACTCTTTCAGCAGGAGCCACAGACAGCACCAGCTCAAGTTCCTCAAGGCTTTAATGTTTTTGGAATGTCTAGTACATCTGGTGCTTCAAATTCAGCACCACATCTTGGATTTCAGTTAGGCAGCAAAGGAACATCTAACCTTTCTCAGCAAACTCCCAGATTTAATCCCATTATGGTAACTTTAGCCCCAAATATCCAGACTGGTCGTAATACTCCCACATCTTTGCACATACATGGTGTCCCTCCACCTGTACTTAACAGTCCACAGGGAAATTCTATCTATATTAGGCCTTACATTACAACTCCTAGTGGTACAGCTCGACAGACGCAACAGCATTCTGGCTGGGTATCTCAGTTTAATCCTATGAACCCTCAACAAGTCTATCAACCTTCACAACCTGGTCCCTGGACTACTTATCCTGCATCTAATCCTATGTCACATACCTCAGCCCAGCAGCCAAACCAGCAAGGCCACCAGACCTCTCATGTCTACATGCCCATCAGTTCACCTACTACTCCACAGCCACCAACAATTCATTCATCTGGTAGCTCACAGTCTTCTGCCCATAGCCAATATAACATTCAGAATATTTCAACAGGACCTCGAAAAAACCAGATTGAAATCAAACTTGAACCCCCACAAAGAAACAGCTCTTCAAAATTGCGTTCTTCTGGACCTCGAACCTCCAGCAGTTCCTCTTCAGTCAACAGCCAGACCTTAAATAGAAATCAGCCCACTGTTTACATAGCTGCCAGTCCCCCAAATACTGATGAGGTGATGTCCCGTAGTCAACCCAAGGTCTATATTTCAGCTAATGCCGCCCCAGGAGATGAACAGATCATGCGGAATCAGCCCACCCTCTTCATATCCACAAACTCTGGAGCATCTGCTGCCTCCAGGAATATGTCTGGGCAAGTGAGCATGGGTCCTGCCTTTATTCATCACCACCCTCCCAAAAGTCGAGCAATAGGCAATAACTCTGCAACTTCTCCTCGAGTCGTGGTCACTCAACCCAATACAAAATATACTTTCAAAATTACAGTTTCTCCTAATAAACCCCCTGCAGTTTCACCAGGGGTGGTGTCCCCTACCTTTGAACTCACAAATCTTCTAAACCATCCTGATCATTATGTAGAAACAGAGAATATTCAGCACCTCACGGACCCTACTTTAGCACATGTGGATAGAATAAGTGAAGCACGGAAGTTGAGTATGGGATCTGATGATGCTGCCTACACTCAAGGTAATAATCCTGAAGGTGGGGTCACTTTCCATGCTGGGCTTATTGGTGTACATTTGATTTTACTTGTAGAAATGGCTATCAGTATTATTATTTCATCTTTTTTTAAGTGTCAAATCATACTACTTTTAAAACCTCAGAGTATTCATACAAATTGTGAATTTCATTTTTACTATCATATAACTTAAAAGTTTGAAGGATAGGGTTATTACATCTTCAGCATAATCCATCCTGGTGTGCTTACTTTCTTAATGTTTTAACCCTTTCTTTTCAGTTAATTCTCTTCTCTGTGGTGATGTTGACTTGCTCTTTAAAATTTTTGTGAATAAAAATTCATAAAAACACATCTTAGTAAGATATTAGTGGCCTCGTATAGTCGGTAAATCTGCCTTCTTTGACTAGGCGATTTCTCTATTTTTCAAGTATTTTCGTTTTTCTAATATAACATTGTTAGTCTTATTTTATATCAAAATCTAACTTCTTACAAGTCCTAGAATAATTTACCTCTAAGAGAGATTTTGAGTTCTGTTCTCAATATTTGTTTCTTTCAGCCTCCCTTAAACATCAGTTAATGCAGCCTTTATCTTTATTTGGAATTGTGGATAAAAACATTAGTTAGTCTATCTCATTTGATTATCCTCTTCTGAAATAGACTAGTTGATATTGGCATAATACTAAATTATATCTGTATTAATTCAAGTAGAGATAATTTCTGTCAGATGTGTTTTATTTGGTCCCTTAAGTTACTTAATCTTCAGTAAGAAACCATTAAACTCCTTCAGATATGAAAGTGGAGGTTAAGTGTTTGTTTTCTTGAATATTGATGCAGGTTTGTAGATTGGCTGAGAGTCCTTTAGAGCAACAACATATCGTAGTCATCTTTGTATCCGCAGTGAGCTGTTCCAAGTATTGTAGGTTGGAGAAGAATAGATTATCACCCCCTTGCAACATGCAGCCCTGTACGACCACTAGTACCACTTGTTCTTTTAAAAATTTCTTAAAATAGTGATTTTACTGCTGAGTTTCTCAGAGGAGCCTGATTGTTATGTTTAAACTACTGTATTCTTGTGCTTCTCAACTCAAGCTGGGCTGTGATGCTTTCAGATTTCATAAACACCTATGGAGCTTTCAAATAAGGATGCCCAGGGCTCATCCCAAACTTGCTCAGTTAGAATCTCTGAATGGTGAGGTCTAGGTGTGCATGTGTGTTTTAAAGGTCCGTGGGTGATTCCGATTGCACTAGAAATTGTGCTAAAACTGGACCCGTTTTTGTTTAGTTTCAGGCAATACATGAATTTTAATATACCATTATTTATTTCACTGATACTTAATTCCTGTTTTTCTCCCACAGTCCTCTTCTCCTTCTCTCCTTCCAGCAAATAGCAGATTTCCTGTATTTAGGTAGTTGCTGTTTCTTAAATGGAGAGTAAATTGTTGTATGAAGATAATTTGATAAAGGGAATTTTCAGTTGAAATAGACATAATCGCCTTTAACTGGAGTGTGAATATAAAGTGTTGCTTAAACTTGCTATCTCCAGTTTCTCTCATTCTCTTTTGAATCTAATCCAGTCAGGATTTTATCCACTATAGTCACCCAGAACTGCTCTTGTCAAGGTCATGAGTGACAGCATTGTTAAAAAACCCACAGTCTCCTTTCGGCCTTCATCTTCCTTGATGTATGTATCAGCAGCATTTACCAGTCAAGCACCCTCTTCACTGTGAAACATTTTGTTCATTTGACTTCAGGATACTACTCTAGAATTTCCACCTCTCTTTTTATTCTTAGCTGGTTCTCCCTCCCTCAGCTCTTACCTCTTTATCCTTCCGCTTCTCAAAGAAATGAGATCAAAGCCTCAAAGCTTAATCCTTGGGCCTTTTCTCTTTTCTGTCTGTACCATTCTGTAGGTGATCTCATTCAGCCTCATGACTCTAAATATTAGATGCTAATGCCAGAGTGCATGGGTGGCTCAGTTAAGCGTCCCATTCTTGATTTCTGCTCAGGTCATGCTCTCAGGATCATGGGATCAAACCCCATGTCAGGCTCCATGCTCAGCGCAATCTGCCTAGATTCTCTCTCTCCCTCTCCCTCTGCCCTTCCCTGCGCACACATGCGCGTGTGCTCTCTTTCTCTCTCTCTCTAGATAAATAAAATCTTTTAAAAACAATATAAATAAATAAATAAATATTATGTGCTAATGATTCCCAAATTTGTAACTCTAACCTAGACTTATTCCCCAAATTTCAAGCCAGTTTATTTAACATCTCCATTTGAATGTTTACTAGGCATCTCGAATTTTCTGTATCTGAAATACCTTCTGACATTCCCCCAGCTTACTCTTCCTATGATCAGTCCTCCCATCTCAGTTAATGACAACTTAATTTTTTTAGTGCTTAGGCCAGATACTTCAGAAACACCCTTGACTCCTCCTTTCTTTCATATTTCACATCTAATTTGACAGTAAAATCTGTCAACTCTAACCTTCAAGGTGTATTAAGAGTTCTCTCCTTACCACCTATGGCCACCACTCTGGTCTGAGCTACCATCATCTCAAGTGGATTATTGCAGTAGCCTACCTGCTTTCACTCTTGCTTCCTTATGGTCTTCTTTCAAATAAGCAGCCAGAGAGACACTGTTAAAAAACATAAGTCAGATTATATAATTCCTCTGCATATGATGGCTTTTTCGTTCAGAGTAAAAGCTGTGAAGCCTTGCATGACCCACTGCCCATCCCTCAGCTCTTTTCCTTCTGCTTTCCTTCAACCCTATTGGCCTTCTTGCTATTCCTTAAACATGGAAGGCATGCCTTAGGATCTTCGTACTTGCTGTTTTCTCTGTCCGAAATTCTCTTCTCCCAGAATCCACAATTAACTCCCTTCAGATCTTTACTCAAAAGTCACCTTCACCTTTTCCATGAGATTATCTCTGGTCTTCGTGTCTTAATCTCCACCCAGCATTCCTATCTCCATTTTTGCTTATATTTGCTTAGAGAGGGGGGAAATGAATAATCTAATATTAAGACATATAATAACTAATACATAATACACTGAAAGCTTACTATGTGCTAGGCAATTTTCTGAATGCCCATTTATTCCTCACAACCAACTATAATGTAGACATTAGTATTATTACTATTTTCAGATTAAAATATTTAGGAACAGGGGCTACCTGGGTGGCTCAGTCAGTTAAGCATCCAACTCTTGATTTCAGCTCAGGTCATGATCTCGGGGTTATGAGATCGAGCCCCACACTGGGCTCCACACTGAGCATGGAGCCCACTTAGGATTCTCTTCTCCCTCTGCCCCTCCCCCTGCACTCTCTCCCACTCTCTCTCCCCCCACCCAAATAAATAAATAAATAAAATACTTATGAACAGACTGGGTAAGTAAGAACCTTGCCAAAGGACAAATAGCAGAGTCAAAGATTCTAACCTAGGAAGTTGCCAATGGAGCCCACACTCTTAACCGCAGCACTGTAACATCTTTCCACATTTGCAAAATAAGCCCTCTGGAAGGATGTTTAAGTTTGTCTTATAGCTTCACATAACCCCTGGTACATCATTGTGGGGGCCACATGTTCCCCAGTTTAAGAAGTGTGAAGCTAAAAGATCACTCAATAAAAAGTAAAACAAGAACAGGCAGCTATAGGGAAAGAAATCACAACATACAGATGTAATTAGGAAAACAACTTGAAAAATAAAGTAATACCCTGGAGTGGTATGGGGAGCACCTTCCAAAGGCACCTAAAGGTGAAAAAAAAAACAAAAAACCGCTGATGAGTGAAGCCTCTGGTTTGAGAGCTCAAAGCCTACCCAAATAGCAAATAGCAGGGTTCCTCAGAATCTGCCACTCAAATTACTTCTCTTCACTAACAGCCTTCAGACAGTTTAAACAACTACACTCACTTTCTTTAAACATATCTACATACCTGTGGAATTCCATAACTTTCATGTGGCTGTGCATCCTTGTATTATCTCTCTGCATGCACTCTGTATTGGGGGAGGTCCTGTTTTGCAGCCTTTCATCTTGTTTCCTTCTGTTTCGTACGGAACTGCTGTTGTTGACCCAGATTTATGCATATCCAGTGACAAAGTCTTGATGGAGTGTTTCTTTGACTTGGTTCTATTAAGATCAAAGGATTGTTCTTTTCTGAAAATGCATCTTTTATGATGTTACCTTACATGTGTGTGATGCTCTACAGTTTATATAGCACTCACTACCGTACTTCATATGGCAACCCAAATAATACTGATATTTAAGCAAGCATCTTTTCTCAACTCTGATTTGTGTGGTGTGGGTAATAAAGAGAAAAGAAATCTCTCTGCCTCCTGCAGTGAAATTGATCTTTCCAAAGCTCCTGGAACATACTGTTTCCGAGTAGGAAAAGAAGCTGTGCCAGGTATAGAATCCTAGGAAAATATTTTTCTCAAAAACTGAGGAGGGAACATACATAAATAAATTTGGTAAACAAAATGCAGTATTTTTCATTTATATTTCATCTAACATTTAAAATCTACAATAAAACATTTCAAAAATGAGAATTTATGTTTATAAAAGATACATTGTTGGATATGCTCTCTGCTATAGAATGAGCAGAGGAAAAAGAGGTAAATTAATGAAACTTCTACCACTCTCCTGCTCATTTCGTCACCAAGTCTCCCACCACCACTGCGAAAGGAAATAAATTACATTTGAGTCTTTAAACTACCACAGGAATCAGAGACACCAATGAGTGCCCAATAGAAAAGACAAATTCAGGTTAGAGAGAAATTCCATTTCATAGTCTATGGATATGAAGAAGACTCTTATTTTACCTGCTAAGAAGAACAAATATTGAAGCGAAAATTTCTCAGCAGTAGTAAAGGTTACTGCGTGGCCAAATAGCTACATCTCTCCCCCCTACCCCCCCCTTGAGTCATACTACCTGACTCTACCTAACTTCTGAAAATACCAGTAAATACCTGATCATTCACTGTATTCTGAGACTCTCTGGTGTTTTCTGTTCATAGAAGTATGCTTTTAGTAACACTGGCAATTTCTATGGATATGGAGAACAAATGCTTCACTCATTTAAACCAGTTTTCATGGCAGGGGAGGGAAAGGGCCTGCTTTCTATGCCAGAAGCTCTTACAAACTACCACTGCTGCCAAAAATGATTCCTTCTCTGTTATTTCTACAGAAATCCATCTGTGCAGTGTTAAAAATTACATACATAAGGTCATAAACATTTTTAATGATACCTCAGTACTTTTTTTCCAGTTATATTTATGGTCCTATCGTATTGTTAAGCAGTAGCCTTGACTTTGAACCTAAATTAGGAAAATAAATAGGAAAACTTACGACATGAAAATTAGCTTCTTGGACTTTGTGTTTCTCATTCCTTGTCTTTTTTTTTTTTTTTTTTTTTACCAATGCTTCTCTCCGAATCACAACACCTTCCTATCTAACAAGATTTAATAAAAATGCTTAATCATGACAAAAATTGAGAGGGCTAAATATTCTTTTCAAGAGGAGATATAACTTCAGTTAGTTCAAATTTTTAAATTTGCATTTTGCCTTTATTTTATGCATCTGCTGATTGGAAATGCCTTTTTTTAGAATGTTGACTTACTATGTTGACCTTGAGATTATGTTAAGTAATTAAATCAAAATTAAGCTTAATTGATATCAAACCTGTACAGAATTTTCATAGGTTCTTCCCAATCTCAAGACTAACTACCTTTTTTAATTTGAAATAAATCTCAGGGTTGGAAGAGACTTTAAAAGTGATCTCAAATTCTGCGAAGGTTATCCAGGCCATTTGCCCATCCAACACTTGGTCCTACAAGGTCCCTAGGAAGTGTAAATCCATTCTGTACATGCTTGCATACCTGAAGAAGCACACTCCACACTCTGCCTCCTAGCAAGTTATTTCCTGTATTAAACTGATCTCTTTAAAAAGTATTATGCAACATACGCATATGATGAAAGAAATTTCAACCCCCCAAAAAAGGAAGATAGTATAAAAATGTGTCTCCTTTCAGCCCCTGCCTATATCTTCCCACCAACCCTCCCACTACTAAACTCTCAGAGGTAACCTCCATTAGCCATCTTTATCCTCCTTGTCGTCATAATCACATGCACACACCCCTTCTATAATGCAGATACACTGTCCATATATGGGCATATGTAAATACACATATGCAGGGTTTTATAATCTATACATACCCTATGGTATATATAATGAACATTGTAGAGAGATATACACAGTTTTTGCTTAACATCTTAAGATCATTGCATTTCAGCATGTACAAATCTATTTCATTCTTTTTTAAAAAGTTTAGTCGTGGGGCACCTCGGTGGCTCAGTCAATTAAAAAGTTTAGTCATTATTTTAATAGCATTAATAAAATAGAGTTAATCCCATGAAGTTCACTTATTTACAGTGTACAAATCAATGATTTTTGGTATAGTTACTTACATGCCACCATAAACACAATATTAAACATTTTTGTCACCTCAGAAACTCCACACCCTTTAGCCATCACCTGCCTATCCCAGTACCCCCAGCCTTAGTCCTAAGCAACCACTCATCTACTTCTAGATTTACATCTTCTAGACACTTCATATAAATGGAATTACATAATAGTTTTCTGTGACCGGCTTTTTTCACCTAGCATAATGTTTTAGAAGTTCATTCATGTTGTAGCATGTGTTAGTACTTCATTCCTTTTTATAGCCGAATAATGTGCTATTATATAGACATATACTATTTGTTTGTTCCTCATTTGATGGACATTTGGTTGTTTCCATCTTTTGGCTATTATGAATACTACTGTAAACATTCATTACACTTTTTTGTGGACATTTGTTTTTATTTCTCTTGAACATATGCTCTCTGGGAGTGGAATTCCTGATTCACATAGTAATTCTATGTTTAACCATTGAGGAACTGCCGGACTGTTTTCAAAAGTGACTGCACCTTTTGGCAGATTCCACCAGCTGTATATGAGGATTTTGATTTCTCTACATCATCAACAATATTTGCCATTGTTTGACTTTGAATCTTGCCATCCTAGTAACTATAAAGTGGTATCTCATTTTGTGGTTTTGAGTTGCATTTCTCTGATGGCTAATGACATTGAGGGTAACTACATGTGTTTATTGGCCACTTATGTATTTTCTTTGGAGAAATGTCTATATCCTGTGCCCCTTTTAAATTGGGTAATTTGTCTTTTTATTATTGAGTTGTATGAATTCTTTGTATATTCTAAGTGTAAGTCTCTTATATGATTGGTAACTATTTTTCTGTGAACTTTCTTTTTTTCTTTTTTTTTTTAAGTAAGCTCTACGCCCAGTGTGGGGCTCGAACTTATGACCCCTGCAATCAAGAGTTGCATGCTCTACCAACTGAGCCAACCAGGCACCCCTGTCTTTCCATTTTCTTTTTTTTTTTTTTAAAGATTTTATTTATTTATTTGACAGAGAGATAGAGAGCACAAGTAGGTAGAGCAGCAGGCAGAGGGAGAGGGAGAAGCAGACTCCCCGCTGAGCAGGGAGCCCAATGCGGGGCTCGATCCCAGGACTCTGGGATCATGACCTGAGCTGAAGGCAGGCACTTAACCTACTGAGCCACCCAGGCGCCCCATGTCTTTCCATTTTCTTGATGGTGCTCTTTGAGGCACAAAAGTTTTTAATTTAGCTGCAGTCCAACTTACTTATTTTGCTGTTTCTCCTTTCATTGCTCATGTTTTTGGTGTCATATCTAAGAATCAGTTGCCAAATCAGAGGTCATGAGAATTACTCCTATGTTTTCTCCAAAGAGTTCTATAGTTTTAATGCTCATATTTTGGTCTTTGATGTATTTTGAGTTAATTTCTATATAATAGTATGAGGTAAGGACCTAACTTCATTCTTTCACGTGCGGCTTATCCAGATATCCCAGCACCATCTGTTGAAAAGACTTTTATTTCCTCATTGAATGGTCTTGGCACCCTCATAGAAAATCAGTTGACGATAAGCACATGGGTTTATTTCTGGACTCTTAATTATTTTTCATTGATCTGTATGTCTGCCTTTATTCCACACTGTCTTGATTATTGTTACTTTGTAGTAGGTTTTGAAATTGAGACATGTAAATTCTACATTGTTCTTTTTCAAGAACATATAAATTTATAATAATAATTTATAAATTCTAGAATTAACTTGTCAATTTCTACAGAGAAGTCAGCTGGGATTCTGGTAGGAATTGCACTAAAATATTTTTCTACATATACTTGATTTTTTTTTTAATTTTTTTTTAAAGATTTTATTCATTCGAGACACAGAGACAGAGAGAGAGAGAGCACGAGCACGAGCAGGGGGAGAGGCAGAGGGAGCAGCAGGCTCCCCGCTGAGCCAGGAGCCAGACATGGGGCTCTATCCCAGGACCCTGGGATCATGACCCGAGCCAAAGGCGGATGCTTAACCATCTGAGCCACCCAGGCGCCCCCTACATGTACTTGATTTAAAAAAAAAAAAAAGCAATTGGAACAAAAGGTTGTATAGTGAAAAGTTCCCCTCACCAGAGACAACCAAGAGCTATTCACAAATATTTCATTTTCTATTCTTCTAAAAACTGAAACTGTATATCAAGTATATATATATATATGTATTTATATATAAGCATATATTTATATACAAGCATATATATATATATTTACATCTCTTTTTATAAATGAAATACGGCATTTTGCTTTTTGTTTTTATCATTTTTTTTGTCTCTATCTCTTTGAGAGTATTCCATGTCAACAGGTGCAGATAGATCTCTTTTCTTAAAAAATGGCTGCATGGTGTTTTGTACCATAATCCGTAACCAGGCCTTTCTTGATAGATAGACCTTAAGTTCTTGTTTTTACAAACTGCTGCAGTAAAAATCCTGTACATTCATATTTATGCCCATGTCCAAGTATGACATGCAGAAGAGATTACCAGGAGTGGAACTGCTGTGTCAAAGGATATGTGTATTTTTAATTTTGATAGATACATCATTTAGGCTTGGTTATGCTTCAGTAACAAACTATCTTTAACAACCAAGATTTATCTCTAGCTCACTTGCCACTATAGATAGCTGGTGGGCTTTGTTCTTTATCATCCTCACTTAAGGACCCAGGTTGAGGGAAGCTCCATTCCATGCCTCCATGATTGTTCAGGCAAGACAAAAGAAATACAGCAAATCAGTACTGACTCCTTAAGCTTCTACCCTGACATGTTACTCTTTAGTAAAGCAAGTTACAGAACCGCACCTAACCACATCTGATTGCTAGAGAATGGGGAGGCATAATTCTACCATACATACCTGGAAGGCAGAGAGCCAGAAATATTTGGTGAAGGACACCGATGACTACCACAGAACATGTTGCCAGTTTTGAGACTCTTTGTCTACCAGTTTATACTCTCATATTTGTAAATAGGGAACACTTTTGGCAGCATTTATAAGAATGTTCTTTTCCTTCTTCCCTCCCCTACTCATCACTATGTAGGTGATTGAAAAAAAGAATACATCTTTGTCAGTCTGGTAGGCAAAAATGTATTGTTTTGGATTTTAAAAATTTGCATCTTTAAATATGAGTGAGGTTGAGCATCTTTTCATGTATTAATTTTTAAGCCGTTTGTATTTTGTGAACTTGCCTGTTGCGGGATATCTGGGTTTTTTAAATTACTTTTAACTTGATAAATTTTTTTGTTTTATAATTTTTTTTACTTTTATATATTCAGACTTATCAATCTTTTTTTTTCTTTCTGGTTTCTGGGTTTTATGTCTTATTTAGAAACTAGCCCTTCACAACATTCCAAGTTTTCAAAAGACCAGAAATCTTGCACATATCTTCTCTTAAATTATAGCGATATTCTTTGAAACTATATTGAACTGGCCTTCATTTCTCTTTCCTCTGGCAACCCTTCAAAAACTTGAAAATAATTACCATATCCCCCTTTAAAAGGATAAGCCTTTCTAAGCTATAAATGTCCCCAGTTCCTTTAATGGTTCATCCAGTTGTATTTCTTGGAGGCTCTTTTGGTATCTCTAGGGCCTGGTTTTCTTTTTCTCTAACACAAAAATTTTAGACAGTATCTATATCTTAATGCTGTAAGATTGCATTTAGAATCTTACTCATATACAAATTAGGCCAACAAGGTGTTTATCTAGCAGAAGCCTCATACTCACCTATTATTAATATGAAGTATAAATGATTTAAGTTTCTTAAAAATAATTACAGGAGTTAAGCATCATTCCTCATAGTTTTGTTATTTCTGTTGCCCAGATTACAGGCCCAGTTGCAGCACTGTTGAAAGATCTGATTTCAAACTCTCCTTAAAAATGACAAGATAGATGAAAACATCAGGATGTTTATTTTAATGAGTAATTGCCATCTCTGAATCCTTTGTGACTCCATCACTAAATAAGTGACAATAATTACACATTGGCGTTTAAAACAAATACCCCTGCTGTCAACAGTTACAGTCTAGAAAAGTCTTGATTTATTTTAGAAGCTAACATTGTACCTTGTTAGGTACAGTGACTTAGGCATGTACCTGACTTAGGCATATAAAATTGTCACGACAGACAAAAGTATAAAAGACATTAGAAATAAATACCTATTATGTTTCCAATGGCAAATTCCTCTCTCTCTCTCTCTTTTTATAATAAGCCCAAGATCTTTGTATCCATAAATAACTGTTCATTTTCCAGTGGCAAAGGTATTTTTAATATGCACACAGCACCCTCCGTTTTTTTTTTAACTTTTGGAGAAATTAGATATTATTTACACTATAAAATACCTAAAATTAGTAAAGCTAACACCATCTGAAACTTGAAGTGTGTTTTTCTAATTACAAATAAAGTTGAGTAAGAAATTGTTTCCATCGTTCACTGGAAGTTGACAAAAGCTGGGTAAAGACTAAGCTTTCTCAAACTGTGGCTTAAAAAAAAATGCCTAGAGGAGTGGTTTAAGGGCCCTAGTATTTGAATTAACTAATGTTTATTTTAACAACCACAAGAGGGAGTTGCATGCTTAAATTACCTTTATCTATTAAAATGTAATTTTGACTGAAAGAGGATTTAAAAGGTACTGAATTTTTTTTTCTCCATTATTCGTCCTTCCTTTTTGTGTATTTCAAAGGTAAAGTGGATAGGTAGGTTTAGAAAACAAAGTCAGTGTGTGATCGAGATGTTAAATACATCAGTTATTTTATTTCCTTGGTAGAACTAGCATATTAAAAAAAGCCACCTTTCGTGCTCGCCTCGGCAGCACATATACTAAAAAAAGCCACCTTTCTGCATTGTGAGCAACCTAAAAGTCTTGCCATATTTCAAAATGTATTCAGTTGTGCTAAGTGATAAATACTAAAACTAAACAAGGAGACTCTAAAATAAATTTCACGTTTTTGTTTTATCAATATTTCTATTTCTTGGACCAAAAATTAGTATTTTACTCTGTCATTCACTAAAAGTCAAATTGTTGTCATTATTTTACATTTAACAGATATTTATCAAGTGCCTACAATTGTCAGGGTTTAATACTACATACCCCGTGGTACAAAATTGCATTCAGTGTTTACTCTCAAGGAGCTTGAGGTTTAGTTGAGAGATGTACTTAATGAAAAATCTAAAATGCTGAATTTTTCCAAGTGTGAAATGAAACGAACTCATCTAACAAAGTTTCTCCTTTAGTGGGATACTGATTTATAAATACAAAGTAATAAAATATAAGCTCTTGAAATAGTTCAACTTTGTTTCCTTCCTTCACACTTTACTCATGGTATTTAATGCCCTTTGAACAGGTAGTATAGAAAATAACTTAAGCTCCTTTACTATTACAATTATCTTGGGAGTGCCCGGGTGGCTCAGTTGGTTAAAGCATCTGACTCTTCAGCCCAGGTCTTCATCTCAGGGTTGTAAGTTAAAGCCCTGCACTGGGCTCCACATCCAATCCAGAAAATCTTGGATTCCAGAATAGTAAAAATTTAATTAATGTGCTTTTGGCTGAATGAAATACTGTTACAAGGCAAATATCACAAATAAAATTAAAGCACAGTCTTTACCGATGCCTTATTATAGTTTACTCGTATATGATATTATTTTATCAAGGAATACATACTTATATACATACATTTATATATATTTTATAACATCTGTATATTATAAAATATATTTTATAACATCTATATATTATATATAACAGATATATAAATAATAAATACATAACATTTTATAACAGATATAAAATATATATGTATCTTCTATATATAGACACAATTATTATCTAGGTTTAGGTTTTTCTTTAAATTATCCTTGTTCCACATTCAGTGAACTCCTTCAGTTTAAAGGCTAGTGTCTCCCTTCAGTTCTGGAAATCCCCTCCTGATTCCCAGTTTCTCCGTTGTTTCTTTCTAGAACTTCTCTTATTCAGCTATTTGACATCCTAGACCAGCCTTCTATTTCCCATCATTATATCCTCAAATATTCTACCTCTTTATCGTTCTTATTCTGTAATTGAGTATACTTCCTTAATTTTTGTTCCAACCCATGTATGAAATTTTCATTTCAGCAATAATGTTTTTAATTTCTAAGAGCTAGTTCTCTAATTCCTTTCTCAGAGCAGATTGTTTTATGGGTGTATGAATATCTCAGATCTCTTAATGAAGCTAATTAGGATTTAAGTTTTTGTCTATCTCCTGAATTATCTGTGCTTAATCTGGTTTTAGTCTTTCTCTTTATCTAGATCTTTTACACGTCAGGTGTTCCTGAAATGTATGGTGATCCATGGCTATTGGTTCATATGTAAGAATGAAGGACTGAAAGCTAACTCATTAGGTGGAGCCTGATTCAGAGCAAAAGTGTCTTTATAAAAACACTGTAATTATGTTTCTTCATTTTGAGTCTAATAATGGTTCTTAATGGATACGTACTGTATAATGGTTTATATGGTAAAGGTTAAAATTGGGAGACCACAACTAGAGAAAAAGAGTTCATTGGCTCTAGCTGTATTTTCATAGTGATTCACCTTGACACCCCTCTTTTCTTTGTCATTCATCTTTCTCAGATTTCTATCTAAAAATCTCAAGCCACAAATGAAAGTGAACTAGACACATAAAAATCCAGGCACTTAGAAGAAAGAATTGCTAAGAAATAGAGGGTCATATCTCTTTCCTACTATCTTCAGAGCACTTTTTATTTTATAATTAACAGACATACTTAAGAAATCCTGAATAGTCTGTAAACTACATTTGTCATTTCTAAGTAATATAGTCATTATAACTCTGCTCTAAGATTTTGTTTTCACTGGAAAGAAATCTCTCATAAATTCTGAGACCATGGATTCACAATATTTTACTTTAGGGCTTCAGTCTAATCATAGGATATATCTTGCCATTTTCCAAAGGCCGGCCATATCTTTAGCCATTGTAAAAACTCCTCTCTTTGTAAATTCCCAGGGATGTAGTATTTTTCTTATTTCAGAAACATTTTGAAGAATTTACTCTTTAACTTCAAAATATCCCACAACCTTCAGCAGCTCTGGCTCCTTCTTTTCTCTTAAGTCTTTTTTGAATCAGATTTCTGCCTGTTGTTAAAGGATATCTCCTACTAATATTGGTCTTCTGTGTAGCTCTCAACTCTGTGGTTTACTTTCCTATTTTGATAGAAACATTAAAAATATCATATTGGGGATTACTGATGGAGCTCTCTGTGACTGGGAGAGTGTTCAGCCCCTGTCCTGGAATGTATGTTCTGAGATGCCTTCATTGGAAAATAAATTTGAATGCTCTTCTATGGTTTTCAAAACTAAGTTGGATCTAGCTTCCCCCCCCCACCCTTTTTTCATTAAGTAAAGAAGCCTTTTTATCTCATAACATATTTTGCCCTAAAGTCAACTTTTTTTCCTGAAATGAGTATTACTACACTTGCTTTATTTCAATTTTATATTCACCTGGTATGCCACTTTCAAGACTTGTCTAGTGGGGGCACCTGGTCACTCAGTTGGGCGGCTGGCTTTTGATTTCAGCATAGGTCGTGATCTCTGGGTCCTGGGATCAAACTCCCTGTCAGGCTCTGCACTCAGCAGGGAGTCTACTTGAGGATTCTCTCTCTCCCTCTTCCTCTGTCCCCCTCCAAATCGCATACATGTGCTCTCTCTCTCTTTCTAAAATAAATAAATCTTTAAAAAAAAAAGAGAGAGAAGAAAAAACACTTGTCTAGTGGCCTTCAAGATTTTCTCTGTATCTTTGGTTTTTAGTAGTTTATGATATGTCTAGTTTGTTTTGTTTTAATACTACTTGAAGATCTCTGGGCTTCTTTGATCTGTGATTTATTGTCTTTCCTTAATTTTATCAGGTATTTGCCCATTATCTCTTCAAATATTTCTTCTGACTTGTTTTTCACTGAATACATGTATATTAGACTGTTTGATATTTCCTGCATCTCTTGGATGCTTTGTTCTTTTTTTCACTTTTATCTTTGTGGTTTGGGTAATTTCTGTCTTTCAGGTTCACTGAGTCTTCTGTGTCCAGTGTGCTGGTAAGTCTGTTGAAGGAATTCTTTATCTCTGATGCCGTATTTACTTTCTAGCATCTGACTTTTTTTTATAATTTCCATTTCTCAAATTATCTCTTTGTTCCTGCCTGTTGTCCACCTTTTTAACTAGATCCTTTAACGTATTGATCACAGTTATTTTTAAATTCCCTGTCAGGTGGTTCTAGCATCTGGGTCATCTTTTAGTATGGTTCTATTGATTGCCATATCTCTTGGTGATAAGTTGGATTTTTCTCTTGCTTTTCTGTGTGTCTCATAATTTCTTGTTGAATGCCAATTACTGTGCGTAAAAAAAAAAAAAACCCAGAAGAGACTAGGATAAGTAGTATTTACACCCAGAAACAAGAACACATCTCTTTTCTGCGGGTTATTAAAGGGCTGAGTCTGTTTAGTCAGGAGCAGAGCTGGGTTCAGGTTTTGATACTGCCTTCAGTGTGTACCACAAACTTTGAATATCCCCAGCAGGTGGCTGCTCTTACTTTGTGTCTCTGAGAGTGGTACCCGAAGCGCAAAATATTTTACTTTAGTCCTTTACTCCTGACCTTTATGTGCTACGATGGGTCCCCTTTTACTCAAACTTCCTAATATGATCAAGTTCCACATGATCTGATAGAGGGCCAAATAGTAAATAAACTATGTATGATTTTGCAGGCCATGCAATTTCTGTCACAGCTATTCAGTTATGCTGTTGTAACACAAAAACAGCCACAGACAATAAGTAAACAAGTGAGCTTGGCTGTACTCCAGTAAAACTGATTTCACAGAACAGGCAGTGGGCCGTTTTTGTCCAGTGGTCCATAGTTTGCTGACCACTTGTTTAGAGCCTTGTTCTTGCATGCACACACACATACATACCCATCTCTCCTACCTCTATAATGTAAGCTCCACAAGGGCAAGGATTTTTGCCTGTTCATTGATTTCACAAGTAGGCTCTCAATATATTAAAAGCATGTGTGAGTGAATTGTTTTAAATGTGTTTCTTATGAACAGCATATAGCTAAATTTTAAAAATCTAATGTGCAAATCTCTTGTATCTAAACAAATACATTTAACTAAATTGCAGTTGTGATTACTGATATATTTGGAATTATTCTTGTCATAATTTTTTTATTTTCTATTTCTTTTTTCTTCCTTTCCTGCCATCTAAGTTTAATCAGATCTTTATTATTTCTCCTTTTGTTTGGTCTTTTAATTTAGAAACTGCATTCTATTTAGCTTTCTCTAGTAGTGATTCCTAAACATTTAACGTGTGTGTGTGTGTGTGTATTTTTTTTTTTAAGTAGGCTCCACACCCAACATGGGGCTTGAACTCAACAACCCCAAGATCAAGAGTCACATGCCCCACTGACTGAGCCAGCCAGGCACCCCTAACATGTATATTTGGTTTAGCAACATTTGAGAGTATTCTTCCTAAATACTTTTAAGACCTTAGAATGCTTCTCTGATCGGGCGCCTGGGTGGCTCAGTTGGTTAAGCGACTGCCTTTGGCTCAGGTCATGATCCTGGAGTCCCTGGATCGAGTCCCGCATCGGGCTCCCTGCTCGGCAGGGAGTCTGCTTTGCCCTCTGACCCTATCCCCTCTCATGTGTTCTCTCTCATTCTCTCTCTCTCAAATAAATAAATAAAATCTTTAAAAAAAAAAAAAAAAGAAAGAATGCTTCTCTGATCTTCATATTTCCAGTTTCTTATTATTTTCTGATGTTTTAGTTGTACTTTTTTCTAAGCAATTTATGCCACCCCACCCACTGCCGTGGTCTTTCTCCTTTGTTTTAGAGTTAGAACTTTATTTGGATTTATCCATCTATTCTTTCCTTTTGTATTAATTTCCTTCTTACCAAAAACATCATTAGTAGTTCTTTCAGCAGCAATCTGTGGTTGATAGATTCCCCCAAACTTTATCTAAAAATGTATTTATTCATCCATGCTCTGATAATCTAGTTAGATCAAATTATGCCATGATCTTCTGGATTCTGTTATTTCTTTAGTTTTGGAAAATTTTCAGCAAGCATCTCTTTGAATTTCGCCTCTCCTCCTTCGCCTCTGTTGTCTCCTTTTGGAACTTCTTTTTAGATTTATGTGAGATTTTTTTAACCCCTTTCATGTTTGCTGTCGCTTTATCTCTATGTGTCTGGGTAATGATCTTAGATTTATCTTCCAGGTCACTAACTGTGTCTTTGACTATGTCTAATCTGCTGCTTAATCTGTTTGACTTTTTCATTTCACTATTTTTCATTTCTAGAGGTTGTTTGTGGTACTTTTCCTTTTTTTTTTCTTCCCGAATTTTTATTTAAATTCTATTAGTTTAATACATAGTGTAATATTGGCTTCAGGAGTAGAATTTAGTGATTCATCACTTACATACAACACCCAGTGCTCATCACAAATGCCCTCCTTAATGCCCATCACCCACTTAGCCCATCCCCCACCTACCTCCCTCCATCAGCCTTTCTCTGTTTGTTCTCTGTAGTTAAGGGTCTGTTATGGTTTGCTACCCTCTTTCTCTCTCTTTTTTACTACCCTCTTCTCTCTCATATGTTCATCTGTTTGTTTCCTAAATTCCACATTAAGTGAAATATGGTATTTGTCTTTCTCTGACTGACTTACTTTGCTTAGCATATCCACTCTAGCTCCATCCAAATCATTGCAAAAGGCAAGATTTCATTCTTTTTGATGGCTGAGTAATATTCCGTGTGTGTGTGTGTGTGTACACATACATATATATATACCACAGCTTCTTTATCCATTCAATAGTCAATGGACACTTGGGTTCTTTCCATAGTTTGGCTATTGTTGATAATGCTGCTTTAAACATCAGGGTGCATGTACCCCCTTCGAATCTGTATTTTTGTATCCTTTGGGTAAATACCTACTAGTGCAATTTGCTGGATTGTAGGGCAGTTCTGCCTTTTTGAGGAACTTCCATTCTGTTTTCCAGAGTGACTGCACCAGTTTGCATTCCCAGCAACAGTGTAAGAGGGTTCCCCTTTCTTTGCATCCTCCCCAACATCTGTTGTTTCCTGTGTTAGTTTTAGCCATTCTGACAGGTGTGGGGGTGGTATCTCAATGTGGTTTGATTTGTATTTTCCTGATGATGAGTGATGTTGAGCATCTTTTCATGTGTCTGTTAGCCATCTGGATGTCTTCTTTGGAAAAATGTCTATTCATGTCTTCTGCCCATTTCTTAACTGGATGAATTATTTGTTTTTTGGGTGTTGAGTTTTATAAGTTCATTGTAGTTTTTAGATACTAACCCTTTATCATATACACCATTTGCAAATATCTTTTCCTATTCTGTAAGCTACCTTTTAGTTTAAGTTTGGGGGGCTCTTTCTGGGCCACTGATTCTCATGGTAGATCATTTTCTTTTTTGGTCATACTTTTCTATTGAGAGCTTCTCTTCATTGAGATTTTTTCTGTATGGGTCCCATAGTAATAGCTCCCTGGTAGTGGAAGTGGGGTGACAGAGCAGTTTGCATTTGCTTCTGCCAGGCACTCCAAGGAAATCACTAGCCTGGGATAATTGTCATAATAATTTCTCACCCTGAGGTTCTCTCTCTGCCCTCACAATATAAATTTTGATCACTCAGATGTGTTATAAGTTGGATTTCAGTTTCTCGGGAAATCTGTTCTGATCCCTGCTTCATAATATAATATTGAATAGTACCACAAATGTATATCTTGTTTTATAATTTCAGCATAAATATAAACCATCATTTAGTCATTAGAGAATATTGAATTTAGTCATTAAGGAGAAAATCTTGAGTATTAATTTTAAGAAATGCTACTTTTAAATAAAATCACAAATTCGAACAAATTTCTAAGTAATGCCACTTGAGACACATTGTTGGTAGATGCTTGGAGTTTAGAAATGAAGGGAAGTATATTATTCTTCATCTTCCTTTGCCTTGTCCTTCATTCTTACTGCAGTCCTACCTCCAGCTTTTCTTCTCTTTGTGTCCCACTCAAAAAATAACAGCCCACATCCTCATCTTCTTTTAGGAGAATGAACAAACCCTAATGTAGAATTCTTATATTTTGGAAATAGAGGGATAAAACTGCAGTTCAGATAAATAAGCCAAATTGATTAAAGCTTGACAAAACAAGCTTGATAGGAAAGTAACAAAGACACAGCAATTTTTCAACCAGGAACATGTTTATCTCCAAAAACACCTCTCTGCAGTCACATAATATATATTAAAATGGGAGAAAGGTTAATTTATGCCCTAGTATTTATTTTTTCCAATAAATAAGAAAGAATTACAGAGGGAAGCATCTATGGATTATAACAGTGTCAGATTTTGTTGGGAAAAATTATCTACTATTTAAGGTTAGTTTTTAAGTACTTGAGCCTAACAGCCTCTCCCACTCCATACCCTAATTCTGGTTCTAGAATACATTGCTAGATTGAATGGCCCAAATATACCTTAATATGCCATAGCCTTTTTCTTATAGCCTTTTTCTTATTTTTTAGATTCATCTGACTGTTCAGCATTAACCTAATCTGTTTAATCTACTTGAGTTTTACATTTTAATAACTAGTTTTCATTTTTAAAGGTTGTTAATTGTACTTTTCTAAATCCACCTGTTTTCTCATGGTAAAATCATCCCACGCTGACTTTTTATAGAAGTAGATACAGGTATCTTCACTTCCAGTTCAGTATACTAAAAAAGAGGCCTACATTGTCCAAGGATTAATCACAAGAGCATACACTGATTTTTATGGCTTAATAAGGTTTCCCAAGCAGTTTATCATTCATGCTACAAGATTGATTGCATAATTTCTTTCTTTAAAAATCTTAGGAAAATAAGGACACCTGGGTGTCGGTTAAGCATCCAACTCTTGATTTCAGCTCAGATCATGATCCTCAGGGTCGTGAGATCGAGGTCCATGTCATGCTCTGCGCTGAGCATGGAGCCTGCTTAAGATTCTCTCCCTCTCCCTCTGCCCCTCCCTACCCTGTGCTCTCTCTCTCTTTCTAAAAAAAAACAAAAACAAATCTTAGGAAAATATTTTCATAAAATATAAGTGATTTCTCTAAGTGGTATCATTTTTACTTTGTGATTTTTCACAATTTGGAGAGCCTGGGTAGCTCAGTTGGTTAAGTGTCCAACTCTTTTTTTTTTTTTTTTTAAGATTTTATTTATTTATTTGACAGAGAGAGACACAGCGAGAGAGGGAACACAAGCAGGGGGAGTGGGAGAGGGAGAAGCAGGCTTCCGCGGAGCAGAGAGCCCTATGCAGGGCTCGATCCCTGGACCCGGGGATCATGACCCGAGGCGAAGGCAGACGCTTAACGACTGAGCCACCCAGGTGCCCCAAGTGTCCAACGCTTGATTTCGGCTAGGGTCATGATCTTGGGGTCTTGCGATTGAGCCCCACATTGGGCTCTGTGCTGAGTGTGGAACCTACTTAATATTCTCTCTCTCCCTCTGCCTCCTCTCCTCCCCCACCCCTGCTCACATGGTTGCATTCTTTCTCTCTTAAAAAAAAAATTAACAATTTAATGTTAACATTCATGTGGATTGAAATCAGTCTGTTTTATTTGTTGCATACATCAGAATGGATTTAGCTTAACCCACATTCCCTTGTGAAATGTCTATAAAGTGTCCATATTAGAATACCTTATGCAGAATCCAAACACGTCAGGCTTCTTATCCTTTCAGAGGGTCAGATGTGAATTAAATAATAGTTAGTAGATTAGTTGACTAGACTACTACCTATTACTTCAGAGAAGTAATAGGCTACTAAAAATACTGTCCTTAGCCATAAAGTGAGTTTATCTGAACACTTTTTAAAAAATATTTTAAACAAGTAGCAACATTTGTCTGCTTGAATAATTAAAATAATTTTCAAGTTAAAAATTTTGAAACTGTAAACATTTATACTCAGAATAGTTTGTTTTAAGGTATCTTGACATGCTCTTGTTTGTAGCAGAAATATTTACTTGTTTTGTTTTACCAAGGCTGCTTAAAGGTTAATTGACTAAAGTGGGTGGGTCCTCATGTTTACTAATATGTGTTGCAGCTCTGTTGGTACACCAGAAGGCCAGAATGGAACGACTTCAAAGAGAACTTGAGATTCAAAAGAAAAAGCTGGATAAACTAAAATCTGAGGTCAATGAAATGGAAAATAATCTAACTAGAAGGCGCCTGAAAAGATCAAATTCCATATCCCAAATACCTTCAGTAAGTCTTTCTATAACTCTTGTGACCTCTGTGCTTGAACATGAGAATAGGCAGTCTGTCATAAGTATAAAAGGTTGATCTGGTTTTCTAGAAATGCTCTTAATTCACACTTGTTTCTTTGCCCTTACCCTCCCCTGCCAAACTCCACTCTTTCTTAACTAATGACAAGAGAATTCAACGTAGATCCTTCTCACACGGAATTATTTTTCAGCTCGAAGAAATGCAGCAGTTGAGAAGTTGTAATAGACAACTCCAGATTGACATTGACTGCTTAACCAAAGAAATTGATCTTTTTCAAGCCCGAGGTAAAGTTCAGTGCATTTTCAACTGAAATCATTGTATTAATTTATCAACTCTTTTCCTGTGGCTGAAAACAAACTTATCAGTTATAATCTTATTGTCTCAGATTTGACTTTGGAGCCAGAAAGTACTAAAAAACTATTGGGTTTTTCTCCCTGCCCCCTCTTCCAGAAGAAACTATGTATTTGGTTTATGAATAATTTGATAAAATTTGTATTATTCAAACCTGCTTTAGTCTCGTGTTAAGGAAAGACAATGATTAGTATGGCTGTATTGTCAAAAGTATTGCTGTAATATATTAGTAGCATGTATAATATTTAATATTGGTTAAAATATAGGTACTCATGTCTTTTTCCTATTTCCCTTCTTTCCTTTTACCTTTCAAGAATCATGCTTTTAAGATCATAGTTAAAAAGACATCCCCACCCTAATGGCACTATCTTAATTGATAAAATAGAGAAGGGAATAAAAATATGGCTTATACATTTTTAGAACAATGATAGCTTATTAGGAAGCTTGAGCTATTAGTGATAAGCAGTACTTGGTTATTGTAGCAAAAAATCTTGACAATTTAATTCAGTTCCACAGACAACTAAAAGGAAATTTTATAACTTAAACCTAATTCTGAAGTTAGGGAAATAATAGAAATATATGAAATAGAAAAGACAGGATAAGAGAAGGAAGCCAACAAAAAAGAAGTCCTTAATTACTCTTTTAAGTGTGTGCCGAAAATCCATCAAACTGAAAGATTATAATGTTGTATTTTCTTTTAAAACCTTAATATATCATGTATCTTGAAACATTCACTGAAGATGCCATAGTTTAAAAGTATTGGTCTAGCAACTACAGTTCTTGAACTTGTTCCTTTTGTCATCTGAACCATTATATTAAATTAGTGCAAGGTTTTTAATACTTATTTGGGGCCAAGGTATTTAGTTGCTTAAGACCATGTTTGATCATTTGAAATTATATTTTAAATTGTTAAATTTTAAGTTATTTTAACTTGTCACATAGAACAGTGGTCTAGTTGTAATTCTGTTACTGTGTTACTAACAGTTTAATTTGACCTCTTCCTCCATTTACCACTTAGACTTCTGTTGTGAGTACTGTATTATACCTACCTCAACTGTTTTGACATCTTTATATGTCAAATCTTTATATGTTAAGATTAGAGGTGCAAAATAAATAAAAGCATTTCTTCTATTTATACTGTGATCTTTTTTAGAAAGAAAATATTAGCTTTTTAAAAAATAAAATTAAATATTTTTGAGCTATAAACATTGATATATTTACTTTTTATATATTTCAGGACCACATTTTAATCCCAGCGCTATTCATAACTTTTATGACAATATTGGATTTGTAGGTCCTGTGCCACCAAAACCCAAAGGTTAGTGTACTCATTAAGTGTGAAAACCATTACATTTTAAAAAGCAAGATTTTAGAAAATTCTGTTTTTAGCAACCTTCCACTCTAGAAGTGCTTCAAACTTTGGCATTCGTGGATGAATTCATTAGGAAGATAGTTGCTTATTTTCACTTACAAGCTGGGGATGGGGGAGGATGCAAAAGTCTAATGTACTTAGCTCTTTAAAAGTAAAATGCATATCCTTAGGATTCATTATATACTCCTAAAATAGCAAGTCTTAGGAAAAAATAATCAGGTGCAAAACTTGGTACTCTTTAAAATTTAGGTAACTGATGAGAACAATACCTTAGGAAAATTTATTTTTCGTGAGCCTTCTGTTTAATTTATGCATAATTCTGTATAATCACAATACTCTGAATTTCAAACGAATGATTTTTGAAAATTATTACCTACTATCATTTTATATCATTGATAATCAGATTTGTATGCACGTGAAACTAAGGTATGTCAAAATATGTGTGTGGATTCTTTTACTTTAGGAATTAAAATAAAGAGAGAAATGAGAACAAGAAAGAATAGGTATGTTACTAACTCTTTGGTTCGTTAAAAGACTTTGCACAGTCTCAGTATCCTTTTCTCCTCACTTCATTTTTGTTTAAATATAAAGTGATTAGGACTAACTGTATCTTCATGGGTTTGTTTGTTTGTTTGTTTTTTAATTTAAATGTTCCTAAACATAGTTAGCTGGAATGCAGTGAACTATTATTACAGCAGAGCCAAAGTGAGATTAGGGCATTTGTCACAGTAAGCAGTGGTTAAAATACTGGATGCCATTTGGATGTTAATTGAGTAAAGGAATAAAGAAAACAATGGCATAGCCTAGCTCCTTAAAATAAGCGAAGTGGGTATTTCCAGACTCTGAATGAGTTGCTTTAATATAACCTTTTCAGTCTCTCAAAAACTAGAATTTTTCTTATAAAAAGGTTCCTGTTTTACTTCAGCATAATCCAGTACTTATGTGCTGAGTGTAGGAAGGAGTATATAGATGGAGGGTAGGTGGAGAATAGATGAAATAAGATTGGTCTTGACAATTTGAAGCAGGATAAGAACATGAGGGTTTATTTTACTATTCTCTCTATATAAATTTGAAATTTTTCACGGAGATAAAAAGTAAGGAAAGGTAGAACAGTAGAACGCGCAGATGGAAGCCTTTCCTTAAATTTAATGTGTCAAGGGAAGGGATCCAAGATGGTGTCATAGGAAGAACCTAAACTCACCTCTTCCCATGGACATACCATATCTACACCTACATATAGAGCAATTCCTCCTGAAGCACTGAGGGCTGATTGAACAGCTTTTGCACAACAAAGGATGGAAGGACCACATAGAGATTGGAAGGAGAGATGGAGACACAGTAACCATGGGACCCCCACCCCCTACACTGTGAACTGCAGAGGGGAGAGAGAGCATTGAGGGACCCATGCACAGATTTGTGATTTAAAGGGCAACTAGTGGGGTGCCGGGGTGGCTCAGTCAGTTAAGCGTCTCCCTTCAGTTCGGTCATGGTCCTGGGGTCCTGGGATTAAGCTCCACACTGGGCTCCCTGCTCAGTGAGGAGTCATCTTCTCCCTCTCCCTCTGCCCGACCCCTACTCTCTCTCTCAAATAAATAAATAAAAATCTTTTTAAAAAATAAAATAAAGGGCAACTAGAATATAAGTGAAGAAAACCCATATACCAACTCTAGGGCATCTACCAAATGGTGGGAAAACTGCTGGAACTCTCTCTGGGGTCAGAAGTGCAAAGCGCTATGTTTACCTTGTCCCACCTAGCATAAATGGGAGCAGAGTCTAGCCACTCTAGCCAGCCTGCCCTCTCAGCAAGAATTGCACCTCTTCCCCTCCGTCAGCTCCAGCCATTCTTCCAAAAGAGCCCCCTGCACCTGTGCCCACCTGAGCTCCGGCCATCCCAGCAAGGTGGCCCACAGTGCAGTGCACACTAGTGCATGCTCAGCCTATACCCACTACAGCTCCAGCCATCCTACCAGGGCATCCCTGCATGGCGTACCCTAGGACTCAGCTCACACTTGTTACAGCTACCACCAGCCAGCCAGAGCTGCTAGGCACATGTAGTCTATACAGGGACATTCCTACACAGAGCCTCTCCTTCATGACTGGGAGAGGTAGCTCTGTTGCCTAATTCATAGAAACAAATACAGAAAGGGCGCCTGGGTGGCTCAGTTGGTTAAGCGACTGCCTTCGGCTCAGGTCGTGATCCTGGAGTCCCGGGATCGAGTCCCACATCAGGCTCCCTGCTCAGCGGGGAGTCTGCTTCTCCCTCTGAGCCTCCCCCTCTCATGCTCTCTCTCTCTCATTCTCTCTCTCTCTCAAATAAATAAATAAAATCTTAAAAAAAAAAAAGAAGAAAAAGAAACAAATACAGAAAGTCAAACAAAATGAGACAGAAATGTGCTCTAAACAAACAAAAAAATTCAGAAAAAGAACTAAATGAAACAGAAATAAACAATCTACTTGATAAAGAATTCAAAGTAATGGTCATAAAGATGCTCATCAGACTTGAGAGACGAGTGGGTGAGTTCAGTGAGAACTTAAGAGATATAAAATATAAAAAGAATCAGAGCTGAAGAATACAATTAGTGAAATGAAAAATACACTAGAGGGAATCAGCAGCAGATTAGAGGATGCAGAAGAACGGATCAACCATCTAGAGCCAGGGTAATGGAAAGCACCCGAGCTGAACAGCAAAAAGAAAAAGGAATGTTAAAAAATGAGGATAGGTTAAGGGATCTCTGGGACATTAAGAATAATAACATTCACGTTACAGAGGTCTCAGAAGGAGGAGAGAGAAAGAAAGGGGCAGAAACTTACTTTAAGAGATGATAGTTGAAAACTTTCCTAACCTGGGAAAGGAAACATACATCCAGGTTCAGGAAGCACAGAGAGTCCCAAATAAAATGAGCCCAGATAGGACCACACCAAGATAAAATGTCAAATATTAAAGATAGACAATCTTAAAAAGCAGTAAGAGAACAGGAACTAGTTATATATAAGGAAGAACCCCATGAGACTGTCAGCTGATTTTGGGACAGAAACTGCAGCCAGAAGGGAGTGGCATGATATATTCAAAGTGCGAGAGGAAAAAACCTACAACCAACATACTACTTGGCAAGATTATCATTTAGAATTGGAGAGCTAGAATTTCCCAGACAAACAAAAGTTAGAGTTCATCACCACTAATCCAGCCTCATAAGAAATGTTAAAGGGACAAGAAAAGGCCATAACTAGAAATAAGAAAATAATGAAATGAAAAAATTTCCCAGGTGAGAGCAAACATATGGTAAAGATAGTTGATCAGTTGCTTATAAAGCTTAGTATGAAGGTTAAAAGACAAAAGTAGTAAAATCAGCTATATCTAAAAAAAAAAAAAATTAGTTAAGGGACTCACAAAATAAAAAGACATAAAATATGACATATACATAAAACATAGAGGAGAAAGTAAAAATGTAGTGCTTTTAGAATGTGTTTTTACTGCAGGGATCATCAACTTCATATGGACTGCTATATACTTAGGGTGTTACATATGAACTTCATGGTAACCACCAACCAAAAACCTATAATAGATACACAAAAAATAAAGAGAAAGGAATCTAAGCATAACATTAAAGAAAGTCATCAGCACAAGAAAGGAACACAGAAGAACTACAGAAACAACCAGAAAACAACAAAATGGCAATAAGTACATACCTATCTACTGATACTTTACTTTAAATGTAAATGGTCTAGGCGCCTGGGTGGCTCAGTCGGTTAAGCGTCTGCCTTCGGCTCAGATATCGGGCTCCCTGCTCAGTGGGGAGTCTGCTTCTCCCTCTCCCTCTCCCTCTGTGTGCTCGCCCTCACTCACTCTCTCTCAAATAATAAATCTTAAAAAAAAAAAAAAAAATTTAAATGTAAATGGTCTGAATCCTCCCGTCAAAAGAGATAGGGTGACTGGATGGTAAAATAGCAAGGCCCATTTATAGGCTCCCTACGAGAGACTCACTTCAGACCTAAAGATACTGACTGAAAAGAAAGGGATGGAAAAAGACATGCAAATAGAAGCAAACAAACTGGGTAGTACTTATATCAGACAAAGGAGACTTTAAAACAAAGACTAACGAGACAAAAAAAGGGCATTATGTAATGATAAAGAGATCAACAAAAGGATATTACAATTGTAAATATTTATGCACCCAACAAAGGAGGACCTAAATATATGAAGCAAATATTAACAGACATAAAGAGAAAAATTGACAGTAATACAATAATAGTAGGGAACTTTAACAGTACACTTATATCAATGGAGAGATCTTCCACACAGAAAAAAAAGGAAACAGTGGCTTATGAGCAACCCATTAGAATACATGGACTTAACAGATAAATAGAGAACATTTCATCCAAAAACAGCAGAATACATATTGTCAAGTACACATGGGACATTCTCCAGGATAGATCACATGTTAGGCCACAGAACAAGTCTCAATGAACTTAAGAAGACTGAAATCATGTCAAGCATCTTTCCAACCACAATGCTATAAAACTAGAAGTCATTACAAGGGAACAATTGGGAAAACACACAAATATGTGGAGACTGAACAACATACTAAACAACCCAATGCATCAGTGAAGAAATCACAGAGGAAAAACCTGGAGACAAATGAAAATGGAAGCACAGGTTCAAATTCTTTTGAATGCAGTAAAAGCAGTACTAAGAGGGAAGTTTATGGTGATAGAGGCCTACCTCAAGAAACAAGAAAAATCTCAGATAATCTAACTTTACACCTACAAGAACTAGAAAAAGAACAAATCCCAAAGTTAGTGGAAGAAAGGAAATAATAAAGATCAGAGTAGAAATAAACAAAATAGAGTCTAAGAAAAATAGAAAAGAGCAATGAAACCAAGATCTAGTTCTTTGAAAACATAAGCAAAATTGATAAACCTTTAACCAGACACATCAGGAAAAAAGAGAGGGCTCAAATAAATAAAATCAGAAATGAAAGAGAAGTAACAACCAACACTACAGAAATACAAAGGATTATGAAAAGTTTTATGCCAGGATTTCAACAACCTAGAAGAAATGGATAAATTCCTAGAAATAAACACTATTCCAGGACTGAATCAGGAAGAAACAGAAAATCTGAACAGACCGATTACTAGTAACAAAATTGAATCCAGAATCAAAAAACTCTTAACAAACCAAAGTCCAGGACCAGATGGCTCCACAGGTGAATTCTGCCAAACATTTAAAGAAGAGTTTGTATCCTTCTCAAACTATTCCAAAAAATAAGAGGAAGGAAAACTTCCAGATTTATTCTATAGGGCCAGCATTACCCTGATAAACAACACCAGACAAAGACACTACAAAAAAAAGAAAATTACAGGCGAGTATCCCAAATGAACATAGATGCAAAAAATCTTCAACAAAATATTAGCAAATGCAATTCAACAATACACTCATTCGCCACAATCAAGTGGGATTTATTCCAGGGATGCAAGGATGGCTTAATATCTACAAATCAATCAGCATGATACACCACATTAACAATGTGATGCAGAAAAAGCATTTGACAAAACTCAACATCTCTTCATGATAAAAACTCAACAAAGTGGGTTTGTAGGGAACATACCTCAACAAAATAAAGGCCATATATGACAGACCAGTAGCTAACATTATAATCATTGGTGAAAAACTGAAAGCTTTTCCTCTAAGATCAGAAGCAAGACAAGGATGCCCACTTTTGCCATTTTTCTTCAACATTTATTCAGCTGGTAGTTCCTAGCTGCAACAATCAGACAAGAAAAAGGAAAGTATCCAAATTGATAAAGAGTAAAACGGTCACTATTTGCAGATGACATGATACTATATATAGAAAACCCTGAAGACTCCACCAAAAAAACTATTAGAACTAATAAATGAATTCAGTGAAGTTGAATTTTATTATATATACAAAATTAATATGCAGTAGTCTGCTGCATTTCTATACACTAACAACAGTGTAGCAGAAGAGAAATTAAGAGAACAATCCCATTCATAGTTGTATCAAAGAAAACTAAAATACCTGTGAATAAATTTAACCAAGGAGGAAAAATACCTGTACTCTGAAAACTATAAGACATTGATGAAAGAAATTGAAGACAACATAAACAAATGGAAAGATACACCATGCTCATGAATTGGAAGAATTGATACTGTTAAATGTCTGTACTACCAAAGCAATCTACATTGAGATTCAATGTAGTCCCTACCAAAATACCAATGGTATTTTTCACAGAACTAGAATAAGCCTAAAATTTGCATGGAACCCAAAAGACCCCAAATAGCCAAAGCAACTTTGAGAAAGGACAAAGCTGGAAGTATCACAATCCCAGATTTCAAGATATGGTACTGGCACAAAAATAGACACATAGACCAATGAAACAGAATAGAGTGCCCATCAATTAATTTACAGCAAAGGCAAGAATATACAATGGAGAAAAAAAAAAAGGTCTCTTCAATAAATTGAGAATATTAGACTGCTACAGGCAAAAGAATGAAACTAGACCATTTATATCATACACAAAAATAAGCTCAAAATGGATTAAAGACCTATATGTAAGACCTGAAACCATAAAACTCTTAAAACACAGGCAGTCATCTCTTGGACATTGGCCTTAGGGACATTTTTCTAGATATGTCTCCTCAGGCAAGGAAAACAAAAGCAATTATCAAACTAAAAAGCTTCTGCACAGCAAGGAAATCATCAACAAAACAAACAGGCAACTACTGAATGGGAGAAGATAATTCACAAACGATATATCTGATAAGAGATTAATATTTTAAATATATAAAGAACTCATACAACTCAACACCAAAAAAAACCCCAAATAATCCAATTTTTAAATGGGCAGAGGACCTGAATAGACATTTTTCCAGCGAAGACATGCAGATGGCGACATGAAAAGATGCTCAGTATCACTCATCATGAGGGAAATGTCAATCTCAAAACTACAATGAGATCACCTCACACCAGTCAGAGTGGCTAGTATCAAAAAGACAAATAAAAATTTTAAACTTAATTAAAAAAAAGACAAGGAATACCAAGTATTGATGAGGATATGGAGAAAAAGGGAATCCTTGTGTACTGTTTGTGGGAATTTAAATTTGTGTAGCTGCTATGGAAAACAGTATGGAAGTTCCTCAAAAATTAGAAATCCCACACAGTCCAGTAATTCCACTGCTGGGTATTTACCCAAAGAAAATGAAAACACTAGCTTGAAAAGATACATGCATGCCTGTGTTTATTGCAGCATTATTTACAATAACCAAAACACGGAAGCAACCTAAGTGTCCATTGATAAATGAATGAATAAAGAAGATGTGGGGTGTGTGCGCACGCAATGGAATATTATTCGGCCATAATGAAGAATGAAATCTTGCCATTCTTAACAGCATGGATGAACCTAGACAGTATTATGCTAAGTGAAATAAGAGAGAGAATATACCATATGATTTCACTTACATGTGGAATCCAAAAAACACAAACACAACAAAACAGATGGAAACTAATAAACGCAGAGAACAAACTAATGGTCACTACTGGGGTGGGAAGAGATGAGCAAAATAGGTGAAGGGGAGTAAGCAGTACAGACTTCCAGTTATAAAATAGGTAAGTCACAGGGATGAAAGGTACAGCGTAGGGCATATAGTCAATATTATGATAACTCTGTACGGTGACAGATAGTAACTACTACATCGTGGTGAGCATTGTATAATGTATAAAATTGTTGAATCACTCTGCAGTACACCTGAAACTAATATAACATTGTATGTCAACTATACTACAATTTAAAAAGTTTATAATATGTCAAATATGAAATATGGCAATTATTACCCAAAAAAAGGGAAAAAAGAAAAAATCTATTAAAAGTTTTCTCACAAAAGATAGAAGCTTTTGTGTGCTTCTATCTATTTATGCTATTTTGGAGAAATAGAGAATCAAACATTTTTGCCTTCAGCTAAAATAGAGAATTATTAGTTTCATTTATAGAGATTTATTTAGTTAGAAAAAATTTTGCACTTCTGCTTTACACTGCAGTGTTTTGTTTTGTTTTGTTTTTAACAGCTAAAATTAGTGTGGAAATCACAAGCCATCCTTTGCAGTCTAACTTCCTCTTTAAATTCTGGTTTCCAAATACTTCTAATAAAAAGATTTGTAAGTTTAAGTACCAAATGCAATTGTGCAAATATAAGAAAACCATTGGAGATTTTTCATTTAAAAAAAAAAAATGTAGGTCCCCTATCGATTACCTTAGATACTACTTAAATAACGAAGAAGGTGCTAGTATTTAATAATAAAGTGTTAGTACAAATAGTCCACTTTCCTAAAAACGTTTGTAGTTAAAAAGGATAGACGAAGTTTTTTAAATGTGTCAGGTGGGAATGTTTTCTAACACCTAAGTGAGACCAAAATTCTATTAAGTAGGGTGGATCCCCAGATTAAAACAATCATTCGATAAAATGTTTCCCAGGTATGAAGTGTAAAATCATTTTCTATGGTAAAAAGTCAAAATTTTAACTTTTTTTTTTTTTTTAAAGATTTTGTTTATTTGACAGAGAGACACAGCGAGAGAGGGAACACAAGCAGGGGGAGTGGGAGAGGGAGAAGCAGGCTTCCCGCCGAGCAGGGTGCCTGATGCGGGGCTCGATCCCAGGACACTGGGACCACGACCCGAGCCGAAGGCAGACGTTTAACGACTGAGCCACCCAGGCGCCCCTTTAAGTATTTATTTTAATGTGGTTTAAGAAATATTACCTAAGTATTGTCAGATCCTCGATTTTTCAAATATTTTAACTTACATAAGCCTTAGATATTTTTAAATTACTCAATATAAAGAAAATTTATTACTCAATTATATTACCCAATTAAAGAAAGTATTTGTTCTATAAATAGCATTCTCAAGTTGCTCTTGAATGTGGCAAAAAGTGTCATGATGCCTAAAAATTATGACCAATGCCTAAAGTTGATAGTTTTGCAATAAAGTGTTCCTTAAGATTAATCGGTAAATAAGATGGGGCGCCTGGGTGGCTCAGATGGTTAAGCGTCTGCCTTCGGCTCAGGTCATGATCCCAGGGTCCTGGGATCGAGTCCCGCATCAGGCTTCCTGCTAGGCGGGGAGCCTGTTTCTCCCTCTGCCTCTGCCTCTCTCTCTCTCTCTCTCTGACTCTCATGAATAAATAAATAAAATATTAAAAAAAAAAAAAAAAAGACTAATCAGTAAATAAGATGCTGCTAAAGGGGGGCAGGACCGACTGGGTGGCTCTGTCGGTTAAGCGTCTGCCTTCGGTTCAGGTCATTGATCTCCGGGTCCTGGGATCAGGTCCTGGGTTCGAGCACCAAGAGCCCCAAGTTGGGCTTCCTGCTCAACGGGGAGTCTCCTTCTCTGTCTCCCACCCCCCAGTTGTGTGCACATGCACACGTGCTCTTTCTCTCAAATAAAATCTTTAAAATCTATATTTTAAAAAATAAAGAGGGCAGAATACCAAACATCACTTAATTATTTTAGATTTGTTATAAAAGCTTGATTTCCGGGCGCCTGGGTGGCTCAGTTGGTTAAGCGACTGCCTTCGGCTCAGGTCATGATCCCAGGGTCCTGGGATCGAGTCCCACATCGGGCTCCCAGCTCAGCAGGGAGTCTGCTTCTCCCTCTGACCCTCTCCTCTCTCATGCTGTTTCTCTCTCGCTCACTCTCTAATAAATAAATAAAATCTTAAAAAAAAAAAAAAAGCTTGATTTCCTCTATTTTGCCTACTAGATACAGTAAGTTTATCTTTTAAATTATCAGAAAAGATACCATTTAGTTACCAACTCAGTAGAGTAGGTGGAATTTGCAAATTAGTATACAGTGTTTTAACATAGTTTGAATCTTTATATTGTAAACCTTGACAAGAGAGCTCCAACAATGCATGCTCCTTTTACTTTAAGCCTCCCCAAACTAATTTGTAGGAATATTATCCTAAATTTCTAATGGGATCCCCCCTCAAAAAAAAGTAGTTTCATAAATGTAATTTCATCTTAGACACAGCCTTGAAGGAATGTAATTATTCCTTATATTTAACATACATTAATCCTTTCAAACACTCTAGAACATTGGCCTCTTAAGGCTGCAGTGGCTTCACTTTATAGGAGAGTTCAGACCTGAAGGGTATGTGGGTTTATCTGAGATCACAGAACAGAGAAGTCATGAGTGAGCAGCAGAGCCAGCTCCGGAACTCCATTCTCGCAGCCCTCAATCTAGTGTTCTTTCTAAGTGTTCTGTAATAAATATGATTTTAAAATAAACTGAGAAATAAAGAGTGGTAGAATCTTTACACTGATTTGCTTCTCCAAATCTATTGTTGATATATAGTTAAGGTTTTTAGAAATTAGCTCATCTTTCTGTTTTTATTTGTGGTGTTCACGGCTTACATTTTTAGCAAACAGGGAACACTTGACAAAAATGTCCATTCCTGGTAGAAAACAGAAATATAAGTACTTCTTCAGTGGGGAACGCAAATCTAACTTTAATGAGACACAGGCTCACTGTCAGTATGGTGGTAGGACACCTTTTCACAGTCCTGCGGTGACATTACGGGAATCTTTGCTGTTGGGTCCCCTATGAATTGATTTCCCTTTTCTCCGGTTCTCAACTGGAGAAAATGACGCTCTCCTCCCCCTAAAGGAGACAGTGAGGTGACGCCATCGGGTCCGTGTTGGTGTTCCCCAGCAGAGAAGCACCGGCTTGCTAGAGGTGGGGGACCCGAGCGCACGTGTCATTTGGTTAACAGGCTGCTCCGTGCTGTGCAGTCCAGATGGTGCTTCACATTGCCAGTCATTTATGACTTTGCCATTTTTTTTTGCTTCTAAGACAATTCGTTTGCTTCCTTACAGATCAAAGGTCCACCGTCAAAACACCAAAGACTCAAGACACAGAAGATGATGAGGGGGCTCAGTGGAATTGTACCGCCTGTACTTTTTTGAACCATCCAGCCTTAATCCGCTGTGAACAGTGTGAGATGCCAAGGCATTTCTGAGCCAAAAGGCCCTGTAGCTCTAAAACCACATTGGAAGTTCAAGAAACGAGTCTGTCATCAGGGGAAAAGTTTCACTGCTACATAGGATTTTGTCAAATTGAAGGTGTGACGAGATGGTGTTGTGCTAATGTTAAATGTCAGCCCACAGAGCTAGTGATACCTCAGTCTAATGTCATGGGCAGTTGAAATTCATCACATGAAAGGGGATCTGCTGAGAGAGCCGGTTGCCTGCTGCCTAAGCACGTACAGTGTTACCAGTAGCCCATTGTGGATAACTCTCAATATACTAATGCCTAGGTGTGCCCAGGACCTTTTCCCCCTCATGTCACTACTGAATTCTGACAGGAGGAAGGAATAGAACGATGGCTTTTTTTTTTAAAGCTTTCGGTGAAACACTACAAACATGAAGAAAAGGAACAAGATGTAACTATTTAAAAACTGTTTGCTGCCGCACGGTGCCAATGAGTAGGGGAAGAACTTCATGAATCTGTGGTACTCGTGGCCTCGTCTTTGTCTTCCCTGAAACGTCTCCACTCTGTGAAGCCAGCATCTGGGGCCTAAAGATGAAAAGGAAAGCAGCATGCATTGTCTGTACAAACGTGCAGTGAGATATCCCAAAGCTTTTCCTACTGTACAGATCTCTCGAGTCTGCTTTCAGTGATTTCTTTATTATTTTCTTATATTTCTATATGTATAGTGTAATAGTCTTTTGTTAACTAATTTTCTTTTCTCCTTTTAGTGATTAAGCACGATCATGTCCCTTTTTAAGCCTTACCTGAGAGAAGCAATGCCTTAAAATAAAAAAGCATTAATGAAATGAAACTGTGCACAAAATAACTTTCCTCTACTTACCCTACTCTGCCCTCATGAGTGCCGATGTTCTGTGAAGACGTGGGGATG
The DNA here is from genome assembly GCF_054177405.1 of Leptonychotes weddellii. Taxonomy (NCBI): domain Eukaryota; kingdom Metazoa; phylum Chordata; class Mammalia; order Carnivora; family Phocidae; genus Leptonychotes; species Leptonychotes weddellii. Next base: position 115,610,878 of record NC_138376.1, read on the forward strand.
CTGCACACTGACTTGCAGGAAATGTACTACAAGACTTGCGTCTCTCTAAGTCACACTATGTCTGCCGACTTCAGCAGTGGGTCACACAGCACACTGATCTTCCACAGGGAAGCTTAAAACGAAAGGTATTTTTAACCCACTGACAGAGCAACAAGGTTAAGCTTGCTTCATCTGCCTGGTGTCCCACAGAACTGTCACAAGAGATTACTATGGGGAAAGTACAGTTTTCAAAACCAGCCACAGCAGCAGAACCTACAGCCCTGGTGTGGGGAGAAGCGTAATTGCTTTACTGTCGGGGCAGTCCGTTTCTAAACCTGACTTGGTGGCAGTATCATGTGTATTTATAAAACGAGGCTAGTCAAATTTAGGACAACTGAAGGAAAGCTGGAAAAAAGAAAAGCAAACTTGAACACTGAAGCAACCTCAAGCATCTCTTTATTTTGATGATATATTTTTATAAGGAAAATAAATATTCAGATGATCGGGAATGTATATAACTAAATGAAATCAAGAAAAAGAAATAACAGTATGCATTTAAAAAACAGAATTATGAAATTATATATCAGTGCTTAGAATGGGGCTAAGGGAAGTGCTGAAATATAGCAAAAGGTAGGAGATAATGTTGACTGTCACCCATTGTAAATGTCTGCAAATGGATATTTTTTAAATAAGCAGGATTATTACAGGTGATCTATATGAATGTCAAAGCCTTGACTTCCGGGCTTTGCATCTTGTATATGGGAAGAAATATGACAATCCTAGTTAATTAGACCATAGACCCAAAGCCCTTACATTTGATGCATTTTGTTTTAAAACTAGGCCTTGTTTTTCAGCTTCATCTGCAGTTCTATGTGAAGATTGATAAATCAGTTTTTACTTGTTTTATTAATAAAACGTAATTTGGATATCTTGAGTTGATGGTTTTGTGATTTAGCTGGGTAAACTATCTTTGTAACAGATAAGTTATTTATAAAAATTAAAAAACTTATATTCTAATGTGGATTTTGTGACTTGTTTTTAAAGTTTGTGGGATAGAAGACAACTTATACCCCAGCAGCACATTTGATAGCTAATTGAAATCAGAGAAAATTCATTCTTCTCTAGAGTCTTCTCGTGACATCATGGCATTCAGCTGCATTTCTTGGATTATTGTTCTCAGTTCCCCCAAGCTTTTTAACTAATGAAAGAGAGCGACCGTGTTTCAAACTGAGCCAAAAATAATGAATGTTGCTTTTTCATAGTTACTGCTTTTCCTTTAGTTTCTTTTGGGGGTTTTAAAGTTTACCTCGTTGAAAACAGGATATCTTGGGCCATTTGGCCTGGGGAGTCATTCAGTTAAGATCTGTTTTATTCCATAATGTGTAGGTGCTGGGGATCTCAGTGGTGCTTCTCTTGGAGAGAACCTTTATATTAAGAATTTTCAGAAAACATCACTCAGCTTTTCTGAGCTTGAAAACAGCAAAGTAGCATTCACTGATTTCTTTGTTGTAACTGTGGAAAGCCCTGCCTTGCCTCCGTTGGTCTTTTAAACTTAGTGGGACAGAAATATTCTTTGCCAAGGAATATGAGGCTGGTGGTCTGGAAACCACCTTCAGGAATTATTGCACTAAAATAGAATTACAGGTACGAAGAACCTCAGAACGATAGACTTCTGTTTCTCATCACTAATTATCCTTGGGTGCTGACATTCTCTATATTTAAAGGTGAGGTGGGCAATTAGCAGTTCATGGAACCTGGACTTCTCAGGAAAACTTTTATATTCACAGCACAGTGGCCAGTATTGCTATTATAACTAATACGTCCTACAAAGACGCATGTTGTATTGCAGATTTTTGTGGGAAATACGAAAGTTAATTTTTCTTTTAAAATTTCCACTTACTTTTTTAAATGACTGATCTAGACCAGTCTGTAGCCTAATATTAATTGACTTTATATTAGAGAATTGAAATTGTGCAGAAAATCAAATCCATGGACAGTCAAAACCATTAGCTGTTAACTTCAAACGTATTTCAATTGAAGCGTTATAAATAGCAGACTTCACTGACATTTCATCAATTACCTCTATCCCAGCTGAATGTTGATGGGACAGTCCAGTGAGCGTTGATGGGACCGTCCAGTGAGCAATGATGGGTTTAAGAAGTGAGTGGTGTAAGGTGTAATAATGTCCAGTCCAGGAGTAATTGAAGTCGGCTGAATTGCCTTAGAAAAGACTGTTGGATCTGTAGTGGCACCAAGGGCCATTCCAGATTTAGTATCTTCATGCTGGGTATTAGCATAGTTTCCCTTATAATATTACAAAATACTTATATTTCGCTATGACAAATGAACATATTTTTGGCTCCAGTTTTTAGAAGCTACAATTATTATAGCCATATTATTTGAAGATGAAATGGTTTAGGGCTGCATTTTAATTTTTATTACTTCCATCTGAAAATAAGGCAACTTGAGAGAAAAGACTTTTAAAGAAAACAGAATTTTGTAGCTTTATATTTGTTAAAGTGGGATTCCCCCACCCTACCCCAGTGTGTTTTGGTAGTTTTGTTTTGTTTTAAGGGAGTGTAATCATACAAAAATGCTTGGTAATGCATTGTCTTTGCAACTATAAATTTTTTCCTATATTATATGTTCAAAAATAGAACTGCCATGTTACATTATAATAGTTCACTGACTTGCCTAGTTATTTAGAAAGTTTATGAAAGCACTTGCATTTTTTTTATTAATTTTTTAAATTCCAGTGGAGTTACCATATGGTGTTATATTAGTTTCAGATGTATAATACAGTGATTCATCAATTCTATACTCAATGTGTTTGCATTTTTAACACCATGGCACCTTGTTCCCTAGATAGACCACTCAAATCGTAAGAATCAGGACAGTTGAAGTCCAATTCGGGCATCTCCCTAGATTTACCCTGTAACCCTAGATTAGTTCTTTGCTTTTATTTCTCGGCCTTGTTAAATGAAGATAATTATATTAATTATGTTTAACCCACCTCACTGTGGCACTGAATGTGAAACTAGCTGAGCCAACCCCTTCTCACTAGGAATTTTGTTGTCCTTAAACTGGGTTATGTTTTTGAATGAATGGACTTTGATGCATTTTTCTCAACAGTATCAGTAAATGAAACGGTAAGTTTGCAATTATTTCTCTGAATTGGGCTAGGGACATCTCAGTGGATCAGAATTTGGTATTTCAGTCACTGCGATTAAATTCTTGCCTTTTAATGTCAAAAGGTTAGTTGCTTTGCAAAGATTATAAAATTATCAAAGGCTGACCTGAAGATCGGGTGTGTTTATATTTCTGTTGTATGTCCAGCTATCTAAAGAATGTACATTTTATGATGGAGTATAACAAATTATTTCTCCAGGAAAATAAATAATTTCTTCAAAGACACCTCTCAAATTTTTTTTTAATCTCCCAGTTGAAGCAGAGGGATATGGGAGAATATTTTTTCCTGAGAAAACTGGTCAAGAGGGGCACCTGGGTGGCTCAGTCGGCTAAGCATCTGCCTTCGGCTCAGGTCATGATCTCCAGGTCCTGGGATCGAGCCCCCCATTGGGCTCCCTGCTCAGCGGGGAGTCTGCTTCTCCCTCTCCCTCTCCCACTCCCCCTGCTTGTGTTCCTCTCTAAACTGTGTCTCTCTCTGTCAAATAAAATCTTTAAAAAAAAAAAAGTCAAGAGAAGAAGGAAAAAAGAAAATTAAATGCAAACAGTGTAATAACCCTCTCCTCCCCTTTAGCAAGAAAGGTGAGAAGGCAGCCTTCTGACTAAAAGAATAATAGCAGAGACCAAGACTTCCTGTGTGATGCACACCATGAAACAAGCATACATTTTATACAATTCGGCTTGGAGCCTAATGATGGGCTTTTAATAGAATTATTTCAAAGCCCACATGCTGAAGAACCAGATACATATCACAGAACAGTCTAGACATTCTTAGAAGGCCACTAACCTAAGCAACCAAGCTCTACTAAGCGACTGAATGAGAAGCAAGCCGTGCAACCTCATTGCAGTGAATAATAGGTATTCTTTCTTAAGATCGTGAAGTATCCCAAAGTATATTTAATATCAAATGGCAAGAACATACAGCTAAGTTTCTGAACCTTGCCACTTGTATTTCTCTCTCCACCACAACCTCTCTCTCCTACCGTTCATAACCATTAATAACCTACAGTTAAATGCAATGGGTTCACATTACATGAAACAAATGGCCCCCACATTCTAAGGCAAGTGAGATAAAGAATAAGGAGGACTCGCTGAAAACTTTAGACCAACTGTCATTTTTTTTTTCTGAGCATCTGTGCTGTGGAATCTACATTTGCTGCAGTGCGGAGATCTTGAGACCCCCTTGGAGTTGTACAAGGCTCTCATTTTCATAGCATTTTGACAGACTCCTCCATCCACAAATAAAAGGATTTTGTTACTGTAATGAGTCTCACTGATTCTTCGTTCTCAGTTTTCTACAGGCATGACGCTGAGAAAGAAATTCCCTGTCATTCTCAAAAAGTGCAGTTTAGTAACATTTCGGCTTCGTCTTCTCTAGACAGAATAACTACCTCCAGCCGTTCCTCGTTCCTCATACACATTCACATAGCGGCGAGCCTCCTCTAACCATGTTTTATGAACTCCGGTGGGACATGGGACCTTTGGCATCCTGATGCACGTAGGGAACGGGCTTCACACTTGTCTCCTGGCACTTGCATGTCCTGTGCTTTCGTGGATGTGTTGGGGGCACACGGGAGGTTTCCTACCGTGGTACTCAGCACAGCACCCTGCGTGCGCATTTCAGAGCGATTCCATGGAACCTCGCTGACCTTGGGATGATGCTCACCAGTCACTCCCTCTGCTCTTTGCTCTTGTTGTCTGTTTTCAACCCATCAGTGCTCGTATCCTGACTGTTGACTTTACATTGTTTTTATAGAACCATTTTTTGTAATGGCTCTATAAAAAACTTAAATGAACGTAAACTTTTATTAACTTTAATTTCTCTTTCAGTGTTAACAATCCATCCTAAATCAGTCCTTCTCTACGTATCTGGGCATTTTTTCCAGTAGGTTTGTACCTCACTCACCAGAGCGCTGAGCAGAATGGCCGTGCTGATTCTCGCCTCAGGACCAACCGTGGTTCACTGCCGTGGGGTCAGAACATCTCGGCACACCGTTGAGTGGCCAAGACCGCATTTTCCTAGCCACACAGAAGTAACTACCTCACCTTCCACTTCTTTGTTTCTCTCACAAACAGTCAAATTGATCTGACAGGACCTGCTGCTTCAGCAGATAAATTGGATGCTATGCATCTTCTTAGATACAACCAACACGCGCCTGCTACATGAGGCACGCTCCTCAGTGCTTTACAGATACGAGCTCGTGTGATCCTCAGAAGAGCCCAAGTGGTAGATGTTATGGTGTCCCCATTCCACAGACAAGGACCTGAGAGGCAGAGGGAGAGTAAGTGACTTGCCCAGGGTCACACAGCTGGGAAGACGCGGGACCAGAATTCCACATCGGGCAGTCTCACTCCAGTTCTGCTTTCAACGAAATTGATGTTTATTCCTACTTATTCCAAGGTGGCTACAGTGAGCGATGAGTTCTGTCTCTGGAATCGTCTTCCTATTTTAGGAGACACTTTACCTTTCTCCCTCCTTTGCCAGTCTTCCTGATCTTATTCGGACGGGTGAGGCCAAGGTCCCTCTCCGTGTTCACCTCCGTGCAGCCTGCTCCCAACGTGGACGTGGCATGCACCAGACGCACAATAAGTTTTAAGTTCACCTTATACGTTCAGCGACCTAGCGTAACTTCATTTTTCTGTCACTTCCCTCAAATGCTTCTCAGGAGCGCATTCCTGCCACCGGCCAGGTGGCCTGTCACACAAGGGAGGGAAAGCCGCCACCTTGGAGCTCAGCAAGGGGAAATAGGTGTGCACGCACGGTCAGTCCTCACTGTTCTCGGATTCTGTGGCTTGTGAATTTGCCTGCTCACTATAGCCATTCGTGCACGTGTGCGGGGCGGGCAACATCCGGGGCCCCTGCCCCTCACGTTCCGGGCTGAGGTCCGACCAAGTGCCAAGGCTCTGCCTTCCTGCTTCAGCTTTTCCTGCCGTAAACAAGGGTCCGTGTTTACGGTCTCGTCGGTGCCGCGCTTTCCGCATTGGTGTGCTGCTTGTTGGCGATTTTGCTGTTTAAAACGGTCGCCAAGCACAGCGCCGAGGTGCTGTGTAGTGCTCCCAAGGGCGAGCGGGCTGCCATGTGTCTTCCGGGGAAAATGCGCTTTGTTCAGCCCAAGTCCTAGTGTCGTGGCCTGTGAGTTCGGTGTTGGTGAATCAATAATCTTTTTTAAACAGAAACACATATAAAGCAAGGTCATGTATCGACTGGCTGATGAAAACGTGACCAGAGGCTGTGGGACCCTCACCCTCTATTTGCCCTAGGAGCAGTGGTTTAGGACTTGCTCATTCAGTTGTTTTTATAGAACCATTTTTTCTAATGTTTGAGATTAAACTTTAGTTTCTCTCTCAGTGTTAACAATCCATCCTGAACCAATCCTTCTCTACCTATCGGGGCATTTTTCCCTGTGATGACTTCACAGGACTTTATAGGGTGTATGGAACATAAGGCAAGGGCTGAACACAGAGGGTCAAAGCTCCGTGGAGTGACAGATGACTTCCAATGGTTGAATCCAGGACAATTCATGAAAGGGAGGCATTTGAGAGGGGTCTCAAATGGCGGGTGAGAATCGATAGAGGGGGGAAGATGCTCCACAGGGCAGAAAACCGTCTGAGCCCTGGCAGAACCCAGAAACCACAGGGGCCCCACAGAGATCCGCAGGCTCACTTGGCTGAAAGGGGAGTACAGGAGGGAAGGGTCATTTGAACCATTCCGTGAAGCAAGAGTAAGTGTGTGCTTAATTTGATAAGTAAAAAGAGCCATGAAAATAATTTGAGTAACTGGCCCAAAAGAAATGAAAATGGAAGTCCATGAAGCTGAGAGCGGCTGTATTCCTAGTAGCCCAATAGTAGAGACAACGCACATATCCACGAATAGGTGAAGGGATGAACAGATTACGGCCTCTATGTTGGGAATACTCAGCATTAAAAAGCAACAAACACTGTGCAATGGTATCAATGACTCTCAATGCCTTATGCTGGGTGAAAGAAGCGAGACACAGGAGAACATCTGCATGACCTCATGTGCATAACATTATAGAACGGGCAAAACTATAGTGCCCCCAGGAGCGGTAGGATAGGATTCCCTGAAAAGGGGCACAAGGCAACTTTCTTGGGGTGACGCATATGTTCTGCATCTTGATTATGGCAAGCCTCCATGGGTGTCTGCATTTGTCAGAACCTTGAAAAATGGATGCATTTGGGGGTGCCTGGGTGGCTCAGTCTGTTAAGCATCCCACTCTTGATTTCAGCTCAGATCATGATCTCAGGGTGGTGAGATCGAACACCGCACACCGCGTTGGGCTCTGTGCTGAGTGTGGAGCTTGCCTAGGATTCCCCTTCCCCCCCCAACCCCCCCTCGCTCGTGCAGTCTCTCTCTCTCTCTCTGAAATGGATAAATCTCTTAAAAGACAGAGAAAGAGGAAGGAAGGGAGGGAGGAAGAAAACATAAACATATGGGAAGGGGGAAAAGAAAAAAAGAAGAGAGGGAAACAAACCTTAAATGCCAATGATAGGGAACAAACTGAGGGTTGATGGAGGGAGGTGGCTGGGGGATGGGCTAGATGGGGGATGGGCATTAAGGAGGGCACTTGTTATGATGAGCACTGGGTGTTGTATGTAAGTGATGAATCCCTGAATTCTATTCCGGAAACCAATATTGCACTACATTTTAACTAACAAAATTTAAATTAAAAAAAATAAATGGATGCATTTGTTACATAAGAATTATGCAATTTATATTAATGTATTTTATTGTATGTAAATTAAAATAACAAATTTGTTTTAAAAGAAGCTTTAGCAGGGGAAGCATCTGATACATATTTCAATACCTTTCCCCCGTTCTGATGAACAAACACCCATGAGAAAGGCAAGTAAGTGGAAAAGCAGAAACACAAAACAAATTACCAACTAGATGCTCCCTTAGTAATTATCAGGTGTAAGGTAAAACCTTGTTATATCTAAAGCATCATCCTACTGGGGAATTTCCATTATCCACACTGTTGCTAACTAGTATTTGACAACTTCCTATTAGTAGTATATATACCAATTCCTCTTCTATCACCACTATATACCTGGTGACCAGTATATCTGGTTGGCTTTCTTCTCAAACTGTAATACTATTGAATTAAGGTAACTGCGTGAGGTCATCCTGGGTTTAGGAGCATTGTGTTGTCATCTTGTTCTTCTAGGGAGCTCAGTGTGAAATTGGTGCACACTTATGTACCGTAAAGAGGCCTTCTTGTGGCTTGAATTCTGCAGTACAAATAGAATTCTCCAGGGAGCTACCCACCGTTAGTTTTCCCAGTCTTAAGTGTGTTTTCATTAAAATATGCTTAATTCTAGTGATTCTCTTATATGTAAAGTTAATGCCTCTGCTTACACTCACTATGAAGCATCTTATGCGGACAAAGCCCAAGCAACTATCAGACGTTCCGACTTTCTCAAGTTAAACCTTGATTTAGAAATTTAATTTCTTTTTTGTTCATTCAAAAAATGCAGTCCTATGTGCCAAACATACTGGGTTTTGGTATGTAAGAGTGAACAAGACCCAGTGTTACCCTTGGGATCTCCCAAGGCTCTGGACTATCATGCCATCTGCCTCATTATGTCCCTTCTGTATGTTACCCACTTGTTTTGAGAGTGGTCTTGTTATATTTTGTTTTCAGATTCCCACTTAAATAGCATATGCTGAAATTCAGAAGAATAAATTTGTGTAAGTGAGCAAGCATTACCTTTATTGAAAACTACACACTTTAATGCTCTCTGGCTTCTGCTTTTGTGATATAAGAGAGACCTCATCAGTCAAGGGATGTTACTAAATGCCCAGAACATTAGCTTTTAATCACTTCAGAACTGGTTTTAGTGGTATATTGGTGAAGTGGGAGGGAAAGGGAAATGGGCAAGTAAGGAGCATTGACCTTATAGTTCCCTAAAAGCTGGTACATTTTCCTCTAAATAGTGCACTCTTTGTATCTTGCATTTGTGGTATGCTGAGCAGCATCTGATTTTCTTTTTTTTAAGTTGGATGGATTCCTAAATCTGACATCAGTTGTTTTTTTTTTCTTTCTCTCTCTCTTTCAATCAATATTCTCTTTAATAAGGAAGGGAGTGTGGAGGGTATCTCAAAAAGTGGATTCCTGCCCACCTAATGCCGCATTGGGGAAAGCACACGTGTGGTTTCTTTCCTTGGGCTCCACGTTCTTGCTTTCTAAGCACATCATGAGGGCGTCTCTCATCAGCTGAGCCCTCTGTGGCACCGTTCCTAACTGCTGAATAAACAGAGGCATAATTAGAAGGGAACATTTTTAAGTTGAAAACATTGCTCACCCGGAAAAAACTTTACAGAGAGAAGTTTAAGCTGTTTTCAGTTTTCCCTTCAGAACTATTCTCTTACAGGGCTGATAGTTCCATTGCTCTAAAGAAACTAGTAGAGCAGAGGATTCAAGTTTTAATTCCAAAAGACGGCACAAGCATGGTCCGGTGGGCTCCAAAGCACCTGATGTTGATCACAGGCCACGAATGCCGAGCGGAGGAAGCCACGGTTGGTTGGGGGGTTGGGGGGAGGGTCCTGGGCCCCAGCGGAGCCGTCAGCATACCCCCCACCGCCCCCCATTGGCCCCTCTCAATTCCATCCCAGGAGGGACTGCTTGAAAACCCACGTGAAGTCATCACCTCCACGGCGTGCGAATACAGGCCTTCCGGCGGGGGGCATCCACCCACCACTTATGTTAGCTGTGCTGGGGCCTTAAACTTGAGTCAGACCCCTCCCCACCATCCTCGCGAACAATAGCAACTGCAGCAAAGCAAGCCCCGCTGAGGGCCCGCATCCCGCCCAGGAGAGGCCAAGGAGCACCAGATGCCAAGCTCCGAGCTCTCCTCCCCCGCCACCGCCCCGCGGCCCCCCCCCAATCCATCACCGACTCTTTCAGGGATCCGGAGCACCGAGAAAAAACGAGAACAATGTGCTGAATTTGCATAAAGCAAAATCGATTTCGGTTCAAAGTCTGCTTTTTGTTCTAACATCCATAAACTTCCTTATAGACCGTCAGCCCCTTGAGAAGTGGCCGAAGAGGAGAGCTTTCCCAGCCCGGGGCGCCCGGGTTAGCCCCCAGCCTCCTAGGCGCGGGGAGGCCGGCGGGGCTGCGGGAGGCCGGGGCCCGGAGCGCCGGGAGGGGACCTGCGCACGTTCCAGGCGGGGCCGCCGGGAGGCCGCCCGCCGCCCGCCGCCGCCGCTGGAGGAGCGTCCGAGGAGCCCCGCGCCCCCGTGGGCTGGGCCTCAGGAGCCGGGAGACCGGGGGGCCGGAGAGCGGCGGCGGGAAGCGTCCCTGCGGACGGGGCGGCGGGGCGGCGGGGCGCAGAGGGGCCGGAGCGCCTGCCGCCGTCCCCGGCCGGCCGTGCGCGCCGCAGTCCGCCGTCCCCTGGCTCCGAGCACGAGGTCGGCGCCCGTCCCTGCGGAGGCCGCGGGGGCCGCAACCAGGGCTGCCGCCTCCCTCCTCCGCCGCCGGCAGGGCTTCGTTGGGGGGCCCCGGCGGCGCGACCCGCACCTCCTCTCCGCGGGCGGCGGACGTGCGCGAACCGACGCGGCGCTGCGGGAGAGGGCCCCGAGGCGGCCGCGGGGATCATCCGGGCCCCACGCACATGACCTCCCTGGGCCCCTCTTCCCCCGCGGATCAG
>NC_138376.1:115622213-115663623 GCF_054177405.1 Leptonychotes weddellii
ACCAGGGTCTCTCTGCCTCACACGCCACTCAGAATGGCAGCCTCTTTGCTCGCTGGGAGTGCGCCGTCTTGTCCTTAACCGCCTCTCGTTTCCCTGGGCCTCTCCTGGCAACACTTGTGTTGGTTCAGGTCCTCTGAGAAGGAGGTGCTGAGATGGGTGAGAGAGGCAGCCGGGGGCAGAGCTGTGGAGGATAAGGAAGGAAGAAGCAGGACAAGGCAGGAGAACCTCTGGACGGCAATGCAGCCCTCGGCCCCTGAAGGAGAGAGGGGCCGGAAGGAGGGCTGAGCCGGGCTCAGTACTTGCTCAGGGTCCTGGAAAGAAAGCTGTGGAACAGAGGAGATCTGTCTCTCAGGAAAGGGGCTGAATGAGTGCTCCCGTCATGCTGTCCCTGGTCGGGAGCAGCTCGTCGGAAAAGGGGCCTCAGCACAGACACAGCGGTGGACCCAGAGGGGAGCAGCTGGGCCTGTCAGTCATCTGTGCTTCCTGCAGTGAGGGATCTGAGGGTGCATTTCTCTGGCTGTCACAGCCAAAGCCCCCTCCCACCTCCACCGTTAGCTCCAAGGATGGCTGACTCTCAAAGAACAGCAGGTTTCCATAGCTCCCACAGGAGGTGCTCCGTGACCGTGACCGTGACCGTCAGACAGCGGCTCTTCCTGGCCAGTGTGGAGCAAGGTGATTCAACACGGAGCCCGTCTAGGTGAGATAGTTCAGAGAAAGGCAAACACCCTATGATCTCACTTACATGTGGAATCCAAAAAAGCCAAGCTGGCAAACTGAGCCAAGGAGGGGGCTGGGGGACCTGGGGAGATGCTGGTCAAAGGGCAAGAACTTCCAGCTATGAGATGAAATAAGCTCTGGGATCTACTGCACAGCGTGGTGATTCTAGTTTACAAGACTGTGTGGCATGCGTGACAGTTGCTCAAAGAGTAAATCTTTGATGTTTTCACCACACGCAACAAAAAAAAGGTAAATGTGTGAGTAGAGATGTTAACCAGCCCTACCGTGGTTATCATTTCATACCATATAAGAGAATCGAGTCATCACATTGTGTAGCTTAAACTCACACAATATTCTAATATCTCAGGAAAGCTGGTGGGGGGGATGTCGAGCAGGTTGGCAAAGCTGCATTTATGGGGGCGCCTGGGTGGCTCAGTCGTTGGGCATCTGCCTTCGGCTCGGGTCATGATCCCGGAGTCCTGGGATCGAGTCCCACATCAGGCTCCCTGCTCAGCAGGAAGCCTGCTTCTCCCTCCCCCACTCCCCCTGCTTGCGTTCCCTCTCTCGCTGTGTCTCTCTGTCAAATAAATAAATAAAATCTTTTTTTAAAAAAAGCTGCATGGTTTTCAGGCTCTCTTGGTCTAGTATTAATCACACAGCACCATGATTTGACTTTTTCTGTTGTGAAGCACAGTGTAGATGAGATTTAATAACATTCTGAGAAAGCTGTCTTCATTAGCCATGAAAGAGAACGGCAAGTAGTCTGGTACCTCAGACAGCTTTGGGGCGAATATTTCTCATTATGTGTATTTTTAAATCTCGTGACAGCTTACAGCCTTGATATATTTAGAAACGGTATCTTTTCTTCCCAACTCTGACCCACTTGTATCCAGCAACGGCTTGAGGAGATGGGGCTGATGTGCCCCCCCCCCCCCCCGTTTAGTGAGGGGAAAGAGGAGGGGAGAGATCTAGCACCTGTGAGCCCAGGGCCTTGTCCTGCCCTAAACAAGACAAGCAGACTCCCAGGATCTGGATTCACGGGGTGCGGTGTGAGGACCCGGGGAGGAGGCAGGCTGCCACCAGGGCAGTGACCGGTGAAGGAACCCTGAAGCTCCATGCTGTTCTGAGCGTGGAGAAATTCAGGAGTTTGGAGGGGATGTGGGGCATGAGCAGAGAAATGTGATGCAAAGGCCCTGTGGCAGGAAAAACCTGACATATCTGAGGAACTGACAGAAGTCCAGGCAGCCTGGGGTCCAGAGAGAGGAAGGGAGTATGGCCTGCACGAAGGTCACACTGGGTGGTACTGGCTGGATGTGCAAGTCTGAGGCCATGTTATGAGTTTGGGGCTTAGAGAGGCCCAGGGCTGCTAAACAGAGTGGGTGTCTGGTCAGAACTGCCTTTTCTAGAAGCTTGCTCTGGCAGCAAGTGTAAAGAATGGATTAGAGGGGTAAGAGGCCCTTGTTGGGCAAAGGTCACAAACAGGCAATTCTCAGACATGGAAAACACACAGCCAAGGCTCAGCAGAAAAGAGCTAAGCCTCACTGTAAACAGGAAAGTGCAAATTAGAACCACAGTGACATCAACAAGAGAAAGGATAAGAACCATATGATCATTTCAATAGATGCAGAAAAAGCATTTGACAAAGTACAACATCCATTCATGATAAAAACCCTCAACAAAGTTGGTTTAGAGGGAATATACCTCAACATAATAAAGGCCTTATATGAAAAACCCACAGTTATACCCAATGGGGAAAAACTGAGAGCTTTTTCCCTAAAGTCAGTAACAAGACACAAGACAAGGATGTCCACTCTCTCCACTTTTTTTTCAACATGGTACTGGAAGTCTTAGCCGCAGTAATCAAAGAACAAAAAGAAATAAAAGGCATATAAATTGGTAAGGAAGAAGTAAAACTTTCACTATTTGCAAATGACATGATACTATATGTAGAAAGCCCTAGAGATTCCACCAAAATACTTCCAGAACTGATAAATGAATTCAGTAAAGTTGCAGGATACAAAATCAATATACAGAAATCTGTTGCATTTCTATACACTAATAATGAAGCAACAGAAAGAGAAATTAAGAAAACAACCCCATTTACAATTGCACCAAATATAATAAAATACCTAGGAATAAACTTAACTAAAAAGGTAAAAGACCTGTACTCTGACACTATAAAACACTGATGAAAGACATCAAAGATGACACAAGAAATGGAAAAACATTCCACACTCATGGACTGGAAGAACAAATATCATGAAAATGTCTATACTACTTAAAGCAATCTATAGATTTAATGCAATCCCTATCAAAATACAATAGCATTTTGCATAAAACTAGAACAAACAATCCTACAATTTGTATGGAACCACAGAACACCCCAAATAGCCAAAGCAATCTTGAAAAAGAAAAACGGAGCTGGAGGCATCACAATTCCAGACTTGAAGTTATATTACAAAGCTGTAGTCCTCAAGACAGCATGCTACTGGCACAAAAATAGATACATAGATCAATAGAACAGAATAGAAAGCCCAGAAATAAACCCACAAGTATATGGTCAATTAATCTTTGACAAAGGAGGAAAGAATATGCAATGGGGAAAAAGTCTCTTCAACAAATGGTGTTGGGAAAACTGGACAGCAACATGCGAAAGAATGAAACTGGATCACTTTCTTACACCATACACAAAAATAAACTCAAGAGGGATTAAGGACCTAAATGTGAGACCTGAAACCATGAAAATCCTAGAAGAGAGCACAGGCAGTAATGTCTCTGACATCAGCCATAGCAACATTTTTCTAGATAAGTCCGCTGAGGCAAGGGAAACAAAAGCAAAAATAAACTACTGGGACTATATCAAAATAAAAAGTTTCTGTACAGCAAAGGAAACAGGCAACAAAACCAAAAAAGACAACCGACAGAATGGGAGAAGATATTTGCAAATGACATATCCAATAAAGGGTTAGTATCTAAAATATATAAAGAACTTAGGCAACTCAACATCCAAAAACCAAATAATTCAATTTAAAAATGGGCAGAAGACATGAACAAACATTTCTCCAAAGAAGACGTGCAGATGACCAATAGACACATGAAAAGATACTCAGAATCACTCATCATCAGGGAAATGCAAATCAAAACCACAATGAGGTATCACTTCACACCTGTCAGAATGGCTAAGATCAAAACTCAAGAAACAAGTAAGTGTTGGCAAGGATGTGGAGAAAAAGGAACCCTTATGCACGGCTGGGGGGAATGCAAATTGGTGCAGCCTCTGTGGAAAAGAGTATGCAGTTTCCTCAAGAACTTAAAAATAGAACTACCCTTAGATCCAATAATTGCACTACTGGCTTTTTACCCAAAGAATACAAAAACACTAATTCAAAAGGATATATGTACCCTGAAGTTAATAGCAGTATTATCTACAATAGCCCAATTATGGAAGCAGCCTAAGTGTCCACTGATAGATGAATGGGAAAAGAAGTGGTATATATATACAATGGGATATTATTCAGCCATTAAAAGAATGAAAACTTACCATTTGCAATGACATGGATGGAGCTAGAGTGTATAATGCTAAATGAAATAAGCCAGTCAGAGATAGACAAATACCATATCATTTCACTCATATGTGGAATTTAAGAAACAAAACAAACCAGTGAAGGAAAAAAGAGAGAGAGAAATAAAAAAACATACTCTTAATTCTAGAAAACAAACAGATGGTTACCAGAGGGGAGGTGGGTGGGGGGATGGGTGAAATCGGGGAAGAAGATTAAGAGTAGGATTATCTTGATGAGCCCTGAGTAATACATGGACTGTTGAATCACTATATTGTACACCTGAAACTAATACAACACTACACTGGAATTGAAATTTTTTTAAATAGTTAAAATGTAAAAATAGATAGAAAAATAGATGATGATGATAGAGAGATAGATGATAGATAGATGATAGATAGATAAGATAGATAGATAGATGATAGATAGACAGATGATAGATAGATAGATAGATAGATAGATAGATAGATAGATAGATAGATAGATGATAGATAGATAATAGATAAAACCACAGGGAAATGAGATTCACACCCATCAAGTTAGCAACAGTGGAAAAGTTGCCAATACCTTTTTGTTGAGAATGTAGGAAAACCAGGTCTGAAACACGGCAGGAGGAGGAGTCAGTAGAATCTAAAGAAGTTGAGGATGTGTCCTGTCTGCAATACTACTCTAGGGAGATGCCCTGTGGGCGCTCATCCCCATGCCAAGAATGTGAATGCTTTGTAATGCAAGAAGAATAGAGAAGATAATGTAAATGTCCACCAGTCGGGGAACGGTGTGTGAATAGGGCTAAGTTCATACCATGGAAACCATTCAGCAGTTAAAATAACTGAAGCCGTCTGTGCTAACGCAGCTATGTTGCAAAGTGACAAAAGCAAGTTGCCAGCAGGATTATCTGGCATTTGGTACCACTTATGTAGTATTTTAAATGCCAAATAGTATGTATTTTCAGACATCTATGTATGTGGTGCAAGTATGAACAAGTAGAAATGAGGGTAGACGTCAGCTTTAAAAGGGTGGTTACCCCCAGAGAGAGAAGACAGATGACAAGATTCAGAAAGTCAGAACGAGGGCTTCATATCTATAATATTCACATCCTTTTAAAGACTTGATGCAGGGGTGCCTGGGTGGCTCAGTTGGTTAAGCGACTGCCTTCGGCTCAGGTCATGATCCTAGAGTCCCGGGATCGAGTCCCGCATCGGGCTCCCTGCTCGGCGGGGAGTCTGCTTCTCCCTCTGACCCTCCTCCCTCTCATGCTCTCTGTCTCTCATTCTCTCTGTCTCAAATAAAAATAAATAAAATCTTTAAAAAAAAAAAAGACTTGATGCATTTAATGGCTAATGTCAGCATTTGTAAAATCTGAATAGTAGATGCTTAGGTATAAGTTGTAACATTCTTCACTTTTGTACATCTAAAATTTTTTATTGAGAAAGCTTGGGGGTGCGGGGAGCGCCTGGGTGGCTCAGTGGATTAAGTGTCAGACTCTTGATTTCGGCTCAGGTCATGATCTCAGGGTCCTGGGATCGAGCCCCGCACCACCGGGCTCATGCTTGGTGGAGAGTCTGCTTGAGATTCTCTCTCTCTCTCCCTCTCCCTCTGCCCTTCCCCCTGCTCTTGTTCTCTCAATAAATAAATAAATCTTTTAATAAAATAAAAGACTAAGACCTTGCTGACCAAGTAAGTAAATTGCTTGAACAGACGGTTCACCAAAGAGGAAACAAACATTTTAACCAAAGATGAGGAGTTTAAACCGATCTCCCATCAAGCTGCTGGTAAGGTGCTGCTGGTGGAAGGGGGTCATTAAGTCAGGTCCTCGTGCATTCCTGGGGAGGGTATGAATTTGTATGTCCTTTTGGAAAACAATTTGGCAACAGGCATCGGAGGCCTTAAAATATCAATTACTTTGCTTGTGTCTCATAATTCCACTATGGGTAAATTCTGAAATGGTGAAAACGCTTTAAGCCAAAGATATTTATATTTGTAACAGCAAAAAAAAAGTACATTGTAGTCTCTCCACTATGAAAGATATAGTTCTAACAGATGATGTTTACAAAGTTTGTAATAAGCTGAGGAAATGCTCATGTTAAAATTTTACAAGAAGAAAAAACCCAGAATTTTAAATTATCTCTGGAGAATGATCTCAACTATACATCTGCAAACCAACAACAACAAAAATTTCTATACTGAAAGCATATCAGAAGGAAGTACACCAAAACGTTAAGCAGTTGATTTTTTTCTAGTCATTTTCCTGTACCTCCTGTTTCCTCTAATGAGTATGTATTTCTTTAATGATGCAATGCACATGCACATTATTTTCCAAAGAAAAATCAATGTTAAGGGTCTTCAGTGGATGCGGTTCTAATGAGATAGAGCACAATCCCTGCTCCTGAGAAGGAGCACAGAGCAGGAGATTCGGGGGTGGTGGCTGATCCGGCCATCATGTGTCTTTTTCATGTGCATCGTGATTTGGGTTCAGCTTCAGTCGCTTTTTTATATTTCCCTAGGGAAAACGATAGTCTTCATCGTTCATCACATTTCCTGAAGAGCCCATTCTAGTGAGGAGAACAGGGAAGATAAAGCCAAAGCTACATCCCAGGCCAGCACCACACACACAGTTAGACTTTGTGCAGTACAGCAACCATGAGCTATGTGTGGCTATTTAGATTTATAATTAAATTAAGTAAAATTTAAAGTTCAATTCCTCAGTCACAGTAGCCATATTTCAAATGCTCAATGGCCACATGTGTGTAATGACTACTCTCTTGGACAGAGCAGAACATTTCCATCATCCCAGAAACTTCTGTTGGTCAGCGCTAATGGAGAAAAGTAACTGGCTTTTCCCATATGCAAAGATGGCTCAACATTAAAAAATTAGAGAAGCACATTAATAGATTAAAGGGGAAAATGTAATCATCCGAACAGATGTAGACAAAACATTCAGGGAATTCAAGATTTGTTCATACAAACATAAATACCACCAATAATAAAGAAAAAATAACCAATTCGTAATAACAATAAAACTACAAGGTACCCAGGAATAATTTCAATAACACATGCACGCATACCTTTGTAGAGAAAATGACAAGTCACTCCTACAGAAAATAAAGACAACCTAAATAAATCTAGAGATATGCCATGTTCCTAGATGGGAAGATTCAGTATTACCAAGATGTCAATCCTCCACAAATTAGTCCATAAACTCAAAAAAAATTATAATAAAATTTCCAGTAAGGTGTTTCATAGAACTTGACCAACTGACCCTGACATTATCCAGAAAAATTAAGGACGAAATATAGCTAAGACATTCCTAAAGACAAAAAGAGAGGAGAGACCTGCCCTATCATTCAGTCGTTCACGTAGTCATTCGACAAATACTGAGCACCCCCTGTATACTCTAGCTTGAAAAGCTGTGTAGGGTACACAGTCATTAACAAAACAGTCAGCAATTCCTGCCCTCATAGAGCTTGGTCACATTCAAATATCAAGACTTGCTCTAAAGCTATAAGGGAGATGCTGTGGTGTTAGCAAAGGCACAGATAAACAGAATAGGGAGACCAGAAACAAAGGTTGACACGGGAGAGGGTTTTTTGTTTTTTTGGGTTTTTTTTAAAGATTTTTATTTATTTGAGAGAGAGAGAATGAGAGAGAGCAAGCACATGAGAGGGGGGAGGGTCAGAGGGAGAAGCAGGCTCCCCGCTGAGCCGGGAGCCCGATGTGGGACTCGATCCCAGGACCCTGGGATCATGACCTGAGCCGAAGGCAGTCGCTTAACCAACTGAGCCACCCAGGCGCCCCTAAATAAAGTTTTTAAATAGTCATTTTAGCCTTATCTCAATGATAACAAAAAGGAAAACAGCCAATAATTTTATAAATTGGTTGTCGTAGAAATTCAATGGAATACAATACAGTGACTCAAATAAATGAATCAGAACTACTTACAGCGACAGGAATAAACCTCCAAAATGAAAAGTGATGGCTGAGGTGGTAAGAGCAACTCGCCAGATGATATAATGGAAATGGAAATATTTACATAAGATTTAAAAACATATAGAAAGATGCTATATAATGTTTATGAATACATATAAGTATAGCGATGGCATTCAACTAGGCACAGGAATGATAAACACCAATTTCAAGATCATGATCGTCTCTGGAGAGCAGGGAATGGGGATACAACTTATTGGCAATGTTTCATTTCTTTAAAACAAAGCGAAACACTGAAGCAAAGATAGCAATTCAAGTGTTTGTTACAATACTCTCTGTCATTTTCCTGCACATTCGACATAGTCTATTGTGAATTTAAAAATACAGCATAAAAACAGATTTTAGTTGCCCTTCTAGTTGCTCCAAATACCGGCTCTTTTACATCTCCCATCACAAAGAGCTGTAACTGCCAGGGTGCAAAGTATTGGTAAGTTTTCCCTATATTTCATAATCATCGTCAACGGTTGACTGGTTACGGGCCTCAGGATGGGCACTGCTAGACTTTTGGGAACCCGCGATGATGCAGAAAGCCAGAGGCGGATCACGTGTGAGCGCGGTCAACGGTCGGGAGCCCAGGTGCAACAGTGACACCTAATGGTCGGTGTCGGTACTTGCGGGCGCTCTTGGGCGAACACTCCGTTGGGTTCGGTGGCTTTTCTTCTAGCGGCTCTTACAAGAAAAAGAACGAAGGATTCAGACTGGACAATTTGTATATTTGATCAGCTGCCTTCTCAGTTGACCGAAGTCGGTGAACACCCCCCAGAGCGCCTAAACTAGTTCAGAGATTGTGCTTTTTCTCCTCTTCCTGGAGTTAAGGGTGCTGAGCTTTGTGTCCTGAAGAAGTTTGCTCCTAGCATCCGGGGGCAACACCAAGGCAGTGTCTGAAGTCCTTTAAAAATAACGCCTCCGGGGGCGCCTGGGTGGCTCAGTCGTTAAGCGTCTGCCTTCAGCTCAGGTCATGGTCCCAGGGTCCTGGGATCGAGCCCCGCATTGGGCTCCCTGCTCAGCGGGAAGCTTGCTCCTCCCTCTCCCACTCCCCCCTGCTTGCGTTCCCTCTCTGGCTGTCTCTCTCTCTGTCGAATAAATAAATAAAATCTTAAAAAATAATAATAATAATGCCTCAGGCCCACATATGAAGTGAGATTTCAAGCCAAGAAGTATTTCTGTAGTTGGGTAGGAAAGATGGCATGGGGTCGGAACCCGGTGCTCTTTCCCATTTCTTTTCTTTTTTTTTTTACGATTTTATTTATTTATCTGAGAGAGAGAATGGGAGACAGAGAGCATGAGAGGGGGAGGATCAGAGGGAGAAGCAGACTCCCCGCTGAGCAGGGAGCGCGATGCGGGACTCGATCCCGCGACTCCAGGATCATGACCTGAGCCGAAGGCAGTTGCTTAACCAACTGAGCCACCCAGGGGCCGCCCTTTCCCATTTCAAAGCAAGTTGGTGAGTGATGCTATGTAGATGGTTGGGGTTAGTGTCGAAAGATCATTGTATGTCAGGACCACACGAGACCTTAGAGTTTATGTTACCAGCTCCACAGGCATTGGGATGTCTTGAAATGTCCGAGACCGTACATGTGACTGAGAACAAAACTGACCCCGTAATGCCTGTATTTCTGACACTCCACACAGAACGAGGAGTACTGAGTACCCGTTCCCCAAACAGGAGCAGAGCAGGCCTTCCTCCCCACCGCCATTCATAAATTCACTAAATCGGCACAATAACAAGCCACTAACAAAACTGACCACTTCCTTGCTTTGACATTGAAATCATCACCAGCCTGAGTCTTTCAAAACTACCCCAAAGCAACATCTTCATTTGAAAGCTATCAGCTAAGGGACACCTGGGTGGCTCAGTCTGTTAAGCGTCTGCCTTCAGCTCAGGTCATGATCTTCGGGTCCTGGGATCAAGCCCCGCATTGGGCTCCCTGCTCAGTGGGGAGCATGCTTCTCTCTCTCTCTCTCTCTCCTTCTGCCCCTCCCCATACTCGTTCTCTCTCCCTCTCTCACTCAAATAAATAAAAAATCTTTTTAAAAAAAGAAAGCAAGCTGTTAGCTGAGTAGTGCAGGGAGAGAGCTGAACTTGTCAGTATATTAGTGTTCTTCCAAAAAAGAACCGACAGGAGAGAGATTATACAGAATTGGCTTGCATGAGTATGGAGACAAGCAGGTCCCATACCTGCCCCTGAGTTGACAAGCCCAGGAGAACGGATGGTTTAGTTCCCGTCGGAGTCCAAAAGCCTAAGAACCAGAAGAGTCGATGGTGTACTTCCTATCCAAAGGCTTGAAACCCAGGAAGAGCTGATGTTTCAGTTTGAAGGCTGTCAGGCAGCAAGAACTCTCTGTAAATCAGGGGAGGGTCAGCCCTCTGGGGCTATTCCGGCCTTCACCTGATTAGATGAAGCCCACCCCATCCAAGAGGGCAATCCCCTTTACTCAGTCTACCAATTCTCACCCAGAAACATCCTCACAAACATGCCCAGAATAAGATTTAATCAACTATCTGGGTATCCTGTGGCCCAGTCAAGATGACATATAAAACTAAGCATCACAATCAGTGACAGTTTACACCTTCAAGGGCGAGGGTGAGAGCTGAGGGAGGCAAGTGCCCGCTGGGCCCCACAGGTGGCCCTGAGCTGGAGCCCCTTGCCCAGGGCCTTGGAGTGGCCACGCTGTCCTGACCAAGGGCCTGATTCCCTCGGGTCTGGCTTCTTGTTGTTTTCTGTTTCTGGAAAATGGGTTGCCAGGCTTCCGGCAAGACCCTCTTCCCTCCCTTCACCAGGAATTGCTTCAGTCATTGTGGGTATTGGAGCAGAAGGAGAGCAAAAGCCAATTCCTGTCGTCTTTCAGGAGTCTTTCGGTCTGGCCACTTACGTTCAGGGATCTGTGAGGAATCAGGGTGACCAGCCGTCCAGTTTGTCTGAGATCGAAGGGTTTCCTGGGATTGTGGGGTTTTGAATGCTAAAATTGGGATAGTCGTGGGCAGCCTGGATGAGAATCACCCAAGGACCCCTGCCCCATCTGAGGGGATTCAAGTGACTCCAGTTTCTTTGCCTGCCTCGATTTTGATGCCGAGTCAGCCCTGGACCCACAGAAGTGTCTAGCGGTCTCGTAGCTAAAGGGCTCTGAGGCCACGGTCAGCTGCAACTTTGGACCCCAGATGTTTTCTCAGTGGTGCTATACTCATGGAAGTTTAGCAGCTGCTTTGGGGCCCTTCTTGCAGCCCTTGATGTGGTAGCGGCCCTGTCGTGGGGCTCACCCCTCTTCAGTGCCTAGATGGCTGATCATTACTTGCTCAGCTCTGAAAGCCAAGAGGCAGGTGGATCCCTATGAGTCTACCAGCGCCACATGCTGGCCCCCTACTCACCTCCCATTCATGGTGTGGCTTCAACAAGAGCCCCGAGATGTCAGACCTGGAAAGAGCCACAGAGTTCTCAATGCCAAGTATTTCTGAAATGGCCCTCGCCCCGCTGAGCTATGCAGGGAGATTCGGGCTTTACCGAGACCAGCTTTGTTGTTTTTTTGTTTTTTCCTTTTGCTTTTTGCTTTTGTAACAGCTTTATTGGGGTATGATTCACAGGCCATAGAGTACACCCATTTAAAGTGTACAGTGCAGGGGCGCCTGGGTGGCTCCGTCGTTGGGCGTCTGCCTTCGGCTCAGGTCATGATCCCAGGGTCCTGGGATTGAGCCCCGCATCGGGCTCCCTGCTCTGCGGGAAGCCTGCTTCTCCCTCTCCCACTCCCCCTGCTTGTGTTCCCTCTCTCGCTGTGTCTCTCTCTGTCAAATAAATAAATAAAATCTTTATAAATAAATAAATAAATAAAGTGTACAATGCAGTGCTTTTTATTTTTTTATTTTTTTTTAAAGATTTATTTGAGAGAGAGAGAATGAGAAAGAGCAAGCACATGAGAGGGGGGAGGGGCAGAGGGAGAAGCAGACTCCCTGCCGAGCGGGGGACCCGATGTGGGACTCGATCCCGGGACTCCAGGATCATGACCTGGGCCGAAGGCAGTCGCTTAACCAACTGAGCCACCCAGGCACCCTGCAGTGCTTCTTAGTACAGAGTTGTACACTGACAGCACAATCAAATTCAGAACATTTCCACCACCCCAAAAGGAACTCATACCTTTAGCTCTCATCCCCTACTTCTCCCAACAAGCCCCCCAGCCTCAGGAAACCACGTATCTTTCTGTCTCTGAAGAAATGGCTTCCATTACCTCTCTATTTTAATGTCTACTGGGGAAACTGCAGCTAACGTATCACCCCAGGACTTCACAGATATTACGGCTTAGAAACTACTAGGTAAAAACGAGTAGGTATAAAATCGATGGTGGTCTGCCACAGGGCCGGAACCAGGAAGGTGTACTCTCTCCTCTCTCCACTCCCCCCCCACCCCCACCTCGCATTTCTCAGTTGTTCCTGGAGCACTTAGGAGGCTGTCTGTGCTTCCCCCTCCTTGTCTCTCCCCAGACCCTCTCTGGGAGGGGGAGCAGCTGCCCACCTCTGGGATTCCCCCTGGGGGGTGCCCATGAAGGGGCAGGGAAGAAGGCCCTGGATGACAGAGCAGAGCCTGGATGGGGCTCAGGGCCAGGCTAGCTCCGCAGCAAGCAGCCCAGCCATCAGGGGACCCACTTTGAGGGAGGATAGAGAGCCTGGAAACAGCTGGACCCGGCAGCCCTGGGGTCTCTCCACAGACCTCCCCCAGCTGCCCCTCAGGCTGAGATGGACACAGTAGGACAGCACATTCGATGGGCACAGACAGGGCGGGGGCACCTCCTGCTGGGCTCAGTACAGGACAGAAAGATGACAAGGAGAAGCTGGGACCAACTCATGGTGAGAGTCTGCGCTAGCATCATCAAACTCTCCAGAGTTAGTTCTTCTGGGAACACATATTCTACGCAGGTTTCTTTTTCTTTTAAAGAGCTTCACTGGGGCGCCTGGGTGGCTCTGACTCTTGATTTTGGCTCAGGTCATGATCTCAGGGTCCTGAGATTGAGCCCCATGTCGGGCTCTGTGCTTAAAGATTCTCTCTCTCTCCCTCTGCCCCTCCCACCCCTGCACACATGTTCTCTCTCTCTCTCTCTCAAAAAAATAATAATAAATACAGAGCTTTACTAAGGTATAATTGACATACCATAAACTGCATGCATTTAAAGTGCACAACTGATGAGCTTTGACGTCTGCCCACACCCGTGAAACTGTCACTACCATCAAGAGGCTGACGTATTCTTCAGTCCCTCGGTCATCCCTCCCCCCTCCCCCTCCCCACTCCCTTATCTCCAAGTAACCTCTCATGGGCTGTCTGGTACTAGAGATTAGTTTTCCTTTTCTAGCATTTTATATAAATGAATCATACAGCACGTACTCTAGCTGGCTTCTTTCAGCATCATTATTCTTTTTTTTTTTTTTTTTTTTAAAGATTTGATTTATTTATTTGAGAGAGAGAGAATGAGAGACAGAGAGCATGAGAGGGAGGAGGGTCAGAGGGAGAAGCAGACTCCCTGCTGAGCAGGGAGCCCGATGCGGGACTCGATCCCAGGATTCCAGGATCATGACCTGAGCCGAAGGCAGTCGCCTAACCAACTGAGCCACCCAGGCGCCCTCAGCATCATTATTCTGAGATGGTTCATGGCAGGGGCTGCAGGCCCTGGCTGGGCCCACACACTCTGTGAGGGGGCTACCCCATCGGCATCAATAGTAATAATCCATTCGGCCCCCGGCAGCCCCTCGGGAGAGGAGCAGGAACCCAGATGAGACGGGAAAGGGGCTGGGCTGCAGGTGGTATTGTGCAGTGGGAGAAGCCGCTTCGGGGAATTTCTCTGGGGGCTTCTTAAAAGGGGTTAAAAGCCGGAGACTGAGTGACGTGGTCTAGGGCATCCAAAAGAGAACTGTCACTCTGTAGAAAATCTGAGGCTGAGCCCCACTGGGGTGTGAGCCCTGAGGGCAGGGGCCACGCGGTCAAGTCCTGGGGTGGAAGAAATAGGAAAACCTTCTTGGCACTGGAGGCCCTAAATCACCCTGGGTAAACAAGCAAAGGAAAACCTCCCCAGGGCCCCAGGCAGTGCTTTGCCAATGAATCGAAGGTCAGCAAAGCCATAAATCAACTGCATTTGCACCGAACAGATCGTGAAGAGTTATTTTGAACTTGGCCAAAAAAATTCCCTGGCGCTGAATCAACTCCAAGAACACAAACAGAGAATGGGGAAATGTCCATCTTCCTCCTCTCCTATGCAATAAGGCCATGAGGCTCCAGGGCCAAATTCCCCACAAGGAGGGTTGCCTCCCTTCCTGCAGCATCATGATCCCCAGTGTACGTGTTTGTGACCTAGGGTGCCACAGGGTGATGGGTCTTCCACAGAGCAGCCCCAGCAGCTGGTAGGCATAGAGCTTTGGGGTGGGGGGGGTACCTCCCCGGGTCCTTCAACGCTCCGAGGAACCAGGGCCTGCACGGGATTTTCTGGCCGTGGAACCAGCACGATGCTCACATGGGCCGTCATGTCACTGACATCGCCCCCATGCTGTCCAAGCTCCGGCCTGTGAGGACTCTCTTTCAATTAAATACACATGTGTTTATGGAAGGAGGTCTGGAAGGATCTACACTTCGGTGTTATCACATGTCAATTCAAGGTGCCTGAATCTTCTGAATCTTTTATAATGAATGTATAGTTTAGCATTTTTTTTAGAAGGCAGTGGTGTGTAGCAAGGAATTTTTTTCTTGTTATGAAAGCTATTAACTATAGAAGATTTAAAAAAAACAATATAAAGACCAAAAGGAGGAAAGGGTCACCTGGAATCATAATCCCACCACCCAGATAGACTCTGTCTTTTCTATAAATAGAATATGCATTTTTAACAAAAGGGAAATATGGTGCATTCTTTTTTATAATCTACTTTTATACTTCATAGTTTATGCTCAGCATTTTCTTTTTTTCTGAACTTCAGTTAATCTTATTGAAATAAATGGTATTTTTATTTTTTATTTTTTTATTTTTATTTAAAGATTTTTATTTATTTATTTGACAGAGAGAGAGAGATAGCGAGAGAGGGAAGACAAGCAGGGGGAGTGGGAGAGGGAGAAGCAGGCTTCCTGCTGAGCAGGGAGCCCGATGTGGGGCTCGATCCCAGGACACTGGGATCATGACCTGAGCCGAAGGCAGATGCTTAACGACTGAGCCACCCGGGAGCCCCAAAATAAATGGTATTTTTAAAAGCCTATCTTTGTGATAGAACTTAAAGGTAAACATCTTTTATTTACTTATTTATTTAATTTCAAGTTTTTATTTAAATTCTAGTTAGTTAACATATATGGTAGAATTGATTTCAGGTGTAGAATTTAGTGACCCATCACTTACATACAACACTCAGTGCTCATCCTAACAAGTGCCCTCCTTAATACCCATTACCCGTGTAGCCCATCCCCCACCGACCTCCCTCCATCAACCCTCAGTTTGTTCTCCGTTGTTAAGAGCCTCTAATGGTTTGTTTCCGTCTCTTTCTCTCTTTTTCCCCCTTCCCATATGTTCATCTGTTTTGTTTCTTAAATTCCACATATGAGTGAAATCATATGGTATTTGTCTTTCTCTGACTTATTTCACTTAGCGTAATACTCTCTAGTTCCATCCATGTCATTGCAAATGGCAAGATTGCATTCTTTTTGGGGTCTGAGTAATATTCTCTCTATATATACCACAGCTTCTTTATCCAATCATCAGCCGATGGACACTTGGGCTCTTTTCATAATTGGGCTACTGTGGACAATATCGGGGTGCCTGCGCCCCATTTGAATCAGTATTTTTGTATCCTTTGGGTAAATGCCCAGTAGTGCAATTACTGGATCATAGGTTAGCTCTATTTTTACCTTTTTGAGGAACCTCCATACTGTTTCCCAGAGTGTCTGCACCAGTTGGCATTCCCAGCAACGGGGTAAGAGGGCACCTCTTCCTCCACATCCTCGCCAACATCTGTTGTTTCCCGTGTTGTTACTTTCAGCCGTTCTGACCAGTGCGAGGTGGTATCTCATCATGATTTTGATTTGCATTTCCCTGATGACGAGTTGATACATGCTCAACATTTTCTGTCATTAACATCCTCTGACAATATCATCTTAATGGCTTATAGTATTCCATTAGATGGATGTACCATGCCTCATTTAACTCATTTTTTCTTTCAAGGTTTTCAGTCAATAAATATTTCTCTGTTGCCTCCCACAGGCAAATGATCATGGTGCCATTCTCCAAAGATGCCTACCCTGTGTAGACGCATCGGAGGGTTGCATTTTCCCGCCCAGGGCAGTTAGGTGCTGCCAAGTCACGTCTGCTTGGACGCTTTAAGAATCAGTGCACAGTTGAGCATGTTCTCTTCCTCAGCGCACTTGGAAGCTGGAGACAGATCCCCCCTTAGCCTTGGTCTTTGTGTGCACAGCCCCAGCTACCCTACCCTGGACATGGAGTACCATGTAGCACAACTCTGTGGTCCGAGCTATTGGGATTCAGGACTGTTTTGTTTCAGTAACATAACCTCACTGGTCCTGACTGACTGGCCTCAAGGCTGATGGAAAGACAAGGTTAAAGACACAGTCCCAACCCTCCAAATGTGCATAGTCCTAAGTGCAAGCCTAAATACAAGGCAAGAGTTCAGTACTGAGCAACAAATAACCATTCAGAGCGAAATCATTCCAAAGAGTGCCTTGGAGCAGTTGGAAATGTTCAGCCCCAGAAAGGACAGCAGTGAAGAATCCGAGAATGATGCTTCGCAAGTGCCAGAATGGCCTGGTCCGACTTTGTGGAGGAAGGGGGAAGAGAAGAGCTTTGAAGCCTAGGGAGATTTGAGGGCAATGATGGGGGCAGGAAATCGAAGAGGATAGGAGAGCAAAGGAGTTACATACAATCAAGTGAAACATGGAACCCAAAGGACCCCTGACTAGGTGATTTTGTGTGAAGAAGGGGCTTTGAGAAAATGAGAGCTAGAGACAGTCTCAGAGAAAGGAAAAGGGACCAGACTGGGGAAAAAAAATCACTGGTGCAAAGAGAGGGACCTCATCTCCATCCTGTGCTTCCCATCCTTCCTTTGGGGGAAAAAATGCCTCTATAAACTACCTCAACAAGAATGGCATCAGTGAGACTGACTTTTGGAGGCTTAATGTGGCTTGTTTTGATCACGCAGACACTATTTTCAAGAGTAAGTTTGACTTCAGATAAAGTCAAAACTATTGTGGTTTGCTAATCCTATTTGAGTAATGGCTCCCAACAGCTACAGGTGTCAACCACACTTTTAACCCTGTCAGCCATGCAGTCAGTGTCAGCCAGCCAGGGTCTGTCAGTCAGTCAGTGTCTGTCAACCAGTGTCAGCCAGTGTCAGTGAGTCACTCTGTCAGTGTGACAGTGTCAGTATCAGTGTCAGTGAGTCAGTCAGTGTCATTCAGTGTGAGTCAGTCAGACAGTGTCAGTGAGTCAGTCAGTGTCCATCAGTTAGTGTCAGTCAGTGAGTCACTCTGTCAGTGTCAGTCAGTGTTATTCAGTGTCAGTGAGTCAGTGTCTGTCAGTTAGTGTCAGTCAGTGTCATTCAGTGTCAGAGTCAACCAGTGTCAGTGAGTCAGTCAGTGTCTGTCAGTGTCAGTGAGTCAGTGTCTGTCAGTCAGTGTCAGTCAGTGTCATTCAGTGTCAGAGTCAACCAGTGTCAGTGAGTCAGTCAGTGTCTGTCAGTGTCAGTGAGTCAGTGTCTGTCAGTTAGTGTCAGTCAGTGTCAGTATCAGTGTCAGTGAGTCAATCAGTTGGTCAGTGTCTGTCAGGGTCAGTCAGTGTCAGTGAGTCATTCCGTCAGTGTGTCAGTCGGTATCAGTGTCAGTGAGCCAGCCAGCCAGTGTCAACCAGTGTCAGGCAGTGTCAGTCATTCAGTATCAATGAGTGAGCCAGTTAATGTCTGCCAGTCAGTCAGCCAGTCAGTGTCAGTCAGTATCAGTTAATGTCTGCCAGTCAGTCAGCCAGTCAGTGTCAGTCAGGGTCAGTCAGTATCAGTTAATGTCTGCCAGTCAGTCAGCCAGTCAGTGTCAGTCAGGGTCAGTCAGTATCAGTTAATGTCTGCCAGTCAGTCAGCCAGTCAGTGTCAGTCAGCCAGCCAGCCAGCCAGCTAGTTAATATGAATGGCATTCAACTGTGCCCATTTGCTTTTCTGCTTATTTATCCAGCATCTTCCTGGGCATTGGGATAGGTGTGTCATTCCTCCATAAGAACAGAGAGGGGACATTGTTTCCCCAGGAACTCAGAGCAAAGTAATTACAAGCTGGGCCGAGCCCTCAGCCCCTCATTTTCAGCTCGGCTGCCAGCAGCTGGGCTGAGTGCTCCGATTCCGAGAGCTTCCTGAGTTCTAGAGGGCATCAGTTCAGAAGTGAATCAAAGGGAACAAGGTCACCTTTTGACTCTGAAAAGCCACTTCCTCCCCTGCGGGGGTTTTTGGCAATGGCCCACTGAAGCGCTCATCTGGCCGCAATCTGGGACTGGCAAGATTAACGCAACGATACCTCAGGCCCTGTAGCAGCAGGCCCTCCAACTTCCACCCACACAGAGCTGTGTTGTCTGTGAATGGGCAGATGCATGGTTTTTCCTGACAAAGCAAGAAAGAGAATAAACACAGCGGCTCCTTTCTCAGGCAGGACCAGAGCTGGAGGTGGAGCAGAGTGGGGCCGTCCTAAGCCCTGGCCCAATGCCCAGACTTGAACATTGCTGTGGGCATTCCTTTTGTCTGCCTGGACACTGTCTCCCTTCTCAGTTCTGAGGGAACTGCTCAGCATCCCCTTAAACCTCCTGACGCCCACCAACCATGTAGGTTCTGGCAGAAGCTGACAATCCCAGTACGTGCCCTCACTGGAGCCGGAGGAGGGCATGAGACCCAGCTGCCCCCATCGCAGCACGTCACAGTGATTCGTCCAGGGGTGGGCGCATGACCCAAGCCAGGCCAATCGATTCTTCCCAGGATTTTTCTGAGGCCGAAAGTCCTTTAGCTGAAAGGATATGTGCCTAGGTCTGCCAACAGAGAGGCTTTCACTGTGTAGAGAAAATCTCAGGAGGAGAGAATAATCCCACAGGCAGAAGAAAACCGAAGAGAGAATCCTGACAGACAGGGATCAAACGCCTAATTCCAGCCAACCCCGCAGCTGCTTCCACCCCTGGCCTCTTGCCTCGTGGTTTGTGAGCCATGCCTGTGACCAAACAGCCTCGCCTCAGACAAACCAATATACTAGCTGCCCAGTTAGGCCTACCCCTACTGACTTCATTTGGACATCGCTGATCCCGTATGTGGTTTGCTCAGACCCTCAACTTCTCCTCTTGAGCCCCTTGAAGCAGAGGTGGGCAGAGAAAGCCAAGGAAGGCCCTCTCAGCCCTCAGGAGGATGCAGTGGACAGTCCCTGAGGGAGAGGCCCTGGGGGACCAGCACTGGCTTGGACACATGTGGCCTTTCCCAACTATAAAGCATGCACGTCTTATCTTGGGCTCTGACACTCTATGGGAAATGTTCTCTGGCTTGTCCCTTTGGTAACTCCACGCAGGGCAGCTTCATGGGCAGGAGGCAGTCCCACAGGACCTCTCCACCTAGAAGGACCCTGGGCTTGGTTGAATTCTGTGCTATCAACTATCTTGGCCCTGCATTTTAATTTTACACGAGGCCCCACAAGTTATGTAGCTGGTCCTGGCCCCGTGCATTCGCTCACGGTGGGATTTGTGATTTCAAGCAGTTGCTCCAGCTCCCAGAGCCCCCTCCTCCACCCCCATCCCTTCATGATCTTCCCCTCCCCCTGACCATGACCATGCTCTTCTCCCTGCAGGGACTGTTGTCCCAGACATGGGGAGCTGTCCCTGCGCCAGCTGGCAGTCGGCTCATTGCTCCCCGATGTGAGTTCTAGGTAAAATCCGGAGGGCTGGGCTTCGTTTTATCTGGGACAATGTGGACATGAGTGGCTCTTCTTGCTTCTACCCCCTTAGCCCCTGATATTCTGCGGTTCTGCCTCAAACTGCCTTCCAGAGGCTTCTGGGAAAGCTGCACCAGCAAAAACATGGTCCGGCACCCGGCTCCTCAGGTTTGAGCAATCGAGGATTCTGGTGCAGGCTGACACAAGAAGAGTGGCTTTTATGAGATTGCTTTGTGGTTCTGTAATGAGGATTTTAACAGTCTAGCAAACAGACAAGCAGCCTGTGTCCTTGGGAACAGCCTGCTGAGCATCTAGCAAAGACATGTCCTCGCCTTGGGCTCACTGCTGCTCCTGGAAAAGGTGGATTCCAGCCTCCTCACCCCCAAGAGAGGAGTAAGACCACATAAAGCAGCCATAACATCAGTCTTCACACCCACAATATTTAACGTGAAAATCTGACCTACAGGGAGAAGCCGACATGGAAGAAAATGATATGCAATTTGGTAATAGAGAGCCCAGGCGTGGATAAAAGTGATTTATTTTTGGATCATGGTAACAGTTATGCAACCAGGAACATTTCGCTCACCCGTCCATCCATGTTTTGTGTCATAAAGACATACCAAGACTTTGGAAAAGATTCCAAAGGGGATTACACTGAAATGTGCTGTCTCTTCACTTGTTTTTGTGCTTGCCTTAATCACAGTGAACCAAATAAAATAGCTTTACAGCTTACTAAAACTCAAACTTGTGCTCAAAGGAAGCAGTTTAAACATTTCCAACTGTAAGTCAGCCGTACGATACCACGTCAGGAGACAGACCAGAGAGACAAAGCAGCTCTAACATAAAGCCCGTCTTGCCAAAAGAAAGGAAAAACAAAAACAAAAAAACCAGGAGGGAAATCCAATTTATCTAGAAAGAGTGGACCCTCTTCAGGACTGAGGTCCCAAAACAGTAAGATACAACTGTGCGTGCAGTGTCCTCTTTGGAAAAACAGGGGTAAAGAACAGATCTGGCTGAAGCACGCTAAGAGGCCAGTTTAAAAAGACGAAAGGGGTCCCAGGGAGACACACCATCACTCTGTCTCCCTGCAGCACTCACCACGAATTAGAGGGCCGGAAGCGGACTCTCTGCCAGCAGTGCACACAGCGGAGTGATGTGCTGAGAAGAGTTTCCCTTTGCACTCACCAGTCTGCAGGAAACTGGGGGGGGTTGGGAGCTGATTTTCCACCGGGGGGTGCCTCACACTCTCCCCGATGGCCCGGCCACCAAGGGCCCTCATGAGCAAATGAGCCAAGACCTCGACAGCTGGACTTGTAACCTGGAGTGAATGTGGATGTCCCCTAGAGATGCCGGGACGCCCAGAGGACACAGGGTCCACACTCTGGAAGCATGGTCTCATTTCTTGCCCATTGCAAGTGGGTGGGTCCCTTTGCCCCAAAACTCAAAGCAGTAGCTGGGTGGAAGAAACAGCAGTGGCGGACGGGGGCAATAAACCTCCGTGACTGAGGCTCATCTCAGCTCTTCACTGACCCACCTCGAGGTTTCTGGGCACAAGTCCTGACTCACTGGGCCTTGACTCACGTGCGAGGTGTCGCTTAAAAAGCTCAGCCAGTAGAGCTGCTGTGCTGGAAAATGCCCTGATGGACGGCTGAAAAACATGGATGCTTAGCCCTGAGGCAAGTGTGTGTGTGAGTGTGTAGGGGGTGAAGGCCCTAAGGGCAGACCCTCAGGACACTGTGCCTCTGCCCCGCCCCCACAGACCAGCACAGCCACACAATCTCAGAGGACAAGGACAATTCTAGGTTCCTCTCATGAGGTAAGAAACAGCTCATATGAAAACTTCCAGATGCCAAAACCTCCATCAACCAACTGACTACATATTTCAAATGTGATTTGATACAATAAATTCGAGGCCATTTACCAGGATTTTTCAAACTTCTGCCCATGACCCACATCAAGTTTCCATGGCTACCAAGGGTAAACAGGTGCACCCACCTGTAGCTAACAAACAGGAGTTTCATACCTAGCCCAAGGTGGAGTGGGCTCTGAGATTTCCTATGCCACTCTTTCTGGTGTGACCCATTAAATTGCTCCCGTGACCCACTTGTGGATCCCAATTGCAGCTTGACAAAACAGCCATGGAATGTTCTGGACAAACCCTTAGAGCCCTCATGGGACGCGAAGTCTTCCGGACATAAGAGATCACTCCCTCCACGGAAGGGGTCAACCTTACTGACCTCCAGCAGCTAGCCCTGCAGGGTCAGTGAGGGTCATCAAGTGCCACCATGGGCCTGGCTGAGGGTGAGGAAGCTGGCTTCCCTGACCATCTTTAAAGAAAAGGGGGCTGCAGAGTGGCTCGCCCGGGAGCAGGCTAACAACCCGCCCTGCCCAAGTGGCAAGGCAAGGCTGGGACATCACTTGCGGTGGCTTGGACGAACTCCTTAGGATTTTCCCACAGGCGCACCAGACTTTTGGAATTTCTGGATGAGCAGGATGAGCCTGGTGACGTCGGAGAGCGCGGGGAACAGGGCCATGACGCTGTCCACCTGGTGGGGCGGGAAGATGCTGCAGAGCGCGATGCGCGCCCGCGTGCGCGCGTCCACCTCGCCGGGAGCGGAGGGAGGCGGGGACCCCGAAGGTCCCCCGAAGGCGCCGTCGCCCCAGCCGCGTTCCGCCCAGGCCGAGCGGCCCGGGAACCGGCCGGCCGCTGGTGGGAGGGCGCGCGCGTCGGCGGGCCTTCGGCGCTGGGGGAGCAGGTCACTGTGCGGAGCCCCGGGGCCGTGCCCCCCGCGCGGCCGGACCGGCGGGCCAGACGGGCCCTGGGGGCTCCGGAGGCCGCGCAGGGCTGCCGGGGTCGGCGAGGCCCCCGGCGCCACCCAGTCGGGACGGCACGGCCGGGGCGTGAGGCCGGCGTCCGGAGGGGGCGGACCGAGGAGCCCCGGGTCGTCGCAGAAGGCGAGCCGCGATAAGCTGCCTTCGAGCGCCGCCACGTCGGCCGGCGGCCGCGCCGAGGGCAGGTTGCGCGCGCCGGGCTCCGGGGCCCTCGGCCAGGCCGCGGCGGGAGCGCCCCGGGGGCCGCCCTGCCCCGCCCCGGCCGCCGCCCGCGCGCTGCGCCGCCGCTCCTCCGCTCCGCCTCCCACGGCCCGCCAAGCCCGCGTTTGCGCGCGAAGCTCGTCGGCCACCGCCAGCGGCGCCAGCTGCGGCCTCTCCGGGTGGTAGAACTTGCACTTGATGCCGTAGGTGCATTTCTTGCCTGGAAGGGGCGGGGCAGGGGGAGAGGGCGGCGTGAGACCTCGGGCGGGAGAGGCTGTGCGGGGCTGCGGTGTGGTGAGCGCGCGGCCCTTCTTGGAGATTCCTCCGACTGGGGCAGGACGAGGTGGGGAGAAGTGCCCCGGGGCCGGGTTAGAGGGGTGAGGGTGTGGTACGCCCCGCCCGTGGTGTAGGGCGCTGGACCCAGATTGGCGGTATGGAAACTCCCTTTGGCCAGGAACAGAGACCAAACCTCTAGGTCAATGACCTTCGACCTCCACTTCCCCAGGAACCCTGTGGATAGGGCCAGCCTTGGGGATAGGGTGGGGAGCAGGTGCTCACGGCATAGGACTGCACCTCCAGTTCTGCCTCAGTTTCCACCATTGGCCTCATTCCTTCTGCTAACCATTGCCCTCTCCCTACAGGCTGTTCTAATAGAGGTGATCTTGTGATTTATCACCCAAACCTGGACCCTGCTGAGAGTGGGAGCAAGATGAGCCAACCTGAACGTATGTGTGGTCACCTTGATTCTAACAAGAAATGACTTTGAAGATCACCTAAGGTTTTTTAAACTTCTGTGGACGCAAGAAACAAGACCTGGGGATGTTAAACAAACAACAAACAAACAAACTCGCCAAGGCAAGTTAGGCAAAGAGCTGGCTAGAAGTGCTGTGGGAGAGAGTCCTTAATTCTTAATGGATAGCACTGACCGAAGTCCGTGAACGGATGGGGGTGGAGGGACGGTGGGGCAGGACGCAGACTCGAGGGCCCAGAGTGCCAGGTGAAGGGACGGAGGAGGAGGAGCTTGGGGTACACACAGCCTCAGGGCTTCCTGGATACGCTTTGCCCTGCGTGTGACCCCCCTGCCTGTGGCCCTCGCAAAGGCTCCCGTGCAACAAGCATCCAGGATGTCACTTCATCCTTATAATAACCCTGTCAGCCGGTGCGGGCCAGAGAGGTTAAATTAGCTCTTCAGTGTCACACAGCGAGTTGGGAGCGGAACCCGCACTAGAACCCAGGCTGCTGACTCCACCCTGTGCTGCCCCGAATGGGACGTGCCCCGGGATCATGGGGCGTGGGGTGCTACCCACCATAGGGGCAGTGCTGCCAGGAGGGCTCCGGGGCCTTCGGCTTCCTGCTCAGGAAGTTGCTCAGGGTGGGTCCCCGGCGGCCCAGGGGGTCATCAGGAGGCATGAACCTGTAAACAAGCACAAGGGGGCAACTGCAGGACCCCTAGACTCTCACCCCTGGCACCTGCGCGGGGAGCAGGCCCAAGCCAGCCGGCGCAAGATTGGCAGCCCCGGGCATTGCGCTGGCCTGGGCTCCCCGTGCAGGGCCCCTTCTCCCACCTGGGGGGTGTGTAGCATTTGAGAGCGGTATCACCCTTCCTTCTCCCGGATCCCGGGAGGGGCAGAGCGTGGATCCCAGGAGAGCCGCCGCAGACCTCTTGGGGAGCTCCTCCAGCAGTGGCAGAATCACCTAGCGACACCTTTCAGAATGCAGGCTCCTGGCTTCCCACAAGTCCTGCTCAATCGGACACTCAGGTGGTTCAGGGGTCTGCGTCGTAACAACTTTCCAGGTGATTTTTACCCACTAAAATGGAAGCATCCTTGCTCTGGGGCTCCCCTGGGCCCTGATCTGAAAGCGACTCTAAACTGCTTTCCCACGGTCCTCAGCAGAAGGGCCGAGACCGCCACGGGGCTCCAAACAGCCCTGGGCCTGTGAGCCCCCTTACTCAGATCCCACTTCTCCCGTGTTGCCCCACAGCTCTGGACGTATGCCGGTGGGGGATTAATCTTAATAGAGTTTTGAAATGCCAGCCGGGGAGCCAGTGAAGAAGCAGATCCCGGGTGTGGCGGGCGCACAGAGCCTCAGTACAGGCCCAGCCCCTCCTCTGCAAACCCAGGAGCCTCTGGGTTTGGTCTCAGCTTGTGGGGCCGCCTGACCCCAGCCCTGTTCTCGGATGATACCACCCTGCCCCCTCTCTGCCCCTTCCCGTCTCTCTGGCATGCAGTCTCACAAGGAAGGGCATGCATCCTCAGTGTGCCCACAGCTCAGAGGGGCAAACATTCCTTAGAAGGAAAACTCCCCTCCTTTAGTGTCATCCATATGAATAGTTTTATTCCCAGGAGGTACTTCCAGGTCATACAAAGGCTCCGCTAGAGGAGTTGTGGATCCTAAATGGGGGGGGGGGGGCCTGTTTTTAATGGGTTGGTGTCCCTCTGAGAGTCAAGGGTCATACTGAGTCCCACCGTGCAGACCACGTACCCTAGGCCAGCCCAGAACCGGGCAATCCCCAGTCCCGGGCAGCCTCTGGGGCTCAGATCCCAGCTCCACAGCCAGCTTCTCGGACTTGGGCCCTGACCAAGAATCTTGGGGAGCCGCCCACTGCGGTTATTAGAGGTTCCCAAAGGCTTCACCTCGTGCTCTCCGCCGGACCTCGGCCAGGCGTGCTGGGCCAAGAGGGCCGTATGGACATGCCCAGGGCACTGGGGCATGTGTCCTCGTCCACAGGCAGGCAGGCTCTGCCTTCTGGCAGCCGGGGGACCTTCTGGCAGGCCCTTAGCAGAGGCCAGTGCGTCAAAAGGACTTGGCCGGGGCCCCGGGCTGTCGCCAGGCCAAAGACAGCCATGATCCATCAGACCTCAGCGAGGATTTTCTGGAACCCACTGTTATCAGACTTGCCAGATTTCTCTGGGCCTGAGCTGGATAGAGGGAACTGCTGGCCCTGAGTATGTGGACATGACCATGGGGGCTCCTTGGGGGTAGCTGCTTGCAAGCATCTGTCCTGGGGCTTAGAAGGGTGGGAGTGGGGGCAGGCATGTCCTGCAGTGGCCTGAAAGTACCTGTT
The DNA here is from genome assembly GCF_054177405.1 of Leptonychotes weddellii. NCBI lineage: Eukaryota > Metazoa > Chordata > Mammalia > Carnivora > Phocidae > Leptonychotes > Leptonychotes weddellii. The sequence goes on from NC_138376.1 coordinate 115,648,478, forward strand.
ACCTCTTACGGGGTACAGTTCTCCCTAGCCCTCACAACCATCGCAGACGAAGTATGGTTAATCCGAATATGGTTAACTCAAGGTGAAGAACATCGAGTTCGGTGCGATTGAAGGATTTCCCCCATGACACACAGCCCACGAATGGCAGAGCCTCCATTTGAAACCTCATCTGCTGTCTCCAAAGCCCTAGCTCTTTGCAGCACATCGCACTGCCTCCTGGGCCTCAAGGTCAGGAGCTGGTCTGCTGCGTGCAAGCGGCCTGACCCAGCTGATCTGTCCCCTCTCTCCCCATCCTCCCTTCCCCAGGGCCACAGCCACTCCCTCACGGGTGCACTCACTCATTCGTCCATCTACAACTAGTTCTTGAGGGCCTGTGATGTGCCAGGCATGCTGGGCAATGGCAGACAAGATGATACAGGCCCCGTCCTCACAGAGTTGGGAGCGGCTCTGAAACCACATTTCTAAAGGCCAGTCTTAGAACCCAGAAGGAGGACGAAGCTGTCATTGCCTGGAACAGAAACTGCAGTGGGAGTGACGTCCCAGCTTGCTGTGCCCTCCCCACCTCGGCCCACCCTGGGCTAGCCTCAGACCCATGCCTGCCTTGCCGGGCTCCTGGCCCTTCTTTGCCTTTAGCACGCCTGAGGACGTCTGCCTTGCTTCCTCCCCACCTTAGCTCCATCCGGGAGCCCTTGCCCAGCACCCGCTAACTGGTTCGCACCTTGTGTCCCTGACATCGCCCTCCCCCAGCTATAGCTGGTTGGTTCAGGGCAGACCTGACCCAGGGGAACCTACCTAGGGGACAGAGAACCAACTCGATTCTCTTGAAAATTTCAACCAACAGGTATTGAGACAGACTCAGTTCCAAGATCTTCACAACCCCAGAGAAAAAATGAGTCCCATATGTAATTCAAAACTTAAAAAAGAAAAAAGACATAAACATAAAATAAGTGAATGGAAGTGCAGTGAAGTTCAGATTTTCCCCATGGTGCCTGTTCCAGTGCTCTTACTTGCAGTAGTAAATACTTTAAAAATAAAAGCAACACGTTGGTGGTGCCCCAGCTCGTGCTTTGCCCACCTGCGGGCCACTCCGTGCCAGGTCAACTACGTGTAGGCATGGGGACAGAAAGGTCACGGACAGCTGGGCCAAAGTAGCCCTGTTGAGGAAAGGTGGTCGCGAAAGAGAGACCCAGAGCGACAGGGAGAGATTATGCGGCCCCGGGGGCAGAGTGGGTGACTTCCGATGGGCTCCATCTCCAGGGCTGGGTGCCCTTTGCTTTGACGTGGTGTGCCCATGACTGCAAGCCCGCCCCCTCCCCGGGCTTAGGCTGGTTGGAGTGGCTTTCTGCCGGTCACCCCAGCCCCCCCACCCGGGCCAGGACCCCCCGGGGCCGCCACATACCGATCGTTGACGAAAGAGAACATGAGCAGCCTCTGCTCGATGAACCACTTCCACTCGGGGTTCTCGCTCTGAAGGTCGCGGTAATTGTCGTTAGAGACGATGACGCCGTCCAGCTCGTAGGCCACCTTCACGATGTAGCGGTCGTCGTAGCAGACCACCCGCTTGCCGTTCACCTTGCGGGACGGGGTATACACGAGCACTGCCTGCTTCTCCAGCACCTCCAGCACGTGTTGCTCTGGGGGCCACAGGGGGGGCGGGAGACGGGATGCAGCGGCCTCCGGGGCGGGGCCCCCACCCCGACAACCACTCGCACACCCCCCGGCACGTTCGGCCGCTCAGGGGCCTCTCCCAGCCCACTCCCTCCTCCCCCCCCCCCCACGGCCCAGCCTGGCAGATGAGGAGCAGGGAGGTCCTGAGAGGCACGTGCCAGCAAACTGGGGTCAAGAGGACTTGACCCTCATCCCTCTCTGAACACCAGATTTTTACATTTCCTATAAAATCAGGAGGGCCACTCCTCCTTCATGTCCTCGGTGTCTGTGAGTAGACTGGCTAAGCTCATGTGGGCGACAGCTCCCAAGCAGAGTAGTGAGGAGGCCAACGTGCATCACGTACCACAAGGGAGCTAAAACCCACATCCCTGGCAAGTCTACTCTTGGACCTTAGCTGTGCTTCTGGAGGCATGCAAAAGAAAATCCCTTCTACCGCTAACAGGTGCTCAGAACTTGGAAGCGCATCAGCATATTCTTCACAAATTGTTTCTTCCCTCAAGTCGACATCCATTCCTCCATGACATGGTGTCCAGACTTTTAAAAAGTACACAATGCATAGAGGGTACAAAGGGTACTTTTTAAAGCCCACCTATGCGGCACTCCCTTAGAGAAATGGCACGCGCCAGGCTCCCGTTGGCCCCCCCACTTTGCTGCTCCCCGCAACGTAGCCCAATGTTTAGAACTTTGTGTTCATAATTCCCTTCCTTTCATTTTAAAAAAATGTGCATGTATCCATCCCCCAAAACGACTATTTTCAATGTGATTAGGACCCTCTAGACTTTACACAAATGGGATCGTGCGCACATATTCTCGTGCACCTTGCTTTCTTCCTTTAACGTTGTGTCGGGGCGGTTGGGCCATGTCCATAGGTTCACTGCTGTCGGTTCTGCATGTAAGTCTCCCGGGGACAGAAGTACAAGGATTTCTCTAGGGAGTACCTCTAAGAGTGCTGTTGCTGAGTTCTAGGGAAAGGCATTTTCTAAGACAATGCCGAACTGTTTTCCAAAGTGGGTATATTAAGTTACTGCCCAACACAGCATTTTAGAAGACCTCCTCAATGCTTGGCATTTTCAGGTTTCTGAATTTTTGCCAATCTGGTGGGTGTACAGTGGCCTCTTACTGTGGTTTAATTTTGCATTTCTTTGGATACTAATGAGATTGAGCATCTTTTCGTATGTTTATTGGCCATTTATGTTTTCTCTTCGGTGAAAGGCCTATTCATGCTTTAGTTCATCTTTCTGTTGGTCCTTTGTCTTTGTCTTCTTAATTTGGAGAAGCTCTCTATAGATTCTGGACAGTAATCCTTCATCAGGAATGTGTGATGGATGGCCTCTCCCAGTTCAAGGCTTGTCTTCTCATTTTTTTTGTTTTCATGATATCCACTAATGAACAGAAGCTTTTATTTTAGTGCAGTCAAATTTATGAATCTTTGCCCTGAAGCTTTGTACTTGTTGTGACTTGTTTAAAAATTCCCTCCCTACCCCCAAGTGATTTCCTTACCCTTTACCCATACTACATTTACATATTACACAACTGTTGAGAGCCACCATTCCCCATGTTCAGACAGTAAAGAATGATTTGGGGTGACTGGTTCCTGGTAGAGAACTGAACACAAGTATTTATCCCCGCCTCCTTCTCATGATTGGATTGAAGTGGCAGTGAAGATGCACACAACAGGGAGGGGGTCCATAATCACATTAAAACGGGCCAAGGAACAGCAGCAAACCCCGGAGAACAGCAATGAAACCAGGAGAGCAGCAAACCCAAGAAACCATATTGACCCCGTAGCCCATAAGGAGCCACAGCCCAGAATGCGTGTAGAAGGCTGAAGTGGTGCCTGGGTGGCTCAGTCGTTAAGCGTCTGCCTTCGGCTCAGGTCATGATCCCAGGGTCCTGGGATCGAGCCCCGCATCGGGCTCCCTGCTCCGCGGGAAGCCTGCTTCTCCCTCTCCCACTCCCCCTGCTTGTGTTCCCTCTCTCGCTGTCTCTGTCGCTATCTTTGTCTTTCTCTCTCAAATAAATATATAAAATCTTAAAAAAAAAATAATACTAATAAAAGGTAACTCTTAAAAAGAAGGCTGAAGTGGAGGGAGTGGGACGAGGGCAGAGTCAGGGTCATGGCTACTCGTGGTGCAGGTGCATCCATCCTTTTCCTACCCTTACCACTATCAGGAAAATGAGGTATCCCTAGGAAGGGGGAGGTTCCCATGTGGCCTTTGACCTCCTAGAGTAAAACCATCATCGTTGTGGCTTTGCGGTGAGCATGGGCTGAGCTGCCCAGCCACGTGCCCGCTGCAGACAGGGTCTGCCCAAGTGAAATCTGCCGGTCAGCCCTGCCGCTCCGGGAAAGATCCACATGCCAGGAGAGAAAACACAAGGAAATCACACAGATATGCATCTAACCAACCTGGCTCTTTATTTGCAAATAAAAGCTGGCCGCCAAACAATCACTAGACTCTTGAGAAGATGTAACAGCACACACACACATACAGCAGTGAACGAAGAGAACTGGCCCCAGAAAAATTAAATAGGATTCACGGAACTTAAGAGAACTTTTTAAAGTTTAAAGTTTAAAGAAATCGTCAGGGGCGCCTGGGTGGCTCAGTCGGCTAAGCGTCTGCCTTCGGCTCAGGTCATGATCCCAGGGTCCTGGGATCGAGCCCCGCGTCGGGCTCCCTGCTCAGCAGGGAATTGCTTCTCCCTCTCTCTCTGCACACAATAATTTTGGGGACTTAATCATTCACACTTAAACACAGAATAATTTTTTTATTCATCTATTCAACAACTATGGACTGAGCACCTACTATACGCCAGACATGCTGGGTCCTGGTGCGATGGCAGTGAATACCTATAATCAGTGCTTTCAAGGAGCTTATAGTCCAGTGAGAAAGACAGACATTATCACACAAATAGCTAAGGAGATAACTGACTATAATTGTCAGGAGCACTACCAAGAAAAGGTGTATAGAACTTCCTGAGCATACCTCCGCTCCAGCCTACCTCTAATAGGGGTGTCGGATCTTGGTGGGTCTTTCCTCCAGGAGGGGACAAAAACTTTGATGTAGGTGTGTCCTCTGTCCCTGAACCAGTCCACAGCCAGCTGGATTCCCCGGCACGAGAAGGCTTCTTTATTTCCATGGCTACGACGGGAAAACAGAGAAATCTGTAGAGTCACAGGAAGGGTTCCTGAAGGGTGATTTCCCCTGGGAATATCCTGAATCACAGTCTCATAATCAAAGGGAATCAGGAAAATCTGCATTTTAAAAATAGTCCATTCTTTGCAAAAAACGTGTCCCTTAACCGGCACCACGCAGCTTGTGATAGTCTGTATACAGGGCGGGGGCTGGGCTCCAAGGCAAGGGCATTCCGAGGGTTAATAGACAAGACCCCCCTTTTCCCCTGAAGCTAATAAGGATCAACATAAGGCGGAGGACAGTAGCCATCTGCAGAATACTCTTGCCCTAAGAGAGGGGTGTAAATGTGTTACGGGGCTCCCCAAGTCCAAGTAAGGGGGCCAATGTGCCCCCCAAATGCCACTGAAGTGTCGATGGAGGCAGGAAAGAGAGAGCAGTGTGAGAGGAGGCCCAAGACCAGGCAGGGCCTTGCGTGCCTTCCTGAAGACTTCCTTCTCCTAAGAGGAATGAGAAGCCATAGAAGGATTTGAAGACTGGGGGGGGTCTATGTGATGTGATGTGATACGACCCAGGGTGTGTTTCTAGAAGCTCAATCCAGCAGCACAGCGGACGCTACATCGGAAGGGAGGGAGGTGGGGGTGGGGTCCCAGTTAAAAAGCTGTCACAGTCATCACAGCAAAACTGGATGGTGACGTGGACCGCGTGGGTGGCGGCGGAGAAGGGAGAAGGGCAGGTGACCCTGAGAGATATCAGGAGGGAAAACCTCCAGAATGTGGTGACTGATGGGATACAGGGTGATAGAGAAGACTTCCAGATCTCTGGCTTCTGTAGCTGGTGGGCTCCTCGTTGAGACTGGGGGTTCTGGAGGAGGACAGGGTTCGGAGGGAAAGAGTGTTGTCACGGACACACACTGAGTGGGAGGAGCCTCTGCGGCCTCTGGGTGGAACCGCTAAGTACACAGCTGGGGTCTAGAAGAGAGTTCTGGGCAATGGACACTGGGGGCATCTGTGCTCACACAAGGGCTGGAACCAGGGCATGGAGAGAACTGCCTGGTTCCCCAGAGGGAGAGCAAGAGGCCTGGAAGACGGGTCCGGGGATGCTCTGGGACTCAGTAGCTGGTGACGGGGAAAGTAGGGCAATCTTACAGAAGAGACAGAACGGGTCTATCAGGCCACAAGGAAGTAAACCGGAGGAGTCCTGCATTTGCAAACCACAGGAAGGAGGCGGCCAAGTGCTGCTCGAAGGGACCCATGAAGTCTGAGAACATCCCTCAAACTGAGTCCATGCAGGTTGGTGGTGTTTTGCTGGAGAGGGAGACAAGTGGATAGACCTGAGGTAATGAGATTGCAGATCAGACTTAGCCCTGGGTGCCACTCAGCCTTGCCTTAGGATGAGGTCACTCTCTGCTCTGCTTGCAGCCCAGCTACCTTTACCCTGGCCAGGCACATTCCCCACTCCTACCGCAGGACCTTTGAACCAGCTCTTTCTTCTCCTCTCGGCCCAGTCCACGCCTCCTCCTCCTTCAGATCTCACCTTCATCTCTACTTCCTCAGGAAAGCATCTGCCCCGCCCCCTATTACAAGTTCTCACGGCACTAATCACAGTTGAAGGATGACACCCCCCATAGGATGAACGGGTCTCCCCCTCTCTAAATCACAAGCTCCTTTTGCTCCCCATTGAATTCCCAGCACCTAGCGCGGTGCCCGATGGTTGGTAGTGGGTCAGTAAAAATGTGCTGAACACAGGAGCAACTGCGAAGACACAGGTCCAGCAAGCAGCTAGAGGAGGAAGAGCCCCGGGGAGGAGCCGGCTGGAAAGAGCCCAACACAGGAAAGGCTTGCCTTGTCCAGGGACCAAAGAGGGAACAGAGTGACCGGGGCATGGGAAGGGAGCAAAGGGGAGAGCCACAGGGCACCGAGACGCCCGTCCGCTGAGAAGCCTGGTCCGCAGCAGTCCGCCTACGTCCAGACAAGGACAACGCTCCAGATTTTTCGTGTTGGGCTTTGTCTTGGGCGTGGCCCCTCCTGCTATTTCCTCAGAGGGGTCAGGATAGGTCCGGGTTTGCCAGAGAAAAACGGGAGTCTTCGGAAACACGAATCGATAGGATTGCAAGTCAGGCTTTGTGGAGAGACTGAATGAGAACTCTGAATTGCTTCGGCTCCAGGGACAGATCAGGAACCAGGCCTTGCGTCCTACATCGGTAGGTGTCTTCCGGTTTAGAGAAAATAGCCCTCTGGCCATGGAGGCCGCACTGGGAGGCTGACGCAAACAGTAAGGAGAAAATACGTCAATGTCTGTGGTGAAAGGAAGAGGAAGTTGACAGCGCATCCCTCTGCCCCAGCAGAAGCTGAAAAAAGAAAGGTGATGGAGGGAGAAAGAGGAGGTCCTCACCCCTGCATCCCCCACCTGCTCCACCGCCTGAGCCAGAAGGGGAGGGGGAGGGGTAGAAACATCAGGATGGGTGTGAAGAGGAGGCCGAAGGCTTGTGTCCCAGCGCAGCCTAGGCAGGTCACAAGCCTCTCGGAGAAATCCTGGTTTTGGCAGGTGTAGCATCCCACGGGGCTGCAGGGCTGCCTTGGGGGAAAGGGACAGACAGGTGAACTGGAAGCAACATCCCTGGATGCCTCACATGCCCCCGGGCCTGGTGGATTGTCTGAGGCCTGGGATAGACAAATAGGCCCCTGGAGGGGGGCAGAACTGTAAGCCAGGATGGCATTCCAAAAGGCCAACTGGGACCAATGACCTTTCTCTGCTGACCCTTCAGAAGCCAGACCAGGCCAGACCAGCCGCTCTTTAGCAGAACCCAGTGAGAGTCCCAGACCCTCCTCTCCCAGCCAACATCAGGTCTCAAAGCCCCCAGATGCCATGTGGGAGAAGAGCAGGGGAGGGAGAGGAAGCATGAACTCCAAATCATCCAGACGGCAGAAGACACTGAGGTATCACAAATTGGTAAGTTTAGGTTTGTCCCTCTCCATTACCTAAACAGGTAGGGAAGAGATCGTATCTATCCTGGAAAAGAAGGTCTATTTTCTGTGCACACTGAGGCAGGAATGTGAACAACTAAAGACACCCCATCCACAAACATGCCTCTGTCGGCTGCCACGAAGTCTACCCTCCGTCAGTTCTCGAGTGAACCTATCACTGCCACAATTCTTTTAAAATGGTGTCTTGAGTGCTCTCTTTTCTGTGACTTCCCATCAGTTTCTGTGACTACACACCTTTGATGGGTAGGTGGCTGCAAGGGGCGCGTTCAGTGATGAGGAGGAACCCAATCCCTCTGAAGAGGCAAAGGTGAGCGGGGTGATGAGTTCTGGTGATGAACTCCACAGCCTGCGGTGGCCCTGCTGGGGGCATGTGGAGGGGAAGGGATTGCTAGTTCAGGAGTTCAGGAAGAGAAAAACTGAGGAATGGTACTACCATCGGCTTCAAGCATCGAAAACCGGTCCCATGGCTTCTCGGACACAAGACTCCAAGATGGCAGACCCTTAGCCAAGAGTTTCAAAAGGGCAAGTCCAGGAGAAGACGGAACAAACATGCATCTGCCCATGGCCTTTCTTCCCTCCCTAAGAAGTGCTCTCCTTTCCAGCTTTGACTCCAGGCAAGGGAAGTCAGGGACTAAACCCTAGAATCAATAAACTGGTGTCTCCGGAATGGAGGGTTTTCATTCAGGTCTGTTGATCTGCAGGACTGGATTCCCACACGCCCCACCCTAACCTCTCCTCTGAGCTTTCTGGTCTCTTTTGAGATGCAAAGATTGTTATTGTTCAATCCTTGCCGCATTTGTTTTTTTTTTTTTTTTACCAACCTCAAAACCCCAGTATGGCTGCCCTATTTCTGACCACAGAAAGGCCCGGGCCATGGCAGGATTTAAGCCACAAGCAGGGGCTACCTTCTCGCCACTTGTGGGGGTCTCTCTCTAGGAGCCGGCAGAGCTCCCAGTCAGGCAAGAAAGCGGCCACGGTCACCCTAGGACCGCACCGCTCGACGCACAGACGGAAATGCAGAAGGACCCGTTCACTTAGGCATGGCTCCACGCACTCCACATCGATTTATGACCATCTTCAACAAGGCTCGGGCTGGGTCCTCGAGACCGGTGAACAAGACAGACCCCATTCCTGCTGCTTCTTGGAGCTCATTTTTAATATTTGTAGCGAGTCCTGTGTACCAGGCCACTTCGCACTCTGCGCTCCAGTCGGTACAAGGAGCCCCTGAGGAAGTGAGCGTTGTCCCACTGCACCCTGGAGGAAACTAAAGCAAAGAAATGTGCCCAACTCCCTGATCTAAAGACAGATCTGAGAGCCTGATCCGTAGGGCTGCAACCTCCTCCTCCTCCTCTGTGGCTTATCCCGTGTATTCCTGGCCCTCCCAGTCTCTGCCCCTGCGATGGAGACAGCAATTCCTCTGGAGCGTAAGTCCCCTGCTGTTACGAGGCTGGAGTCTGGGGAGGGACCTTAGCGCTTACTAACGGTCACTACGAACCAGCTCGTCAGACTGCAAGCTGAGAGCCCGGCCCTGGGAGAAGGAGACAGAGGAGGGAGGTTTTGAATAAAGGGAGGGTGGTGAGGGGAAGTGGGTTGGTGCCCAAGGCAAACTTTGTCTGCGGGCCAGGTGGGCAGCCACAGTCCGGCAGCCTTGTGTAGGAAGTAGCCCACCTCGGGGCTCCTCACTGTATCGTGGACTCTTGCCCAGGAGGTTCTGCTGAAGTCAGCGGCTCACGGAACAGTCCCACGGAGCCTGAGGTGGCGGTTGTGGGGTGGGAGGGAAGGAAAAGAGAAGTGGTGGTCCCTTCAGAGCATGACATGTGAAGGCACGCCACTCTTGCCACTCCGTTTCTGACTTGGGGTTAAACTGCAAACCCCTGGGACCTGCAGTTTATAGCCTTTGCACCCAAAGACCTCTCCCCAGCTGAGGTCAGGGGGAAGAGAGAGGGTGGCCTCTGAGAGACGGGGAACCTTCATCTCAGAGAAGGAGAAACGGGTGCAGACCTCGCCAGCATGGGTCAGAGGCAACTCAGGGGCTCAGAAGCAGGTGTGACCTCAGCCCGGGTGTGCAGCCTCCCCTAGTAACCCACTGAGAGGGGGCTGATGACCTCCCCACCCCCTTGCAGGCCCGAGCCCTCCTCACCGAAGATTTGTGACTCCAGAATAAGCCAGATTCTGTTGAAGTTCCTAAGAGTTTAAAAATGTACATGAGAACCCAAACAAAAAGCCTGGTGCACACCAAAATGAGGGCCCATTTACATGAAACCCTTGTCTGGGGCAGCAAGAGGATGTGAAATTATCAGCTGGTTTTCCCCCAAGCTGAAGTCCTTCACATCTCTCTTTTCCTACACTTGCCCGCAGAATGCACAACCCAGGGGGCACGCGAGAGCCGGCCTGGCAAGCAGAGCGGGCAGCAGTCGGCCCGTGAGAAGCCGTGCTCCTCCCAACGCCCCATGCAGCTCTTAACACGCCGGCCACGAAAGCCGCCTTCTGCTTCAAGCCTGCTGGACGCTTTCCCCGGGGTCAAGGGCAGAGCCCTGGAGTACGGAGCTCCCCGCCTTGGCGCTCCGGGCCGGACCACGTGCGCATGCGCACAGGCGCAGCGCCGCCCTGCCCCGCGGACGAGGGGAGACTGTGCTGGGAAATCAGTGTCTGCACGGCTGCACCGGGGCCCCGGGTCAGTGCCCAAGCGCTGCCCTCGGCACACGGTCCCAACAGGCTGGCCGCAGCAGGAGAGGCGTCCTGGGCACCGGTCCTGCAGAGAGCACCTGCCCCCTGATGGGGGGCGGGGGGGGGGGCAGCGCAACCTGTCTGCAGCAGGCAAGTCGGGGCTCATCCTGCTGGGGAAGGGCTCTGGGCAGCACAGGCAGCCTCTGGCTCCAGAGCAGAAGTCCGTGGGGCCAGTCTCCCAGCCTGAGACGCTTTCGAAGGCTGGACAGAGAGAAAGCCAAAGATGCACCGCTCTTTGGAAAGAGCTCTGAAAGCCGAGCCTGCCACTTACTGCTCTGTGACCTTGGGCAAGTTACCTACCCTCTCTGAACCTCGGCAGAAGAAGAGAAATTCCTTTATAAGAAGAATGCATTTGGGGCACCTGGGTGGCTCAGTTGGTTAAGTGACTGCCTTCGGCTCAGGTCATGATCCTGGAGTCCCGGGATCGAGTCCCGCATGGGGCTCCCTGCTCAGCGGGGGGTCTCCTTCTCCCTCTGACCCGCTTCCCTCTCGTGCTCTCTGTCTCTCATTCTCTCTCTCAAATAAATAAATAAAATCTTTACCAAAAAAAAAAAAGAAGAATGCATTTATCTCTTTCATGCATGCATAAAATAATCACCTTGAATCCTAGAATGTTACAGATGAAAAGCCATTTAAAATTATTATTATTATTTCATCCCACCTCTTAATTGTATAAACAGGGCTCAAAAACGTCAGGTGACTCACTCCGAGGTCACACAGCTGAAAAGCTAGATCTGTACAGTCCAGTACATAGGCACTCACCACATGTGGCTATTTACACTTAAATTCAAATTAATTCAAAAGAAAGAAAATTTAGAATTCAGCTCCTTGGTCACAACAGCTACATTCCAAGTGCTTAGCAGCCCCATGCGTCCAGTGGCCATCGTAATGGACAGTGCAGGTATAGAACTGTCCATCATCATCGAAGGGAGTTTTATTGGGCAGCTCTCAGCTAGAGGTCAGGACTGAGAGCTTGGGACCCTTGGCAGCCCCTCAGGGCAGCAAGGACATGTGTCCCAATCTGCCTTTTCAGTCTTTCCCCACTTCTTCCAGGGCCAGACAGCAGATGAAGCCATATCCTCTTCAAAAGCAGAGAATGGCCACGACTGTGATGCTACAAAACCTCAGGAAAGGAGAATTTTCAGAAACCACGTTTCTGAGGTTAACTGAGTTTTGAGGTCAACAGATCATAACTAGACACCATGTTGGGTTTCAAACTACCCATTGCCTCTAAAGGGTGAGCCCCACCCTGAAACCTGTCCTTCGCAGCTGGGACCTGGAGGAGCCTGAGGGTCACGGGTCGTGTGGGAGCTCTGGCTGGAAGACACAGTGGGAGGACACTGTTGCAGGAGAAGGAGCGGGGGATGGGGCAGGACCTCAGACCCCAGCTGTCTCCCAGACTTGCCTCTGAGCAAACCAAGTCCCACCCACCAGCTGGTGGCTGTGCAATGTGTCTTTTTTTCCTAACTAGAGACGCAGGGGGCAGGGGAAAGGAATGGGATGTTTGTGTGCATACAGACACGTGTGTGCACGCACACAGATGTCCACACGCTGAGACCTCACGCAGACACAAGTGTGCTTTGTTGACTGAGATGATTTTTAGGCAGCAAGCGTGGGAAAGCATTAGTGTTCTGACACACTCTTTATAACAAGCCTGAGTGATGGCTTCCATTTGTCACCCACACAGATGGAGAGTGAAGGGGTTAAACGGATGACAACTGTGGGTGGTGGGGGTGGGAATAAATGGATTTACCTGGGACACATCATGGTCACACACAAGGGGAAGATGCAGTTTAAGTTTGAATTCCAAGTAGCAACAGAGATTTTCATCAACAGAAAATCCTCCAAAACCACCCTATCAAAATAATTTCTAAAAACTGCCTGGTCCCCCACAAGAGCCTGCCCACACTTTCCTGTAGCACCTGACATAGTCCTTCTAGCCCACAGCCATTCTTTCAGTCTGGAATCACAGAGCTGGTATAATCTTAGGGCTGGAAAGGTCTTCAGTTTAAGCAATACCCTTTTACCTTTAAAACCTTCTCTCTATGGATGTCCAGAAGGAGAGGTGACTCATCCTGATCAGACAGAGGCCAGGTCCCCCTCACAATCCTCAGACTTTCTAGGACACTCAGAACCTTAAAAATTCTTAAAAGTCCTTTCAACTCCCCCTGATACCTCAAGTTAAGCAGGATTTCATAGGCTGGTCTATCAGGTACTTACACGGGAGCATGTGTGCGGATGTTATAGAGACCCCAGGACCAGCCCAGGGTGACCCGGCTGGCTCAAACTTGAGCCAACACTCTCAGGACACACGAAGCGGGACACCTAGGAACAGCACCCAGGGCTGGGCCATTCTGGGTGGGACCATTCCACACTTCTGTCCTGCAGTGCCAAGCCCAAAGTGAGCCTTCCCAATCCCCCCAAGGAAGGCCACTGGACCTGTCAGCCAAAGGACAGACGCCCTCCTGACACGTTCAGCTCTGCGGGTAACACAGCTTTTCTCAGTTCCAGCCAGTGGCTCGGCTTTTGAAAGGGGAAGTCCTCTGTTCACAGCTATGAGGGACTGATTTCCTAGGGATCTGCCCTTTTGCCCACCTGTAACTAAGGCACGTAGCACAGAACTGCACTTGTATGAATACAACCCCCTGCTTGCCCCGCGTGGAGCGTGGCTGAGACGGTGAGAGTGTCTGCAAGCTGATTTTAGCCACGCAGGCGTCAGGCTCTCATCGCCGAAACACACCAAGATGCCCAGACACGAATATCCACCACCGTGTCTGCAGCTCAGGGGCCACCGGGCGCGTCTCAGACCAGCTGGGGAACCACAGCGCCACCTGCCACCCTGGAGCAGCAGGTCTCCTCCCCCGGGAGAGAGCTTCCTGTTCAAGCACCTTTCCCCATCTGATTCTCGTTACCTCGAGGGAAGTAGCAGAGCTCTTAGTAGCCTGTGTCCACAGAAGAAACTGGAGATGGGAGACTCGAGACGAGAAGCCACAATCTGCCAAGGCCCAACGCTAGGCTCCTCCCCAGTTCCCTACTGCCCTCCTCAGAAGGGAGCCTCTCTCTGGGTTGGCATGATAGTAGGAACCACTTGTTGAACACTTACTCTTCGTCAGGCACCCTCCTAGGTATTTGGTGCAGCTCCAAGTCTTACGACTACTTTCTAGGGAGGCTTTATACCCACATTACAGATGGAAAAAGTGAGGTTCAGAGAGGTTAAGTGACTTACGTAAGGCCACACAGCTACCAAGGGGATGGAACGGGGATTCAAAGGCCCATCCATTAGCCCCAAAACTCTTTGGACGAAACCACTGAAAAGGGGGACAGTTCTCCCACCCCAAGGCTACAGGATGAAGCAAAGTACCTCATTGCCACGTTGCTGCCGTCGATCACTATGGGTCGCAAGGAACTGGCTGGGTCTCCGCAATCCTCTTCCAGCTCTGCCGCCGGCCTGCGCAGGGCAGAGTCTGGGGTGGCGCAGGAGCCCCTGGGGATGAGCAGGGGCGCCGCGCTGCCCTCATGGGCCCCCGGGCGGCTGCCGGTCTGGATCAGCTCCTGCAGCACGTCATTGACCAGGGCGCCCTCACCCATTTTGCCCAGCACCCTGACCACATCCTCCGGGCTATAGCCCAGCTTCTGGAAGAACTCCATCTTGCTTGAGCGCTCCATGCCGCGCCAGCTGGGCCCCCGGCGAGGGTCTGGCCCCTGGTTTCCTTTTGGCAGAGCCACGGTGGCATGAGCTAAAGAGAAAAAGCCTCCATCAGGTGTTTTCTGAGCTGCCGGGCCTGGAGGCTGTCGGGTTACTGAGGGCAAATTATGCACGCTCCCTCCCCGCCTTATCTGTCAGGAAATCATGTTGCCTAGTCCCCTTGGGGATTTTCAGTTGCTCAGTGTGGTTGGGGAGCCACAGATACAATCATGCTGCTTTTACTAGTGCACTTTCTGAGGCCTTCACCCCACACAGGGGCCCCCGCAAGGATCCACTGGCCGGAGGCACGGAGGGCAGCTGAGCAGACCACCCAGCGCTTGGAACATTTGTGCACAGGCCAGAGGAATGTTCCTGAGGCTCTGTCATGCGCGGAATGCCACCTCCCAAATTCATATGCTAAAGCCCTATCTCCCAGCACCTCAGATTGTGACTACGTTTGTACATAGGGTCTTTAAAGAGTTGATTAAGTTAAAATGAGGTCATTAGGGTGATCCCTGGTCCGATATGACTAGTGTCCTTATAAGAAGAGGAGATTTGGGGATGTGGTGGCTCAGTCAGTTAAGCACCCCACTCTTGGTTTGGGCTCAGGTCATGATCTCAGGGTCCTGCGAGGGAGCCCAGCTCTGCGCTCAGTGGGGAGTCCGCTTCCCCCTCTCTCTCCCTCTGCCCCTCCCCCCACTTGCGTGCACGCTCTCTCTAAAATAAATAAATCTTAAAAAAAAGAATCATGAGGGGCGCCTGGGTGGCTCAGTTGGTTAAGCGACTGCCTTCGGCTCAGGTCATGATCCTGGAGTCCCAGGATCGAGTCCCGCATCGGGCTCCCTGCTCGGCAGGGAGTCTGCTTCTCCCTCTGACCCTCCTCCCTCTCATGCTCTCTGTCTCTCATTCTCTCTGTCTCAAATAAATAAAATCTTTAAAAAAAAAAAA
>NC_138376.1:115664123-115728147 GCF_054177405.1 Leptonychotes weddellii
AATGTATTTGCAAATAACATTATCGTCCACATAAAAGACCCCAAAAAACCCTAGAGACCAATTCTAAATATAAGACTTTTGTAAAATGGCTGGATATTAAGGGCAGTGATCAAAAACAACTTGTGTACTCACTTCAGTAGCACATATACTGGAATTGGAACAGAGATTGGCACGGACCCTGCATAAGAATGACATGAAAATTAGCAAAGCGTTCCGTATTTTCATTTTTGCAATTTTTCTGTAAATCTCAAATTATCTCAAAATCAAAAGTTGAAAGAAATGTGCCACCTCATAGGTCAGGAAACAAAATCATATGTTTAAAAGATACTATTTAGGGGCACCTGGGTGGCTCAGGCGGGTGTCTGCCTTTGGCTCAGGTCATGATCTCAGGATCCTGGGATGGAGCCCGGTATCCATCCAGCTTCCTGCTCCACGGGGAGGCTGCTTCTCCCTCTCCCTCTGCCTGCCGCTCCCCCTGCTTGTGCTCTCTCTCTCAAATAAATAAATAAAATCTTTAAAAAGAGTACTATTTATAATAGAACAGAATAGAATCGAATCTTATTCATAAAAGTTACGGAAGCTAGGAGTAAATCTAAGGAAAACTTCATAAAGAAAATCCTAAAAGGTTCAAGAACTGGAGGGCTATGCTATTTTTATGAATAGGAAGATCTAATATTATGATGCTGTTTTTTTCACGCAAGTTCCTATTGTTTGAATGCAAATGCAATTAAAATCCCAACAGAATTTTTTGGGAAACCAGGGAAGTTGATTCCAAAATTGCACAAAACAAAGGGCATAGGCATTACTAATAAAACAGGTGAGGGGACTTGCTTAAATAAAGACTTTCTATAGTCACAGAAATGTAGATGTTTGGTACTGGTAGTGGGATAAACAGTAAACCGATGGAACAGAGAGCCCATGAAACAAAATCCACTTATATATGGAAATGTATATGACAGAAGTGGAAGGGTAGATCAACAGGGAATAGATGAACCATTTACTAATGGGTTTTGGACAACTGGTTGTATCACGGTTTTTAAAAAAGGTAATTTTTTTATTGTGTCACACCATATACATACACACATACAATGTAGATTAAAGATTTAAATGTAAAGAACAAAACTTTACTATTGTATCTTAAAAATCATGAGTATTGAATTTTATCAAGTCTCTTTTCTAAATGTATAAAATAATCAGTTATTTTCCCTTTATTCTGTTAATGCACTTAATTACAATGATAGATTGACTCGTGCCGAACCATTCTTCCATTTCCAAATAATTTTTTTAATTTAAAAAAAAAAACCAAAGCTTTACTTACAAATTTTAGAATATAGGAGAATGTCTTTATTAAGGATTTCTTAAACAAAATACAAAAAGCACAAAACACACAGAGAAAGGCTAATAAATCTGACATTTAACTTAAAAATTTCTGCCTAAAATATATAACCTAATTCTAATCAAACATTTAGACCTAACTTCGTTTATAGGAAACAGAAGAGCTAGAACACACCATGAAGATACCATCAAGTAATTCCCAGAATCTGAAACATTCTATGAAATATTCTGGCCCGAACTCTTCAAAAAGTCAATGTCATTAAAAAAAAAAAGAGGTGGGATGGATGGGTAAGAAACTTCTAGATTAAGAAAATAAAAATGACAAGAACAACATGCAATGCATGAACCTTGAGTTTGGGTTTAAAAACAAATCAACACCTAAAAATGGTATTCTTGAGACAATCAGGGCAATTCAAATATAGACTATGTGTTATATATTATGGGATTATTGTTACTTTTCTTTTTTAAGTAATCTCTACACCCAACGTGGGGCTGCAACTCATGACCCTGAGATCGAGTTGCATGCTCTACCGACTGAGCCAGCCAGGCACCCTTATTGTTAATTTTCTCAAGTGTGATAATATTATTGTTAATTTTCTCAAGTGTGGTTATACAAGATACTTGCTTTTTAAGAAATGCATGGTGAAATACTGAAAAGTGAAAGGTCATGATGTTTTCAATTTACTTACAAACTGTTCAACAACAAAATGTTATTGACTGTTAAATCTGGATGGAAGGTATACGGATGTTCATTATTTTCGTGTTTCTATGTATTATGAAACTTTTCATATTACAAAGTTGAGGAGACATTCATAACTTGTGCTCTTCCAAGGGCATCAATAAAAAGGTGAAAAAATAAGCCACAAACTGAGAGAAAATGTTTACATCTAATCGTAATAATGGATTAGTATCCACAGTCCTTAAGAAAAACTCCTTGAAGGGGCGCCTGGGTGGCTCAGTTGGTTAAGCGACTGCCTTCGGCTCAGGTCATGATCCTGGAGTCCCGGGATCGAGTCCCGCATCGGGCTCCCTGCTCAGCTGGGGGTCTGCTTCTCCCTCTGCCCTCTTCCCTCTCGTGTTCGCTGTCTCTCATTCTCTCTCTCAGATAAATAAATAAAAAATCTTTAAAAAAAAAAAAAAAAAGAAAAACTCCTTGAAGAATTCTGTAAGAAAGACAGTAACTTCACATAAAATGGGCAAAAGACATGTAAAACGTCACAGAGAGCAACTGGGAATGAATATAATACATACGAAAAGGGGTGCCTGGGTGGCTCAGTCATTAAGGTCCTGGGATCGAGCCCCGCATTGGGCTCCCTGCTCCGCGGGAAGCCTGCTTCTCCCTCTCCCACTCCCCCTGCTTGTGTTCCCTCTCTCGCTGTGTCTCTCTGTGTCAAATAAATAAAATCTTTAAAAAAAAAATACATACCAAAAAATGCTCAACCTTGTTAGCATTTAAGAAATGCAAATTTAGGGCGCCTGGGTAGCTCAGTTGGTTAAGCGACTGCCTTCGGCTCAGGTCATGATCCTGGAGTCCCGGGATTGAGTCCCACATCGGGCTCCCTGCTCAGCAGGGAGTCTGCTTCTCCCTCTGACCCTCCTCCCTCTCATGCTCTCTGTCTCTCATTCTCTCTCTCACAAATAAATAAAATCTTAAAAAAAAAAAAAAAGAAAGAAAGAAATGCAAATTTAAATAGCGAGATTTCCACTCAGGCCAAAAAGAAGTGACAGGACCAGGATTTACCTTCCCCGTTTTAAACAATTAAAGACCTGCTGCCAAGTTTTTCAGGCACTGGACAGCAGCCAGCGCAAGCCAGTGACTCTTGAGAGAAGGAAAACCAACAAGAAAGTGACAACTGCCTGAGCTAACTGTGCGACTTCTACACTGTAGCACTATGACGGGTGTGACTCTGAAGAGCCTGGGAGTCTCTGGGGGGAGAGAGTTGGCAGAGCCAAGATGCAGTTTGTAGGGCAGAGTAGTGGAAAGAGGACGGAACTACAGAGGGAGAGTTCCACATCTACAGACGGTTTGCCTGAGTCTTCAGCTGAATCCTAATCGGTGTATACACAGGAGGAAACTACCCGAAGGTGGGAAAGAACCACCAGAAAAGAGCAGGCAGCACAACCTGGGAGCTCATATAGGGCTCAAAATTGTTCTTGTTCCCAATAGCCAGAGAGGAGAAATCTCCTAAGAGACTAAGCAAAGGGGAGATTATTCAGAGGGTATTACCTCAGTAGTGAGCCAAATTAGCCCTAAAAGCTCTTCTGGTCCTACCTCATTATACTTAAAAGGCAAGCTATGAAAGGATCAGACTGTTTCCAAGTAACTTAATTATGTTCCAGAAAAAGCTCAATATATTTAAAGGAACACAAGAACTCTAGTACACAGCAATGTAAAATCCAAAAATTACCAGTGAAAAGTAAATTACAACTCAATAATGGGTGGGGAAAAAATCAATCAATAGAAATAGACCAGAAATGATACCAATGACAGAATGATCAAGTACATTAGCACAGCTATTATTAACGTACTCCAGGTGTTTAAAAAAAAAAAAAATGGAGGAAAGCATGAGCCTGTTAAGGAAAAGCATGGGGGATATAAAAAAGACCCATATGGAACTTCTAAAATTAAAAAATTACGTCTGAGGTGAAAAATAAACTGGATGGGATTAACAGAAGATTAGATACTTCAGGAGAAAAGATTAATGAACTTGAGGACACAGCCATGGAAACTATTCAATATGGAACAGGAGAAAAAGACTTCACCCAAATGGAGCATCAGTATAATGTGTGACAACATCAGATGGCCTAACATACAAGTCATTGGAGTCTTAGGAGAGGAGTGAGAGGAGGGGAGGGACAGAAAAAAACTGAATAAATAATACCCATAGTTTTTCCAAATTTGGTGAAAACCATAAACCTGTAGGTAAACAGCCCCAGCAGAAGAAACATGAAAAAAAACTACACCAAGCACATCATAATCAAATTGCACAAGAGCAATGATAAAGAGAAAACAGTAAAAGCAGCCAGAGAAAAAGAACAAGTTACATATAGAAGAACAAATATAAGAATAATAGTAGTCTTCTTGCTGGAAACCACAAGAAGGTACCACTAAGCATTCACTACATTGGCAAAATTTAAAAGTCTGAAACTAAGACGTGTTTGAGATGATGTAAAACAAAGGTAACTCACATAGAGCTGGTCGGGGTATAAACTGGTTCAGCCACTGCAGAATATAATTTGGCATTATCTTGTAAAGATGAAAATATTCATACCATGTGAGCAAGCAGTATCACTCCTAGATACAGAATGTTCATAGCAGCACTGTTTGCAATAGCAAAAACAAAAACAAACCAACAACTCCAAATGTCCATTAACAGAAGAATGGGTAAATTGCGGTCTATTCATACAATACTATAAAGCAATAAAAATGAATGACTCTCTAAAAATACTAAGTTGAAAAAAGCAAGTCACAGAAGTAAACATACATTATGCCATTTATATAAAATTCAAAAACATACAAAATTTAACATTTCATTTCAGCATACATACATTGGTGTAAAACTATAACAAGCAAGAGAAGGACAAATACAAAATTCAGAATAATCATCACTTGAGAGAGCATAAAGAAAGTTTCTAAAATGCAGGTGATATTCTATTTCTTAAGCTGGCTCCTGGGCACACAAATATTTACTATTCTTTATACCTTATATATACATGTTTGTGAATTTTTGTAAGTATGAAATACTTCATTTAAAAAAAAGAAGAGTGGAAAATGTGAAAGACTTTAAAAATGAAGACTACTGTTTATGTATAACAATAAAATTAGTGTAAAAAAGTATACAAAGAAAATGTTCAGTTTTTTATTGTCTTTCTGTGCCCTATACAATCAGTATCAACTGAAAAGGGCCATAACCCTAGTGTGAAAAAAAGTAACAAGCAGAGTCTTTAACGGCTTTGACACAAAATCTGAATAGCTGATGCTCTAAGTTAGACAACAGTGAATGCATTAGCCACTCATGTCTGATTCCTCATTTTTCATCTGTACTTAGATTTTTCTTTATCTTTGGATTTCTTGGGACTCCTGCTTCGGTCTCTCTTTTTACTCCGTTCTCTTTCGTAGGGGTCAGTCTGATATTTGGATTTGTGACTATTACTATAGTGGCCGTCCCTTTCTCGAGATCGGCTACGACTTCGGTTTTGAGGTCGGTCTCTCTTTTCACTCTTCTGTTTCTCCCAACAGCTTTCTTCTTCTTCATAGTGACCAAACCCCATCTCCCTGTAGATATCCTGTCAAAGGAATGGAGAGAGAGTTACAAGTGAATCTGTAAAATAATTTTATAGGTACTGTCAATTAATAAAACTCAGAAAGACTACCATAGCAAGAAGCTGTAACAGCTCAAATTTGAACACCACCACTAATCCCAAGAATCTCATAAATTAGAAAGCAAAAATAATTCAGAAAAA
Source organism: Leptonychotes weddellii (assembly GCF_054177405.1). Taxonomy (NCBI): domain Eukaryota; kingdom Metazoa; phylum Chordata; class Mammalia; order Carnivora; family Phocidae; genus Leptonychotes; species Leptonychotes weddellii. Next base: position 115,669,923 of record NC_138376.1, read on the forward strand.
GACTTAATCATTTTTCTTATCAATCTCATTGCTTTGTAACTACTACTTCAGCTGAACTGAAGGATCAGATCCAAAAACAAAGAACTGAAATCCACCCAACTGAAATTAGAACAACTGTTTAGAGAAAATCGCAATACCAAGAATTCTGGCTGTGGCTGGTCACCTTTCTACCCCTCCCTCCTCCACTCCCCAATTGATCTGCAATGGAATTACTAAAATTCCCATAAAAACCCTATAAGGAAGACATTTAAATAACATAGCCAGAAGAGGTTTTAGACAAGTCGATAAAACAGATACCGCATACTTTAGTCTGAGTGATTATTTTTAAAGTGTTTATTTTATAACAACTCTTCAAATCTTCAAATATATTTTCCTTGTTTATATTAGGCTGATATATGTTTTTTATTAAAATCATTTATTGGGGCGCCTGGGTGGCTCAGTCAGCTAAGCATCTGACTCTTGGTTTTGACTCAAGTCATGATCTCATGGGTCATGAGACGGAGACCCGTGTCAGGCTCTACACTCGGAGGGGAGTCTGCCTGAGATTCCCTCTGCCCCTCCCCCTGCATGTGCATGCACTCTTTCTCTAATAAGGAACTCTTTAAAAAATAATAAATAAATAAATAAAATCATTTATTTACATATTTCTTTAAAAATGAGTTAAGAAACAATGGGCCACCAGAGTAGATACATTAAATTCTTTTGGGGGGGCAGTGAGAGAGATAGAGACAGAGAGAGGAGGGGGGTAGAGGGAGAGAATCTTAAGCAGGTGAGCCACCCAGTGACCCTAAATTCTATTCTTACTAATTTTTAAGGAACAATACTAATTTTCCTATATGAAGAGGGCTAGTTACAACAATTCTATTTCTGTTTGTGTTCTATCCCTAATTAAAATGACTATCTTGGGGGCACCTGGGTGGCTCAGTTGGTTGAGCATCTGACTCTTCACCTCAGCTCAGGTCTTGATCTCAGGGTCATGAGTTCAAGCCCTGCCTTGGACTCCACACTGGGCATGGAGCCTACTTAAAAAAATAAAATAAAATGAGTATCTCAGCAAGTGGCCAAAATCTAAAGAGACCAGAGCCAATGTTCTTTCAAGAGACAGTTCATAAAATTCAACCTCCTTAAAAGATTTCTCTCAGAGGAAAGCAAAATCCTAAGGACTGAGTTCCCAAGGGTCCCAACTCTATCACCACAGACATTATTAAAATAGATGTAGGGGTGCCTGGGTGGCTCAGTTGGTTAAGCCACTGCCTTCGGCTCAGGTCATGATCCTGGAGTCCCAGGATCGAGTCCCATATCGGGCTCCCTGCTCAGCAAGGAGTCTGCTTCTCCCTCTGACCCTCCCCCCTTTCATGCTCTCTCTCTCTCTCATTCTCTCTCTCTCTCAAATAAATAAATATTTAAAAAAAAAATTAAAAATAAATAAATAAATAAAATAGATGTAAATGTCAAGCTTTCAAATCTAGAGTGATGACTACCCATGGTTAAGGACTGGGTTTTAAGCAAAGGATTCATAATTATTCGATATATTGTCTAGATACTGTATATTACACCTGGCATGGAGATTGCAGCATGTGAAAATAGATCTAACATGATTGTTATAATCAGTGTTTGTGGAATACAACTTTATAAACTGTTTCATGATTTCCTGCACAATCCCTAAATAGTTATTCTCACTCTGTAAGAGTCCCAGAGGTAGAAAGTGAGTACTTGGTTTAACTCTTTAACTACTACTTTCTAGCAATATATGACAGCCCTAGATAAAAGAATTTTTTGTGCTTCCTGTAACATATACAAAATGTAAATATTTGTGTACTATTCTGTCTGTATATTTAACTCCTGTATTGGTTGAGACAACAAACTTTTAAAATGGAGAGACTGCTAAATGATGTATAAGTATAAAATCTTTAGTAATTATACAAAGAGGCACTTAAGTGCTCTGAGTGTTTAAAATAAGAGAGAAGGAGATAAAAGATTATACAGTATTTAATTCTTTGAAAAACTTGATGAAGCTGAAAATCTGAAATGCACTGAAACCTTAAAACCTCTCCTACTTGGGAGTATTTTTCAAAGCTATACAAGCTTTAAAGTTGGGCAGCTCTAGGTTCAAATGGTCTTTGCCATTTAGGAGATGTGTCAAACAAGAAATAATCTTGAGGTTAGATTTACCAGGGAAGGTTTCATAGAGAAGTTAGGATTTGAGATTAACCTCAAAGAATGAGTGGGTTTGGCTGTGGATTGGCTGCAAGAAGGCTAATGCACGGAGTAGAAGTGAAAACTGAAAAGCAAGGAAGAATCAGCACCATGTTCATGAAGAGGAAAAGGTCAGATGGCTGGATGAAGCCATATTAGAACTGATCCTTTAAGTATGTGCTAGCACAGTGCTAAGTGCTTTTGGAGTACAATATTACCCTCATTCTAGCAAATAAGGAAAGTGAGACTCAAGAGATCTGTACAGGGTGGAGATAATTTTTTAATTGATCAGTAACTTGACATATAAAATTGAAAAGGGGGTGGTACAGAATAATGAAAAAAACCCATACCTGACTGAATCAATATAATGTTAAAGTTCTAGCTCTCTCATTAAACTACAAAGGGCCACAGGCCTGTGGGGTCAGGATCTTTACATCTAAGGGGAAGGGAATGAATTAGATGGGCTGTAAGTCCCTTCCAGTACAGACTTTAAAAAAATTCTATCATTTTATACACTTAAGCCATAAGACAAAATGACTAAACTAGTATGTGGCTAAAAAGGAAAGAAAAAACACCATAAAATGGCCAATTTACTATTTTTTAAGTGGACAATTTAAAGCAATCACCTTAACCTATCCAATGATTTCATGTAAAGCAGTCCAAAAAAATCTAAACTAAAAGCTATCCTTGCTCAGGTCTCTAGGAGTAAATCAAAGATTTAGTTAAATCTAAATCACTAAAATAACATTACCTGATCAAAATGACAGCAAAAATAGAGTCCCCAATTATAAGAATAATAAACACCTACGAAAGCCACAGAGGAGGATTGACAACCAGGATGCGTACTTCTCAGCCAGGCAACCCACAGCTGAAAACTCACTTCCTGGAACCCCAGTAAAACCCAAACCTCAACAACATAGTAACCATCTCTGGAATAAAGACATGAGGTGGAAAAATTAAACACAGAAGTTTTCAAATTGAACAGTAAGGCTGTCACTCAATAAAAAACAAAGAACTTGAAGAAATAAGTTAAAATATTCTTAGGAAACTAGGCCCACCAAGCAAAATACCAACAAATAGGAAAATCTGAGCTATACCTGAGAATAACCTAATACTGAAAATTCCCTTTAATGATTATATTTTTGAGACTGAAATCAAAAGGATAAAAATCAGAATAATAAAACAAAAAATTGGGCCCACTAAACTGTTAAATACAGACGCTATTTTATTGGAAAGAAAATTAGTATACTTGTATTATTAAATCAAAGTACAAAATCAAAAAACATTTGCTTTGAGGGGAGAAATAAGTTAGGAGACTGTTAGTTGGAACTTAATTTTGTAATTGCCAACTGATTTAAAATTATTTTAAAAAGTTCTAACCACATTCCCCCAAAAAACTACTTGATGGCTTTTACTCCATGCCAAAAAAGAAAAATATTTTCTATTGTAAAGTTTTAAAGTAATCAAACAGCAGGATAAAAAAAGATGCACAAAAGGGATGCACAAAATCAGAGACTTAAAATGCAGCCAGATTTTGGATTTCTTGGACCTCTGATTATTGCAAATAGACCAACATACTGCACGTGAGGCCTAAACTCACTGAGGAGTCCATGTGCAAGTGCAGGACGGGAAGCCGCGGCTAAAAAAATATGGACGGTGGTCCGGGGTGACGCAGGGGGCGGAGATCAACAAGTTCCAGTGGAAAACATGCTAAATATTCATAGAAATGTGACACAGCCACCATTTCAAAAGACTGGGGTGGTCTCAGGCCAAACTAATACAGTACAGAAATTAAGAGGGAGCTGTGCCAGGCAGATGACACTGGAATATCACACGAGGAGACCAATTTTATCCGACTAGCAATAGAAAACCGCCAGCAATATACTCCAGGTCAGAGCAGCAGCAGAGTGGCTAGGAGAACAAGTCCAGATTCACACTGTGGCTCTGCTACTGATCAGCGCTGTAAAACCAGGGCAAGTCACTTAAACTCTTCAGTTTTCACTTTCTCGGTTGTGAAATGGGGAAAATCGTATCCACCTCACACTGTACGCACACAGACGCCGCTAGCTGTCACTGATTCATGTGCGTCTTAGTTGGGAGAACTGAGGAACAGAGGAAAGGTGTGACTTAAACACTGAGGGCAGGGCATGAACGAGGGCACTCTTTAAACAGCAAAAAGGCTATGGAAAAAGAGAGGTCCTCAAGATGACAGCGAGGAGTAGGAATACATGCTATCTAGAACAGAGGAAACTAAGAATATTATATATAAAATACGTATCTGCTGAAATTTTTTAAAAATGAAGAACAACCCATGAAACACACTGAGGGGCTGCCGTGGGGGCAGAAGTGAAGGGTAGGGGGAAGAATCTAGGTTCTCCACACGTACCGCTTCGCAGATTTTACTTTGGAAGCATACAAGAAATTTTTAAAACTACAAAACACACAAAAAATTATTTAAAGCAATCTCTAAACACTGAAAAGAAACAAATTAATTAAAATATGAATCCAGTGAATGGCCTTACCACAGAAACTATTCTGATTTAAAACACAGTAATTTAAAAAAAGAATAATCATGACAAAACACAGTAATTTGACTGTAATAGTAAAATAACAGCCAGTGTAGAAAATGTGTGCACACACACTTCTCTTCACTTAATCTTGACAACATACCTGTGAGATAAGTATAATCTCAATTTCACAGAGGAGGCAGCTGTGGCTCAGAAAGCGCAGTAACTTGTTGAGGCCACATCAATGGCTAGTGATGCAGAAACTTCCACCTAGCTTCTCTGAAGCCAATCCTGCACTTTGCCAACCATACTACATCTCTCCTTCTCTGCGTCTTTGCTTGACGTGCCATTCTCACCATCTTGAATTTTCACCCTCTCACCTCTGCCTACTAAAATCTCTTTACCCACCAGGCCCTGCTCCAAAGTCCTCCCATGGTAACACAAAAGCAAGGGGCTGTCCTGTAATTTGCTTTTCATTTAACTGAGAGCCAAAACGCAGGCTAGAAATGACTTCTCACTAGAATCAATTTTCTTTGAGGAATTATTAGTATCACTGTCTTAGAAAATGTATTGTTGGGGCACCTGGGTGGCTCAGTCAGCTGAGGGTCTGACTTCGACTTCCGCTCAGGTTATGATCTCAGGGTCCTGCGATTAAGCCCCCTGTCAGGCTCTGAGCTCAGCAGGCAGTCTGCTTATCTCTCTGCCCCTCCCCTGCTAGTGATGGTTCTCCCTCTTTCTCTCTCTCATACACACACAAATAAATAAATAAATCTTTAAAAAAAAAAGAACATGTATTGTTCAAGAACACATTTGGGATGATCAAGTTAATTATGAGTGCTCTTTTTATTTCAGATACACAATATGGAAGGCATAAATGTTTCACAGGTCTTAAAACTTCAAGAGCCGGGAGCCTGAGTGGCTCAGTCGGTTAAGTGACTGCCTTTGGCTCAGGTCATGATCCCAGTGTCCTGGGATCAAGCCCTGCATCGGGCTCCCTGCTCAGCAGGGGAGTCTGCTTCTCCCCCTCCCCCTGCTCATGCTCTCTCTTTCAAATAAATAAATAAAAATCTTTTAAAAATATATAAATAATAAAAAATAAATTAAAAAAAAAAAACTTCAAGAGCTATAAGTACTATCCATTGCACTTGGTGGTAAGTTAAAATGACAAATGAGCACTTTTTCAGCACAACCACACTTGCACCTGATGGGAGTTAAGTAAGTGTCCACAGGTTCAGAAATCACTCGTTTCACAATATGGAACTGGATGATATACTAAGTTACTCTGAAAACAATCTTTTATCATTTGTGAGATACATTCTCAAAAACTACAGTCCATCACCCCAGTGAAACCATTCTATGTTCTAGAGTTAGGAATATGGCCACCCTGTTCATAACTATACCCTTACCCCCTATATTATGTCACTCAGAAGTAATTTACAGAGGGATAAAATATTTCTCTCTACAGCTAAGGCTGGACATTACAAGTACCTGATTAGTATTTCTGATCGGCATGTAGTCCTCATCTTCTTTTTCTTCAGAGCAGTGACGAGTTTTCTTCTTGTGTTTTTTACTTGTGTGTGAGTGACTTGATTTTGAATCTTCGGCTTGCTCATCTAGTACAAGATCATATTTTGCACTGCAGCAGCAGCTAGTTAAGGACAGATGTGAGAACTGACACTGATAATACATCAAAACATAAGAATCTGGTAACCAAAGGAGGCCATGAGGCTAAAGGTATTTTTTTAAAGCAAAAAGCACCTCATAGCATAGAGTCTTTTTCTGAAACATAACTACTTCGTATTTTCTTTCAGGAAAAATGGAAAGAACCCTGACCTTAAATAAACAATTAACAACTGGCAAGTGAGTGGGCAAAAAACATGGAGGGCAAAAAAAGCTAAATCCACAAATGAAAATTTAAGTAGCCATAAAAAATAAGGAAACCTATTTGTCAGTAATGAAAAAAACTTAAACTTACAAAATGAGGTAAGTTTCACTGGAAAAAATTAAGATATGACAAACTCCAATGCCAGAGGAGCTACAGGAGATAGAAGATACATTCATGTGACACCTCTTTTGAAGTACTAATTAGTCCAATCCTATAGGAGGAAATTTAGCAATGCCTCGCAAGAGCCGCCATATTTAAATTGAAGAATTTATAAAAGATTAAAATAAGTTAAACGAACAAAGGCATATATAACAATTATTTTTTGTAACAGAAACCGAGAGTAACAAAAGCCTAGTAATAAGGACATTCTTAAATATACTGTAGAACTTCAACAGGATATACAAAGAAAGTTATTAGCAATGATAAGTGAATGCTATGAAAAAAAACAGAAAAGTGTTTATGAAAAATTAAAAGTGGAAAAAGCTTGAAATAAAAATTGTTTATACCATATGGTAATCATAACTTTACAAATCATAAAAGATCAAGATTTGAAAGAAACAACGAGAAATGGTATCATTTGTCTAGATGGTAAATTGTGAGTGGATCTTTTTTTTTTAGTTGAAGTGTAGTTGACATACAATATTGTATTAGTTTCAGGTGTACAACACAGTGACTCAATATTTATAGACATGAGTGAATCTTGTCTTAATTTCACATAAATGTGGTATAAAAATTATGATAATGTGTTTTAATTCAGAGAGATGTATTTTCTCTAATATACTATTATGTCTTAGAATAAGAGAAAATACAAAACCATTACACTCTGTTGAAAATAATCTCAAATTCTAAAATAGTGTTTGAGGAAGGCTGACAAGGGCCAGAATAGTGGTTTTCAAAAAAAAAGCTTAGAAGGAAGCCCACCACACAGAGCTGTTTTAGAGGTATGTGCAACTAGAGGAATGGGGGACACACTTCCCTCAGGACCAGAGCGTCGGGTCTGTTTGCACAACACCGCAGCTCTATGCCTTCCTCGGGGACGTCTCACTTCTACATAACATTGAACAGGAAAATGCCGCATCCTCTTGGCTTTTCACAAGATGGCTAAAGATGGCCAGTCAGCCTGTACCATATCCTATTCCTACTCCATTATCTCTAACTTCTTTTCTCCTTTATACTATGTCACACTGTTTCCAGAGTAGCTTCTGGAGCCTCTCCTTTTGCAGGGACAAATTCAACAGTCCTTGCCCAGGATTTCACTCACTGTGTTGCTTTACACATGCAGCTCCCTCCGTCCAAAATCCATTTAGTGTGTCACAGCCAGCATTTTGTAATAACGTAGAATAGAAAACAGAATATATGGCACCTAATAAAAATACTATGGCATTTCTGTTTCAATTATGTGTGCGTGTAAATGGCTGTACTTGGATTGTGCTGGGCATAACATAAACTGGATTTCTTAAATGATGGATCAAGTCAGAGAAAACAGCCTCCCATCATAGCTCTCCCCCCATATTCAAGGTGCAGCTTTAATGTCACTTCTCTTAGTGTTACCTGAGGGTCCTCCCTGACTCCTCACCTCTATAAGCCCCATATCCCACAAATGTACTTCTTTCCAACACTCTAGACATATTTATATTTGATTCCTGGTAATTATTTAATGTCTGTTCATCACCCCTCCAACAATAAAACGTAAGGTCTATGAGGGCAGGGGCTATGTTTCACTGCTAAGCTGGGTGTGTAACAGACGCCAAATAAGTACTTGTTGATTATTTACCATATCGCCAAGACACTTGTCACATCTCTTCTCCCTCACTTACCCACTATCTTCTACTCACTACTACAGGCAACACTTGCATGTGTCAAATCTTTCCAAAGTCCTTTGAATTAACCATAGATTTGTGATCTCTCTGACTTCCTTTCCCCAATTTATTCCCCAAGGTCTACCCCAGCCAAATTAAACTTGCCTTTCCTTTTGTTCTATTTTTAATCTTATTAGTAGTCTAATTTACAATAATTTCACTTTCTCTCAAGATCCATAAAATGTATCTCCACCATGCCTTTTTAACTTAAAGCTTATCTAATTATATATTTAAAAAACCCCACTAAACTTAATCTGATTATTAGATTGTCCTCTGAATCTCCTTTCCCTGCCATATTAAAAAAGTCACATAATACATAATATACAAGGTGGGGGGAAAATATATATATATATCTCTTACATATTACAAACACATGTTCTGTCACTCTATTATTGTACCTGAGATTATAAATGCCTTGCTAAAATGAAATCAGTTACCAAGAAAGACTATCTTACTGGGTCAGACTCAAGAATTTCCTTTTTCCTTGTTTAATATTCTGTTTGAGAATAATTAACAATGGTTTGCATCAGGTCATGTCTGTCTTCTCCATTAATTTCAAAAGACTGAAAGCAGACACTGTTCAATACTAGCCACATGTGGTTGTTTAAATTAATTAAAATTAAGCAAACTTTAAAATTCAGTTCCTCAGTCCATTTCACATGTTCAAAAACCACATGTGGTTAGTAGCCACACTGGATGGTGGAGATAGTTTCCATCACTGTAGAAACTTCTATTGGATAGTAACTGGGCTACAGATTTATTCTCAAACATGCCTGGTTTCTTTTCTTAACTTTTAGTAATCTATCATCTTGAATTTAGAACATTTTAATACTACATATTCTTTCTTTTCAGCCTGAACTACTTACCTCTATGAGGGAAAAGATGAAAGACACCTCCTTGTACCTTACACTCTATGTCTGTACTTCCTTTTATCTGCCCTACACACTTCCCTTCTGCCAGCTGCAGCTACTAGTGGTTAGCCTAAATTTAATTTCAAAGATTTGTCAAATAAATCTCAAGTGTATTCCATCCACACCTTTTATGATTTTAATATTTCAATCATATCCCCCCTTATGTTCCATCTTTTTAGACTATATCTTAGCTTACTGTTTGGTGTGCTTGCGTGTGAAAGCCTCCTCCTCATGTCAGTACATATCAGACTTTATCCTCCTCTTACACCTCTTACACCTTACAATGCTTTATGCACTATAGACAGTCAACACATTTTTTAAAATGAGTATGTAACAAGTCAACCTGATATTCATCTTTCCTTGATGAATACTTGGAAAAGAAATGTCTAAGACAGTGTGGGAAAAAGAATCCCTAAAACACCAACAGGAATTAGGAAACAAAGAAACCATTTACCAGAAAGAATCACAAAAGAAATAACTTTCGCAATGTGAAGAGTGATAGATTTATAATGAGAATATCAATGAACAAATTAAAATGACATAATGTAAATAGTATGTTTCACTGATTTTTACTTGTCTCAACTAAAACTTGGAAGAACCTAAATTAAAATGGTCAAGTCAATGGATTTTTTAATCCTATAAAAGCTAACTCTTGCATACAAATAGGAGCCCAGTAAATATTTGTTGCTAGACTGACAATGTACTAAGCAGAAAGAAGCAACCTAATCATGTAAGAGAACAACAGGATTTTGTTAATCTACGTATTTACCATCCAAAGAAGTTAAATATTATGAGGAAGGTTAACACCAAGAATTTAGCGTAGCTACATGAAGAAAATTTCTGAGTATGAGGAATTTAAAACATTACAATTGTATACAAAATACGAATCTTACCTGAAGATTTCAGAGTAAGTGTTAACCTTAACCTAAGAGTAAGGAGGGAAAAGAATTAGGCTAGAGATTTTTTTCAACCCTAACCTTATCCATACATTAGAGAATATACCAAAAAAGAAAAGTTTATGTAAGATGTTGAAACAGGATTACAATAAACTAAACGATGTCTTCACAAACCACTGGATTCAGGAACCTTGTCTTCTACAGACTGTGACTTTTTATAACATATCACACAGTATTCTACACAGAGTGGATGGTCTATACATATTGACTAATTGGTTCTTGTAAAGGATACTCCTGCTTGGGCTTTACTTTATCTTTCAAAACTAAATTAGACGGTTTATCCTGTTCCTTTTCATACTCCTTGAAATCACTCTTGGTGTATTTCCCACCTATTTATTAAAAAAAAAAAAAAAAAAAGACTTAGTAAAAAAACTCACCTAATTTATTAAAGAACAAAAATTAATTTTAAGAGGTATAATACATCAGCTATTTTATAAGTGGCATATATATTGGCGGACAGAAAAAGGCTGAGAAGAAAACAAAAGAAGAGTAATTCATTCTCCATTACTATTTCAAATGAAACCCGTTTTGCTAAGTAGCTATATGCTGCCACCTAACGATATATGTGAGTATTACAACATCAAACTTTCAAATCCTAAATGATACAGTGAATACATTTCACTGGGAAATAATGCAGTATTTAAGTAGGGCCATTAAGTCCATGAGAAATTTAGGTCCAAAGGAAATTGAGGGCTTGAGACTGGAGTCTGAGATCTGAGAGGCTTAGAAGTTTGGAAGAAGTGAGGCTTTAAAGATCTCTGATCTGTCAGAAGAGACACTGACCAAGATCTCCAGAGCACCAAGCAGATAGCAGGACAGCAGGAATGTACACAGAAGTTCACTAAAGGGTGTGAAAGGGGAGGGCTGGCAACAACACCAAAGACAAACTGTCTCTGCTTTGAAATTCTTGCTTAAGTCACCTATATTCCCTCCCAAGTGCCAGAAATGAAATCAACAATCCCTTCAGAAAAATAGGACCTACTGCTGTATCTTTTTTTTTTTTTTTTAAAGATTTTATTTATTTGAGAGAGAGAATGAGATAGAGAGAGAGAGAGCATGAGAGGGGCAGGGTCAGACGGAGAAGCAGACTCCCTGCTGAGCAGGGAGCCCGATGCGGGACTCGATCCCCGGACTCCAGGATCATGACCTAAGCCGAAGGCAGTCGCTTAACCAACTGAGCCACCCAGGCGCCCCTCTACTGTTACATCTTGACTGGCCCTCAGTGGCAGGGCCAGGAAAAAGCATCCTATGCAGCCCCTCTGCTCCCAAGATGAAAACTGTATGTATAAAATATATATACTTCCTTTTTTAAAAGAGAAAGCTACAAATATACATAAAACCTTCATGGGAATAAAAACATGAAATAAGAGGAAATTCTAACATAAAATAAATACATATGTATGTATGTTCAAAGAATGTATGTGGAAAATAATACAAGAAACAGGTAAGAGTGGTTACCTCTGGGGAGGGAAATGGATAGATGAGGGAAGGGAGAGTTTTTTACACCACCTTTTCAATTTTCTACCATATGATCACTAAAACAAACAAACTTCAAAAAAACTTAAAAGAGTTTTGCATCTAGAAGAACCAAGCCATCACAACCATCAAAATCATTACTTTGCAAATATGCCATGTTTGCAATGGGTAATTATAAGTAATTTATAACACAAAAATAGTAAATATATTCACTATCAGCTTAAATACACATAGACACACTCACACACACTCCCCTGTATGTTAGGTTCTTGCTAGCACCTACATGAAACCATAAATGGCAGAGTTCCATCAATGAACATTTCTCCTAATGAACAGCACTAAGACAAAGGAAGTAGAGGCACACACGTGCAAACGCACACACACAATGCACACACACGCATGCACAGTGAACAGAAACAAAGGAAGCTGAACCAACATACCTTTTCCTTTCCACTTAACCTTTGCAACAGACTGGCTAAAATCCACATGTATTCTTCTGTCGTCTATAAGGACATTGTCCATTTTGAAGAACGCTTTCTCACAATCTTCTTCCTGATAGTAATTACAAAAACTCAAGCATAAATCTTTATGGAAAAAATTTCTACAGCTAGAACAAATACTGAAAATACAGCAAGTCTGTTGTTACTAACACTAATATTTGAGTGCCTATCACACACCACATGCTGTTGCATGCTCTGCATCTATGAGCTCAATTAACTCTGATAACAAGCATATGAAGTACTACCTATTATTATCTCCATTTTCTCGAAGAGAAAACATACGTTTAGAAAGGTACATAAGCTGCCAAAGGTCAGCTGGCAAAGGTGAGAGCCAGGATTTGAGCCGAGGCAGTGTGACTGTAGTGGACATACATACACTTACAAATCGTGCTGTACACGTCCATCCACAAACCCTTTCATTTGAAACCCAAAAATATTCTGAAAGTTGAAAGCTGTTTTTATAAATCTGGTGTTAAAATCCATTTGACAGGGGAGCCTGGGAGGCTCAGCCGTTAAGCGTCTGCCTTTGGCGTAGGTCATGATTCCAGGGTCCTGGGATGGAGCCCCGCATCAGACTCCCTGCTCGACGGGAGGCCTGCTTCTCCCTCTCCCACTCCCCCTGCTGTGTTCCCTCTCTGGCTGTCTCTCTCTCTGTCAAATAAATAAAATCTTTAAAAAAATAAAATAAAATCCATTTGACAACAAAACTTGACCTAACAGAAGACCGTGGCCTTGATTTATTCCACTTAGTATGAATACACATTTGTTTCAGTGCAGAAATATTTTGTGAATGATTATGGAGTGCTGACCCAGATGAGTATTACACAGTCCACACCTTTCTAAGTTCTGAAAAAGCCTGAAATCAGGAACATAGCTACGCCCAGGGGTGTGGATAATGGACTGTGGGCCTGAGATACCAAGGTCGGTGTTACATAAGGATTCTTCCTGTCAGCAACTTTACAAACCCCCATCTCCATTTCTGACATCTGAAGACTAGAAGTAATGCATTTCAACCCAGCATTGATCAATTATCTCCTATATTCCTGGAAACATATTCTTTGGTGTGCTCACAACTTACTAGAGACAATTCAGAGAAGAAGATAAAAAAACAAAAACTACGTTATAATTTATTTATTTACCATGTATGTCAAGAATTAAATGGATTATAAACTCCATAAAGATATAAAGCTTTATTCATCTTTGTAGATACATCATTTAGAACATCATCTGGCACATGATAGGCAATCAGTGTATTTTTTTTTTTTTAAAGTAAGCTCTACATCCAACATGGGGCTCAAACTCATGACCCAAGAGGTGCATGCTCTACTGACTGAGCCAGCCAGACGCCACAACAATCAATGTATGTTTGATGAATCTGTAATGATTATACTTGGGCAGGCATAACTGCATCACTGTGCCCTTTCCCTAAAGAGAAAGTTCTCAGATATTTTACACTTATGTAGGAACCTGACTTATGACAAAGATGGCACTGCCAAGCTGTGTGGATAGGACAACCTTTTCAATAAACTATACTGAGTGCCCTTGCTATCCAATGTAAGAAAAATGAAATTTAACACGATACACATACTACACAAAAATCAAATTACCGATCTAAGTGGGAAAGATTTTTCACAGCAAACCTTCTAAAGGTAGCATTGGAGAATATTTTCATGTCTGTGGGGGTAAACAAAGTTTTTTAAAACCAGCCATAAGAAAAATATTGACAAACTGAACTAAAAATCAGAAATTTCTGCTTATCAAAAGACACCATTAAAAATGGGGAAAAGGCAAATCTATAGAAAAGATACTTGCAACACATACAACCAAAAAATAAACTTGTATCCAGAAAATGTAAAGAATTCTTACAAATCAAGAAAAAGGCAGCCAAACACCCAATCAAAAAGTGGCCAAGTCTTGAACAGTTACTTCATTTAAAAAAAAAAAGACATCCAAATGCAATAAACGTATGAAAGGGGGCGCAACCAAGGAAATGCAAAATAAAACCATCATAAGATACCCCTACACACTCACCAGAATGGATAAAAATTTTCAAGACTGACCACACCAAGAACTGACAGGGACTCTCACACATTGCTAGTGGAAGCGAAAATTAGTATAACCACTTCTGGGGGAAAAAAACAAAACTACCCTGGAAAACTAATTAAAATAAATCTACTATAGCCACAAGTACCCTATGACCTAGCAATGCACTCACAGGTACATACCCAACAGAAATGCATATATATGTACACCAAAACACACGGAAGAAACGGCTTACAGTAGAACCTTTCTTAATAGCTCAAAACTACAAAGGACCCAAGTGTCCGTAACAGCTGAATGGAAATCTAAATTGTTTTATATACACATAATAAAATACTCTATAGCAAGAAAACTCCATATACACACCATGAAATACCATGTCAATGGAAATTAATGAAAAAAGTTAACATGCTACTACATATGTAGTAACCTATAAATCTTACAAATTAAGCAAAAGATGCTGGACACAAAAAAACACATACTGTGTTTACATTTATAGCAAGTTTAAAAATTAGACAAAAGAGGTCTATAGTGTTAGAAGTAGCAGTGATAGGGAGGGCCTCTGGAATTCTGGTTTTTTCTGCTATCGCAGTGCCTAAAATATAGAAGGTATTCGATAAATGCTCTGGAATAACTATCACTTGGAAGGAGCTACTATTGGACACACATCAGTCCAAAGCTGCATAGAAATGACAGCCTCACACAGTGGCTAAAAGCAAAAGGAACAGTGTCAGATTTTTCTAAATTCAAATCCCAGCTATGACATTCACTAGGGGCATGATTTTAATCAAGTCACACGACCACTATATGTCTCAGTTTAGTTATTTGGAAAATATATTTCACAGAGTTGTGAGGGTAAAATGCAGGTCAAGTAGTATAATGCCTAGCTTAAAGAAAGTTATTTGAGGGGCGCCTGGGTGGCTCAGTCGTTAAGCGTCTGCCTTCGGCTCAGGTCATGCATGATCCCAGGATCCTGGGATCGAGCCCCGCATCGGGCTCCCTGCTCTGCAGGAGGCCTGCTTCTCCCTCTCCCACTCCCCCTGCTTGTGTTCCCTCTCTCGCTATCTCTCTCTCTGTCAAATAAATAAATAAATAAATAAATAAATAAAAATTAAAAAAAAGAAAGTTAGAGTGACATAAGCTATCATCATTATTATTATAGATCTAGAAGATACTATCTAATCCAATATTCAAGTTGTATTTATAAGGAGGCTAATGCCTAGAAATAAGAGTTCTAAACAAAGTGACAAATATCATACAATAGGTGGTCAATTACAGAGCTCAGGTTAACATCTAGAACTTTACACCCAGTCCAGTTCTCTATTACTCAATTACAGATCTACATAAACAATGCTGAAAAATCATCGTATATATACAATGTGAAGGATTTCACCTAAAACTTTAAAGTTTTAAAGATACATAAACTCAGACTGCATCTGACCCTAAACTAAAGGTACATATATTAACAACAACAGATGTTGAATTTACCCTCTATTTGAATATAATAAAATTATTTTTCTTGGGTGCCTAGAGAAAGGGTAAACTAATTTTCTAATTTCAGAGACTAGAAAGTTCTATAATTTTTCACATTTTAACACTATATAAGAACAAAATAAATATAAACTTAAAATATATATACTATGACCTACCTTTTCAAATTCAATAAAAGCATAACAGAGGGATTCTCCTGTCTTCCAATCCCGAATAACTTCACAACTGAAAGAAAGTTTGGAAAAAGTGACTTTAAAGAAAAAGCATTCACCCTTACTCTTCAAAAATGAAGAACAAAATAAGCAGTTATTAAAAGTCAAAGTTAAGGGGCACCTGGGTGCTCAGTCAGTTAAGCATCTGCCTTTGGCTCAGGTCATGATCCCGGAGTCCTGGGATCACATCCTGAGTCGGGCTCCCTGCTAAGCAGGGAGTCTGGTTCTCCCTCTGTCTCTGTCTCTGTCTCATTCTCTCTCACATAAATAAATAAATAATCTTAAAAAAAAAAAACCTCTTATGGGGCGCCTGGGTGGCATAGTCGGTTAAGCGTTAAGCGTCTGCCTTCGGCTCAGGTCATGATCTCAAGATCCTGGGATCGAGTCCCACATCCAGCTCCTTGCTCAGAGGGGAGCCTGCTTCTCCCTCTGCCTGCCGCTCCCCCTGCTTGTGCTCTCTCTCTGACAAATAAATAAAATCTTTAAAAAAAAACCAAAAAACCTCTTATAAAAAAAATCAAAGTTAAACTCGTGGAACTATACTCCTCCAAATTTCTTCAATAACAATTAAAAAAAGTAGTTCACCAGCGTAGTAACAAAATTATCTCAATTCTACTCTAAATGCCCAATCTTGGCCTACAGTCCTAAATTTCTTTTTTTTTTTAAGAATTTTTTTATTTATTTGACAGAGAGAGACACAGCAAGAGAAGAACTACAAGCAGCGGGAGTGGGAGTGGGAAAGGAAGAAGCAGGCTTCCCGCCAAGCAGGGAGCCCGATGCGGGGCTCGATCCCAGGACCCTGAGATTATGACCTGAGCCGAAGGCAGATGCTTAAGGACTGAGCCACCCAGGCGCCCCTATAGTCCTAAATTTCTAATGCACTGAAGAAAGTGTAAGATAAAACTATTTACTTCCCTGTGCCAAAAGTAAACTACTGCTAAAAAATTCTTTTAAGTCATAATTCACTTCTGGTCCAAATGTAGAGGAATTACAGAATATCTAATGTTACTGTAAAATAATGTATGTACATTCATACATATATACACATTTAATAAGTTTATGCTTTGTAGTTTTTGAATTTTAATATAAACCAAGCTCAAATTTTACCCCGTAAGTATAGCTGTTATATAGAACGAATCCATCTTGACAAGTAAGTAAAAGGACCAGTAAGATGGGAGTTGAAACCATGCAGCTTGTCCATTTCCTCACATTTCATAAGTCTCATTTTATTTTATTTTTTATTTTATTTATTTGACAGAGAGAGAGAGAGTACAAGCAGGGGGAGTGGTAGGGAGAGGGAGAAGCAGGCTCCCACTAAGCAGAGAGCCTGACGTGGGGCTCCCTCCATTCCAGGACCCCGGGATCATGACCTGAGCTGAAGGCAGACGCTTAACCGACTGAGCCACCCAGGCGCCCTATAAGTCTCATTTTAAAAACATGAAATGAGGGGCCTGTTCCACTTACTTCTTGTTTTAAAGCAAAAATGTGTGTGCTGGAAGTGGGACAAACATTCAATTATATATATATATATTTGTATGCACACATACACACACATATACTTAGTTTTCTTCCCTACTGTACAAAAGACTCATCTGTAAAATTCACCACTACAAAATTCCAGAGTTCACAGATTAATCAAAAAAATGTCATTAGAAAACCACCAATACCTAGTTTTTCTAAAATCTTTCACTAATTCTAGAGATTACCTTCTTATTGGCCCAAATCTTGAGAATATTATCTCCAGATCTTCATCAGTGGTCACTGGATTCAATTTACACACAAACAGCACATTTTCTGGAGGCTTAATATCTGCATCAGGTAGGTCTCCCACCTAAATTATAAGTAAACAAAAATTTAAATCAATTCCTTTGTTGTTTCTATTCTAAATACCCTATCTAGCCCAAAATGCTGATTTCTCTAAACAACTAAATTTACATTAGGAATCTACAGGCTTAGGAAAAGAAATCTAGGTAAGATTTCAAAATTTGAAATTACAATGTTCCTAGGGGCACCTGCCTCAGTTGTTAAGCGTCTGCCTTCGGCTCAGGTCATGATCCCAGGATCCTGGGATCGAGCCCTCCATCGGGCTCCCCGCTCCGCGGGAAGCCTGCTTCTCCCTCTCCCACTCCCCCTGCTGTGTTCCCTCTCTCGCTGTGTCTCTCTCTGTCAAATAAATAAATAAAATCTTAAAAAAAAAAAAAGAAATTACAATGTTCCTGGTAGTAATATTAATAGCTAATACTTGTCTACCTCTGACTTTGTATGAACACCATGCTTGGCACTTCATATACACTACTAATTCTTTTTTTTTTTTTAAGATTTTATTTATTAGACAGGGAGATAGAGAGAGCACAAGTAGGCAGAGCGGCAGGCAGAGGCAGAGGGAGAAGCAGACTCCCCGCTGAGCAGGGAGCTTGATGTGGGACTCCATCCCAGGACCTTGGGATCATGACCTGAGTCGAAGGCAGACGCTTAACAACTGAGCCACCCAGGCGCTCAACTACTAACTAATTCTTAAAACAACCATGTGGTTTCCATTTTAAAAATGAATAAAGTAAAATTCAAAAACGTTAAATAACTAACTTAAGGCCACACAGTAGTAAGCAACAGTTGGGATTTGAACACAGATCTATCTGGCTTCCAAGTCCCAATTTTATCTCCTGTTTTTCTTTTTTCAAGTATTTGATATATTTTAAAAAGAATTTATATAAAGTATATCTAAGTTACGAAGCATGAAAATAAAAAACACCCATGATGCCAACAACTAGCTAAAGAACTAAAATGTCCCCCGATCCCATGACTCTGCCTTTCTCACCAGAATACCAAACGTCCTGCTTTTTGGTTTTCCTTTTTGGCCATTCCCCTAGATCTTCAGTTTTCCCACGTATGTATGTATCCCCAGAAATATAGTTTTAGTTTTGCTTGTTTTTAACAAACTTTTGAAAAATATTATCATCCTGACCCTAGGCTTCTGCATTAGTAATGCCCCATTCTTTCCACACTGTTGTTCAATACCAAACCGCAACAATTCCTGGACAGTGTTTCTAGCTTTTTACTCTTATCCTATCATCTTCTACTTTGGCCAAACTGAAGTCAACTTCACAGACAACTACTGCACTGAGCAGGGAATCCCACTTCCTAATGAAGAACCAGTGAGGGTGACTCTGGGAGAAAACCATGATGATAGAATTGGTTTCATTGTGGGAAAACTGTATTTCCCATGGACCTTTAGATAGGAAAACAATATTCCTTTATACATATATTCAAAAACTCTCAAGAGATAATTTCTGATAACATTATCATGTAAACTGTCTCCTCTTGGATAAACACACTTAAAAAAACTTTTTTTAATCAGGAACAGTAATAAGCAACAGAGCCAGTAAGATCTGCTCAGTGTTTCTGAAGCCCATCAAAAGACAATAATCCGGGGTGCCTGCCTGGCTCAGTCAGTAGAACATGCAACCCTTGATCTCAGGGTCATGAGTTCAAGTCCCATGTTGGGCGTAAAGCTTACTTTAAAAAAATTTTTTTTTTAAAAAGACAATAATCTATGTCCAATAAACAATATCACAGTATGTAAGAGGAAGAGCAAATCAGTAAAAAATTCTGAAAAGCACCTATAATACATCTAAAGGAAGCACAGAAGAAAAAAAAAGGTTAATGAGTTAAAAAAGAACTTGCTATATATACTACTTAGTCAAAAGTAACTTTAAAATACTATGGAGGGGGCACCTGACTGGCTCAGCCAGTGGGACATATGACTCTTGATCTTGGAGTTCTAAGTTTGAGCCCTACACTGGGTGTAGAGATTACTTAAAAATAAAATCTTAGGGACGCCTGCATGGCTCAGTCAGTTAAGCGTCTGGGATCAAGTCCCGCATCAGTCTCCTTGCTCAGCAGGGAGCCTCCTTCTCCCTCAGCCTGCTGCTCCCCCTGCTTGTGCTTGCTCACGCTCTCTCTCACAAATAAAGTCTTAAAAAAAATAAAAATAACATCTTTTTAAAAATTAAAAACAATAAATAATATAAGGAAATTTAAATATTCATAACTATGAAGTTCAAAACTAACACTGCAAAATACTAGTTGAATTATCATTTTATTAGACACAAAGTAAAGGAACTAATGGTTTTTTTCGTTTGGTTTGCTTTCAGTTTCATGATTTTTAAAAACAGAAGATAGGAGGTGCGCCTGGGTGGCTTGGTTAAGGGTCTGCCTTCAGCTCGGGTCGTGATCCCAGGGTCCTGGGATCGAGCCCCGCATCGGGTTCTCTGCTCCACGGGGGGCCTGCTTCTCCCTCTCCCACTGCCCCCCTGCTTGTGTTCCCTCTCTCGCTGTCTCTCTCTCTGTCAAATAAATAAATAAAATCTTTAAAAAAGCACCTGCGTGGCTCAGTCAGTTAAGTGTCCAACTCTTGATCTCAGCTCAGGTCTTGATCCCAGGATCATGAGCTCAAGCCCCACATTAAAAATAACAATAATTAAAAAATAAAAAATAGAAGATAGAGGGGCACCTGACTGGCTCAGCTGGTAGAGCATGTGACTCTTGATCTCAGGGTTTTGAATTCAAGCCTCATGGTTGGTCATAGAGCCTACTTCAAAAAAAAAAAAAACAGGGGCACCCAGCTGGCTCAGTAGGAGGAGTGTGTGACTCTTGATCTCAGGGTAGTGAGTTCAAGCCCCGAGATTACTTACGTAAATAAAACTTAAAAAAAAAAAAAAAAAGGTGAAACCTGTTAATATTGAGAATCAAAACAACACAGGATCACCTATTAGAATGGCTAAAATCCAAAACACTGACAATACCAAATGCTGACAAGGATGTTGAGCAACAGGAACTTTCAATTTTTTTTTTAAAGATTTTATTTGTTTTATTTATTTGTCAGAGAGAGAGAAAGAAAGCACGCATGAAAAGCAGGGGGAATGGCAGGCAGAAGAAGAAGCAGGCTCCCTGCTGAGCAAGAAGCCAGATGCGGGACTTGATCCCAGGACCCTGGGATCATGACCTGAGCTTAACCGACTGAGCCACCCAGGCATCCCAGGAACTCTGAATCATTACTAGTGGGAATGCAAAATGGACAGCCAGTTTGGAAGACAGCTTGGCAGTTTCTTACAAAGATAAACACAATCTTACCATAAATTCTAGTAACTGCAGTTTTATATTTAGTTATAGTTTTATAGCAGTTTTAGGCATACTTGCCAAAACTTGGAAGCAATTAAGACGTTTTTTAATAGGTGAATGGATAAACAAACCATGGTACGTCCAAACAATGGAATAAATTTTTTGATCAAAAGAAATAAGCTATCAAGCCACAAAAAGACATGGAGGAAACGTAAATGCATATGGCCAAGTGGAAGAAGTCAATCTTAAAAGGATATATACTGTATGATTCCAACCATATGACATTCTGGAAAACGCATAAGTATGTAGGCAATAAAAAAGATCAGTGGTTGCCAGGGGTTGGGGGCAGGGAGGGATAAATATGCGGGGATTTTTAGGGAGTGAAACTATTCTCTATGATACTATGATGGTAGATATATATCATTATACATTTCTCAAAACCCACAGAATGTACAACACAAAGAGTAAAACCTAATGTAAATTATGGACTTTACTTAATAATATTATCACTATTGACTCACCAATTGTACCACACAAATGCAAGATGTTAATAAGAAAAACTGTTGGGGACGTGGAGGGGAGTACACAGAAGAATTCTCTGTACTTTCTGTTCAATTTTTTTTTTTTTTAAAGATTTTATTTATTTATTTGAGAGAGAGTGAGAGAGACAAAGAGCACAGGAGGGGGGAGCGGGAGAGGGAGAAGCAGACTCCCCGCTGAGCAGGTAGCCCGATGCGGGACTCGATCCCGAGACTCCAGGATCATGACCTGAGCCGAAGGCAGTCGCTTAACCAACTGAGCCACCCACGCGCCCTCAATTTTTTTTTATAAACTTAAAACAGTGGGGTGCCTGGGTTGCTCAGTCAGTTAAGCGTCTGCTTTCGGCTCAGATCATGAGCCCCACATCTGGCTCCCTGCTCAGCAGGGAGTCTGCTTCTCCCTCTCTCTCTGCCCCTTCCCCTGCTCATGTGCTCTCTCTCTCTCAAATAAATAAAATCTTTTAAATACAAAAATAAATAAATAAACCTAAAACAGCTCTAAAAAATAAAGCCTATTTATTAAAATCAAAGCCAAAAAAGGAATCCATGAGTCCATACTAAAAATGAACATATAATAAAAAGATAAGAAAGGAGGGTCGTTCCTTACAGTAGAAGGCAGGCTGGCAATATGGAAGGAGTAGGGGAGTTAGAAAATCACCATTTTGCACCCATTAGAGTCAACACTGGTTCAGGTAAGAATCATGAACAGCTAAGAAATCCACAGGGACAATTTGATAAGGAACAAGATATTTAAAAGGTCTCAAATGCTACAGACTGCTACTAGTCGCAAGGGGAAAACAGAAAGTATGTAATGGAGACACTAGGCAGTGGACTACCTTGCTCAAGTAATCAAAATGAACACTTCCCAGTGAAGGGCATATAGCTATTGTATACCTGCAAATACAACATCTGAGAAGGTCACTTGTGTAGTATTCTGGCTGTGTGCGTAATCTGAATCTAATCTCAAGGCAACAGTAGATAAACCTAAATTGAAGAATATTCTATAAAACAGATGACCTATACTCCTCTAAAATGTTAATAGCACGAAAAATAAAGACAGGTTAAGGAATTCCCCCAGATGTTAGAAGAAATATGATAACTAAATGCAACAGATGCCCGGGTGGCTCAGTTGGTTAAGCGTCTGCCTTTGGCTCAGGTCATGAACCTGGGATCCTGGGATCGAGCCCAGCATTAGGCTCCCTGCTCAGCGGAGAGCCTGCTTCTCCCTCTCCCTCTCCCTGCTACTCTGCTACTTGTGCACTCTCTCTGTCAAATAAATAAATAAAAATCTTTTTTAAAAATTTAAAAAAATAAAAATAAAAAATGCAACAGATGATTATGAGCTTGATTCTAGACCAAATGGGAAAAGCTGTAAAAGATATTACTGAAATAACTGACAAAATTGAAATATGGGCTGTAATTTCTATCAATTTTAAATATCCTGATTTTGATAACTGTACTGTGAATATGTATGATAATATTGTTGATCTTCGGAAATACACACTGATGTAAGAGGTAAAAAGGTATGATGTTTAGGTCTTACTTTCTATGAGTCCAGGAAAAATAGCATGTGTATGTGCATGTATAATCAGAGAGAGAGACAGAACAAATAATCAGCAGAATTGTCAAAAATGTTAAAAACTGGTGAATTTCGGGGTGCCTGGGTGGCTTAGTCGGTTAAGCATCTGACTCTTGATTTTGGCTCAGGTCTTGGTCTCAGCGTCATGACACTGAGCTCCGCACTGGGCTTGGCACTGGGCGTGGAACCTGCTTAAGATTCTCTCCCTCCCTCTCTCTCTGCACCTCCCTGCCTCTCTCCTTCTCTTAAAAAAAAAAAAAAATTGGTGAATCGGAATAAAAGGTATAGAGAAGTTCTCTATACTATTTTTTGTAACTTTCTCATAAATTTGAAATTATCTGAAAATAAAGTTTTGTTATGTTAATCCAACATCTTTCTGGCATAAACTGCCTACACTTTTGCTACTAAAAACTCTGATGATAGGGACACCTGAGTGGCTCAGTAGGTTGGGCATCTGCCTTCAGCTCAGGTCATGATCCCAGGGTCCTGGGATCGAGCCCTGCATCAGGCTCCTTGCTCAGAAGGGAGTCTGCTTCTCCCTCTGCCTGCTGCTCCCCCTGCTTGTGCTCTCTCTCTCTCTCTCTCAAATAAACAAATAAAATCTTTAAAAACAAAAACAAACACAAAAACCTCTGATGATAATCTAATATTCTTTCCCTATAAGTCATTTTTGTTGCCCAGTTGCTCAAAAGATTCTTCTTTTGGGGTGCCTGGGTGGAACAGTCGGTTAAGCGTTCGACTCTTGGTTTCTGCTCAGGTCATGATCTCAGGGTTGTGAGACTGAGCCCCTTATCAGGCTCCCCACTCAGGGTGGAGTCTGCTTTACACTCTCTCCCTCTCCCTCTGCCCCTCCCCACTGCATTCTCTCTAAAATAAATAAATAAATCTTAAAAGAGAAAAAGATTTTTTTTTTAAGTTCAGTAACTTTCTTAGAATTTGTCATGCCGGGGGCGCCTGGGTGGCTCAGTTGGTTAAGCAACTGCCTTCGGCTCAGGTCATGATCCTGGAGTCCCGGGATCAAGTCCCGCATCGGGCTCCCTGCTCGGCAGGGAGTCTGCTTCTCCCTCTGACCCTCCTCCCTCTCATGCTCTCTGTCTCTCATTCTCTCTCTCTCAAATATATAAATAAAATCTTTAAAAAAAAAAAAAAAAAAGAATTTGTCATGCTGTTGGTTGTTCTGGGCCAATAGTCTCAGCTACACAGTGTAGATTTTCAAATATTTTTTAATTCAGTAAAGTTTTCTTGAATTATAGTCTTTAATATTTGTTCCTCCAGACTGGTGATGTGAATATGAATTTTGAAACAGATGAAGAATTTGAAAACTCTACTATATAAAACAATGATAATAATAAAAACTGAATTATCCATTCAAATATTTATTGATGATCTACTATGGGACAGATATGCCTATTCCACAAAAAATTAACAAATGGAAAAAATGTCTAGTAGGTCAATTAATCAGTACTAAAGAACTGTTCCCCAAATGACTTCATACTGTAATACAAAGGAGTATGTTTTACAGTACTCAATTTCTACCCAGGTTCCTTGTATCCTGTAACTACTTAACCTCAACACTTTACAACAATTCTTTTCAACAAAGAATTGTTTTGTTTTTTTTTTTGTTTTTGTTTTTTTAAAGATTTTATTTATTTATTTGACAGAGAAAGAGAGAGCACAAGTAGGCAGAGTGGCAGGCAGAGGGAGAAGGAGAAGCAGGCTCTCTGCTGAGCAGGGAGCCGGACGTGGGGCTCGATCCCAGGACCCCAGGATCGTGACCTGAGCCGAAGGCAGCCACTTAACCAACTGAGCCACCCAGGCGCCCCACAATCAAAGAATTGTTCTTTAATAAATAAGGAACATATATAATAATAATATAAAGATATTATAATATCTTTATTATATATATAATATAATAAAATTATTATATATAATATATATAATTTTATATATATAAATATAAAAATTATTATATATATAATAAAAATATAAAAATAATAAAGAACAATCAAAGAATTGTTCTTTAATACAAATAAAATTCGATCCAATAAACAGTCTTCAAAAATGGGATGAATATAAACAATTGAAATTCAATGCATATTTGTAAATTGTATATCCACTGCTCATTTTTTTTTTTTTAAAGATTTTATTTATTTATTTGAGAGAGAGAGAATGAGAGAGAGCAAGCACATGAGAGGGGGGAGGGTCAGAGGGAGAAGCAGACTCCCTGCTGAGCAGGGAGCCCGATGCGGGACTCGATCCAAGGACTCCCGGATCATGACCTGAGCCGAAGGCAGTCGCTTAACCAACTGAGCCACCCAGGCGTCCCTCCACTGCTCATTTTTTAAAAAGGCACTTGGTACTGTATTGATTTTGGAACCAAATTTGTTTACTTTCATGTATTATGTCATATAAAATTTAATCCAGAAAAGAACTCTTAGCTAAATTTTTAATACTTTGACTATCAAAGAGCCAAAAATAGGGGTGCCTGAGTGGCTCAGCTGGATGAGCATCCAACTCTTAATTTCGGCTCAGGTTATTATGTCAGGGTTGTGGGATTGAGCCCCACATTGGGCTCTGTGCTGGGTGTGGAACCTGCTTGAGATTCTCTCTCTCCCTCGCCCCTCTGCGTCCCGCCCTCTCCCAACCTAAAAAAAAAAAAGAAAAAGAACCAAAAAATAAACTCACAATGAATTGTATATTAAATAAATTGCAGAACAACTATCTGAACAAAGATAATCATCTTACCATTTCCAATAGAATAGCCTGAGTTTTGGCCTCTTTTTCTGCCTTTATTTCTTCTACTTCTTCAGCTGATCTTCCTTTGAAATCATCAATTTCTTCATCTGCTCCTATTCGACCACTCTGTAAGGCAGAAGTTATTTAAACATATAGTGAAAGAATTGAAAAATCTGAGAAATACGGGAGATGTGATGCTTTGTCCTTGGTTCCATCAAATGTGTTAGAATAGACGGAAACTTATAAGCCTCTGAAAATTGATTTAAATTAATTTGATAATATGAGCCAGACTAAGCTTCTAATTTATTATTAAATCAAGATAAACATTATAAAGAAATTATCTGGTATCCAACTCAGTGCTGAATGCAGAAAATAAATGACCTTAAAAATTAAGCACCAAATCCCAACTATGAAGATCAATTCCGCTTTGAGAAAGCCTCATAAACAGAAACTTATATCTTAAAAAATATGAAGGAAAAGTCTACATTATTTCACAAAAATTTCTGGGTTCTAGCATGGCTCCAGAGTGTTCCCAGTTGAAAACTCCCTTACAAGATGATAGTTTACCTTAGCCTTAAAGCTACACTCCTAGAGTTAGGAGACAAGAAAAACATTTTCGCAAGGTATTCACATAAGCTTCCAGAGCTAAGGCTCTTCTAGTGGAACAGAAATTGAAGAAAGGAAATTAGGGAAATCAAAAGATAGCTAGAAAAATTAGTATCTCTATGGAAGAGAAAAAGAAGGCTAAACTTGTCCTAGTAGAATTGATCAAGCAAGACAGTCATTCTGAAGAAATAAGTTTTAATAAACTAAAAAGCAAAATCTATACAAAGCATTAATATGCATGTACATTCAATTACAAGAGGACTCTACTTACATCTAGCTGTTCCCTTGTAGGTTCTGGTGATCGATCAGGAATTAATAAATCAGGAGGGTCATCAAACGGATCATCTAAAATCACTGTATGATTTATCCTTACAAAATAAATCCAAGTCAAAGGTTTCATTTACATTATTTCAGAATTCATGTTTTACTTTTTATAAAGATTATAACAAATGTCTTAAGTATCTCTAACGCCCAAAAATCATAGGCACTTAAATTTTAATGCACAAGTATACATTACGAGAGTATACTTTCACAATCAGTGTTACTGTTTTTCATTGTTTGATATTAGATTTACTACTCTGCATTACTCTAAAATAATATATCTAATATTAATATGTCTAAATCTTAGTACTTTTGCCATATTTCTCAATAATATACATTTTTTAAAACTAAATTAAGGAGGGGCGCCTGGGTGGCTCAGTCATTGGGTGTCTGCCTTCGGCTCAGGTCATGATCCCAGGGGCCTGGAATCAAGCCCCACATCAGGCTCCCTGCTCAGCGGGAAGCCTGCTTCTCCCTCTCCCACTCCCCCTGCTTGTGTTCCCTCTCTCACTGTCTTTCTCTCTGTTAAATAAATAAATAAAAATCTTTAAAAAAAAACAAAAAACTAAACCTAAATTAAGGATTAATAATTCCTCCCAACATAAGCAATTATAAATAATTAGTAGAAGTATAAAAATACAAGGGCGCCTGGGTGGCTCAGTTGGTTAAGTGACTGTCCTCGGCTCACGTCATGATCCTGGAGTCCCGGGATTGAGTCCCACATCGGGCTCCCTGCTCAGCAGGGAGTCTGCTTCTCCCTCTGACCCTCCCCCCTCTCGTGTTCTCTCTCTCATTCTCTCTCTCTCTCTCAAATAAATAAATAAAATCTTTAAAAAAAAAAAAAGAAGTATAAAAATACAAAAGGTCTTTTTTACTTTATGGATTCGTATAGTCTCGTATTAATTCACATTTTGGAATTATCCAAAAACCAGTTCTATGCTTGCCATCTCCACAAACATCACAGTATTAAAACATTCTAGTACATTGAGATAGCAACCACACCTGATATCTTGATATGGTACAAAGTCCTTGTCAACAAAGGTCTCATTAATTTTCTTAATTATGTCCATGCCTTCTGTCACCTCACCGAACACTGTATGAACACCATCAAGATAATCTAGATTATCTCCTGTAGTAATAAGAAACTGAATAGAAAGACACAGAAAAATATAAATATATATCTATAATTCAAACTGAAATCAGTTACAGACTGACAAAAATATACAAACACAATACTCTACATTCACTGCATGGATTCTTACCCACTTGTTACTAGTACTAATTAAAAAGTACAAGCTTATACATAAAATATCAATACACATACAGATGCTTCCCTGATTGTTTAAAATACTTGGGCAAACCAAAGCTCAGTTTCTTCACATGTGAATTATGAGGGGAAAAAAAGCATCTACCCCAAAATGGGTTGTTGTGAGGATCAGACAATGAATGAAAGGTTCTCAACATGATCTGTTTTGAAGTAATAAATACCAAAAGGAAAGAGACCACAATGTGAACAGTGATGATCCATGGATAGTAGGATTGTGGATAATGTTACACTTTTTTGTATCTTCTGAACTCCTCACACTGGACATGCCTTTAAAAGAAAAAAGTACAGGCGACTGGGTGGCTCAGTTGGTTAAGCATCTGACTCTTGATTTCAGCTCAGGTCATGAGATCGAGCCCTGTGTCAGGCTCATGCTGGGGGTGGAGCCTGCTTAAGATTCTATCTCTCCCTCTGACCCCCCTTCTCTCTCTAATAAAAAAAATATAAATAAATAAATAAATAAATTTTTTAAAAGAACAAAGTAATTTTTTTTAAATATTTTATTTTTAAGTAACCTCTACACCCAACATGGGGCTCAAACTCACAACCCTGAGGAGTCACATGCTCTACTGACTGAGCCAGCCAGGTGCCCCCCAAAATAATTTTTTTATATAAAAAAAATATAGTATAATATTTTTCTTCTAACAATTATCTTTGAAATTCTCTTCTTATTGGATAGCTTAAAGCGATAACTTGTGGCTCTTTCCAGTCCTTCATTTTAAAACAAAACTCATCCTGGGGCGCCTGGGTGGCACAGTCAGTTAAGCATCTGCCTTCAGCTCACGTCATGATCCCAGGGTCCTGGGATTGAGCCTTGCACTGGGCTCCCTCTCCCCCTGCTCATGCTCTCGCTCTCTCAAATAAATAAATAAAATCTTTAAAAAAATGTTCTCTATAAAAAAAAGTAAATAAAAATTTAAAAATAAAACAAAACTCATCTTCTTACTCATTTCCTAACCTGAGATCCATGTTGATCACTGCCATTGTTCACCATGGACACAGTGCCTTTCTTCTTGTGCTTAATTCTTGGTACTTTTTCAGCCTCGAAAAAGCTTGCTTGATCACCATACAGTTGACTGAAAATACATACAGTAAAGTTATAAAATATAAGTACTCTCAACATGAAATACAAAGTACTAGTAACAAACAGGATTACCATTTCTTTATAGAAATGCCACTATGATTCAAAATATTCTCTTTTTTTTTATTTGCTATAGACATTTAGGGAACTTGGAAAAAAAATCTATATTTGAATTGTATTTTAAAATGCAGATTGAAATATGTTAGATAACACTGTTAAGAGGCAATTCTATTTTTTCTCATTTAAAAATAAAAGAACTCACCCAAAAACAGACTCTCCTCCACGGCCAGTCCCTGTAGGATCACCAGTTTGTATGATAAAATCCCTCTATAATAAACAAGATACTTTGTTAATTCACAGAGTTTGCTAGATGGTTCCAATAATAAAGGACATGACTTATATCCACCAACTCACCTGTACATTGTGAATAAGACAATAATTGTAATACTTTATTTTGCACAACTTCAGGAAATTCAAGCAGGCTGAAAGAAAAGTAAATACTAAATTTATCATAGTGGTTCACAAAAACATTTTTAAGCAAGTAAATGCTTAGTTGGCATAATTTCATTTCTAAATTACCATACAAACACCCCCCAATGGTCAAATATCCTAAATCATAAAAAAGGCAGTAAGTCTAGAAAAAGGCAATATATTTTAAATTATCTTTTTATTCTCTTTTTCTTAGGACTTCTTGGGCATCTGAGCTAATGCAGGAAACTGACACTTATTTGGGATAGGCAACCATTAACTAATGGATTAGTTTTGCAAGAGAAAAAAAACCCAAAGAGGATACTATGATGGAAAAGAATCTATCAGAGTATCTGAAAATGGGTACAAATTATATAAATTAGATAAAATCAAATATCTGAGACCAATTTCTTTAATGATGACTAAACAGCTCTTCAGAAAAATCCATATACTTATCATGTACCAGCTTTCTCATATAAATACACTCATTTATTCAGTAAATATTTATGGAGTATCTTCTAGGTGCTTGGCACTGCTATCACAAATGCCATTAAACCATAGTCCCTCCCCTCAACAAGTTCATAGTCTAGTTGTACACTAACAAACTCTCAGAACACTAAGCTAGAAACCAGACAGAAAGACCTATGAGGCTGTCCAGGGTCCTTACACCCGAGCAAAATAATTACAATACTGGATATATCTAATAATACCATCTGGGCCACTTATATAGTAAAATGGTAAAAAGTGGTTTTAAAAAAGCCACAAAGTTCAAAAGGAAGATTGTTTCTGGCTAGGGAAATTAGAAGACCTCATAGAGGCTGAAGGTGGGCATTAAAAGAACTAGACAGGGGTGCCTGGGTGGCTCAGTCGTTAAGCATCTGCCTTCGGCTCGGGTCATGATCCCAGGGTCCTGGGATCGAGACCTGCATCGGGTTCCCTGCTCTGCGGGAAGCCTGCTTCTCCCTCTCCCATTCCCCCTGCTTGTGTTCCTTTCTCGCTGTGTCTCTATCTGTCAAATAAATAAATGAAATCTTTAAAAAAAAAAAAAAAATACAAGAACTAGACAGGCAACGAGTAGAGAGTAAGCATTTCAAACTGGAAAGACAGTATGAATAAGTCTGGATGTGCAAATATAAATGTTTTTTGAAGGGTCCAAAAGACCAGTCTAAGCTCTGTAACACTCTGGTAATACAAAGTAATAGAGGGTAAATAGACCGGAGGGGTAAGATGGGGCCAAGGTATTGAAAGGTCTTGAATATCAGGATTTTGATTGTTTTCCTAGAAAAATACATTTCTGGGATTACTGTTAAATACAAGAGTAGTCCTTTAACTAGAAAACAAAAATAATGGATCTAGGTAGTGATCAATGGCTGCCAAAATCCTTAGATGAAAAGCTAATGGGGACACTATAACAGATACATCAGGTGGACACGCCTGAACCCACCGACCAATTTTAACTTCGCAGTAAGAACCAACCAGACATCTAGTACTTCCTGAATGTGATGCAGCTGAAGTGCAGACTACCTTATATGAAAATATTCTTGCCAAAAACATTAAGCCGGTACCTTATCAAGGCTCTAGATCTAAGTGGCAATTTATGAGAAACAGAAGAGATAAAAATATATTTAAAGATACAACAAGGATAAAATCAGTCAAATCCAAAATGAGGGAAATTCTATAAAACAAATGACTCAGATTCCTTCTCAAAAAGTTGTTAAGGTAGAGGCACCTGGGTGGCTCAGTCAGTTAAGCTTCAGACTCTTTATTTCAAGTCAGGTCATGATCTCAGGGTCCTGGGATCAAGCTCTGCAACGGCTCCATGCGGAGTCCGCTTGTCCCTCTCCCTCTGCTCCTCCCCCGCTCATACTCTCTCCTTTCTCTCAAATAAATAAATAAGTAAACTCTCAAAAACAAAACAAAACCCGTTAAGGGAAAAATGGGGGTTGGGGTGGGGAAGAAACTGTAGATTAAAAGATATCAACCAATATAACGTATGGACCCTGGCAGTTTCTTACAAAACTGAACACATTCTTACCATAAAATCTAGCAATCACACCTCTTGGTATTTACTCAAAGGAGATGAAAATGTATGTTCACACAAAAACCTGCATACACATGTTTATAGCAGGTTTGTTCACAATTGCCAAAATATGGAAACAACCAAGATGTCCTTAAGTAGGTGACTGAATAAATAGTATGTGGTACATCCAGACAATGGAATATTATTATTTGCTACTAAAAAGAAATGAGCTATCAAGCCATGAAAAGATATGGAGGAACCTTAAACGCATATTACAAATTGAAAGAAACCAATCTGTAAAGATTACTTACTGTATGATTCCATCCATATAACATTCTGGAAAAAAAAAATCTATGGATACAGTAAAAGATCACTGGTTGCCAGGAGTTGAGGAGAGGGGTGCAAATAAATAGGCAGAGCACAGAAGATTTTTAGGGCATGATTTACATGATTTTCCTGTTTGATACCGTAATGGTGGATATATGTATTATACATCTGTCCAAACCCATAGAATGTACAACACCCAAGAGTGTACCTCAATGTAAACTATGGATTATGACGTGTCGATGTAGGTTCATCAAATGTACCACTGTAATAACAAGTGTACAGTGTTACATAGTACAAATGGTACAGATGTACAACAAAGGTAGACGCTGGTGGGGGATACTGAAAATGGGAGAGGCTGCACATACGTGGCGATAGGGGTCTATGGGAAATCTCTCTATATATCTTCCCCTCAGTTTTGCTATGAACCTTAAATTGCTCTAAAAAAATAAAGTCTTTAAAAATAGGCAGGGGGGGTTGTGAACATAGCATAACGTATAGAGAAGGTGAATCACTATCTTGTACCTGAAACTAATGTGACATTATGTGTCACCTAAATTCAAATAAACAAAATTAAAAAAAAAAAAAAAAGGCAAGGGGAGGGGCTCCTGGGTGGCTCAGTCATTAAGCTACTGCCTTCAGCTCAGGTCATGATCCCAGGGCCCTTGGATGGAGCCCCCCAACGCATCAGGCTCCCTGCTCAGCAGGAAGCCTGCTTTTCCCTCTCCCACTCCCCCTGCTCGTGTTCCCTCTTTTGCTGTGTCTCTCTCTGTCAAATAAATAAATAAAATTTAAAATAAATAAATAAATAAGGCAAGGGGGAGAAGCTATAGATTAAAAGATATTTAAGAGCTATATCAGCCAATATAATAAATGAACCTTGTTTGCATTTTAAATTACCAAATATTTTTAAAACACTTATGAGACAAAAGGAAAATATGAATGATACCAAAAAATTACTGCCAATTTTTTCAGATGTAATAATGATTTGTGGTTATTTTTTTTTTTAAAGATTTTATTTATTTATTTGAGAGAGAGAGAATGAGAGACAGAGAGCACGAGAGGGAAGAGGGCAGAGGGAGAAGCAGACCCCCTGCTCAGCAGGGAGCCCGATGCGGGACTCGATCCCGGGACTCCAGGATCATGACCTGAGCCAAAGGCAGTCGCTTAACCAACTGAGCCACCCAGGCGCCCTGATTTGTGGTTATTTTTTAAATCACTTTTTAGAAATACAAATTGAAGTAACTGCAGATTAAATAAGTCCCATGTAATGGATTTATTACAAAAAATCCAGTATAAATGAAACGATATTGGTTATGTGTTGACAACCGTTCGTTAACTGGTCATTGGCACATGAGGGCTCATTTTCATGACTCTCCTTCTGTATATAAGTTTTCTATAATAAAAAGGAAAAAAAGGAAAAAATAGAAGGAAGGGAGAGGGGGAGGGAAAGAGGAAGAAAACTAAGTCTGGATATATTTACTCTAAAGCGGTAAGTAGTTATACATGTAAGTAAATATCTGATCACAGGCTTACAAATACATACAAATGGGGTGGGCTTATCTTTTTAGTCTTCCAAACTATCTTTGCAGAATCGCTATTTGTCTATTCTGTCTGTGTTAACTAGGTAGGATAACCCTACCTCCCCTTTAGTTCTTCACAACCCTGGGGAAAGGGGCCCATTCATTTGCTAGGTGCTGTTCCACGTGAAGAGAGTGTCAAACAAATTCAAAGGAAAGCAAAACCAAGAGATGAAAAATACAATTCCCTATAACATCCTTTGAATTTCTGGATCCCACCATCCTTAAAGCCAAGCTTACCTCAGTAACAGGATGCAATCAATTATTTTCTTTGTTTAAGCCAGTTTGAGTTTCTATCATCTGCACTGAGAATCCTAACTAATAAACACGTATATATACATTAGACATAATGTATATATATATACATTAGACTATACATATACATTAGACTATATATATACACACAAACACACACACACATTAATCACTGTAATGAGCCTTTAATGTGTGCGAAGTGGCAGGCACTGCACCAGGTGCTTAGGATAGACAAGAAGGCGACTAAGCCTTTGCCAACAATTCCAGGATAACAGGTAAATGATATAACAAAATGTGTTACATGCTGTTTAAAAAGATAGCAGAAAAAACAGATCTAATTCCTCTTAGGGGCAAGGGAGAGCTTCACAGAAGAAATCATGCTTGATCCAAGGTTTGAATAATAAGCAGGAAGTTTGCCAAAAGGACAACAGTAGAGAGAATCATTGGAGTAGAGGCAACAGTATGAGAAAGGTATGGATGTATGATTGAGCATGCAGTGGGGGGGGGGGGGCACAACTCAGTGTGAGATAGAGTGTAATATGGCAGAAAGACACTTATTGTACATACTGTTTCATCCTCTTTGATAGACTCTGCATTCCAAGGGGACAGGATCCTGACTGTAACTAATCTCTGTGGCCTTTAGTTTCTCCCAATTCTGATACAGTCTCCACACTGTTGCCTGTTATCTTCCTAAAACAAATTTGCCATGCCTCGATCCTGCTTTTAAAACCTTCAAAGACCCTAGCCATCAGTAGAGCACACAAGACTATTCACATCTGATCTAACCAATATAACCTATAGGACCAGACTCGTAGTCTGCCATTCCACAGCACGCATCATTCCTTCAAGCCATGCCAAACTACTTGCTGTTTCCAGAAAATTCCAAGCCAAAAAAAAAAAAACACCCTCATTCCCACTCATCTTTTGAAAGAGCTAGTTCAAGTGGTCTACTTTCTTGGCTTTCTTCCCGCCCCCAAGCGGGAAGAATTACTCCCTCCACTGGTTTCCATAGCAACTTACACATTCTTCAACTACACCACTTACAGTGGGTTGTAAGACCTACAACACTTAAAGGGGCTCCCACGTCTATTTCTCCCAGTGGAAAATTAGACCCTCCAGGACAAGACGCCTATCCCAGAGCTTGGCAGTCTTGCACAGCAGACGATAAGTGAGTGTTTGCTAGGGCTCCGTGCACATCTCTGGACAGCCCTTCCTCCACCCCGGCGGGATGCTCACACTCGCTGCTCCAAACACATCCCGCTTCCATTAGGACTTACTGATTACACACCAAGGAATACAGGTTGTGTTCCTCTCACGAGTAAAGCGCAGTAAAGCCACAAAAGCTATGGCTATGGTATATGCAGCCTGCACCACACACACACACACACACACACACACCATAGGCATTTAATGCCACAAGCACCCGCCACCCGATTGGCCAGCCCCAGATACAGGAGAGAGGTTGCTCCTCACAAAAACTTTTCGAACCACGGCCCGCTAATAAAACAGCCCAGTCGTGGGCACCAGCAGCCTAGAAGCTCGAACCCAGTCAAGGGGACCGGGCAGCGAAGGGACAGTAGGGAAAGGAGATCGTGGCCCTGGCGAGACGTGAGCGGGGCCCGGGTCTCACCGCGCGGCCGCTCCTCAGTGTACAGATCGATGACGACGTCGCCCAAAGTGGTCTCCAGCAGAACCGCCATGGCGCCCGCTCCTCCTCCGCAACAAGCCGCGGGTGTGACAGGCGCAGCCCGTCGTGATCTACGCCACGCGTCACTCTCGGCGCGACGCCTTTTTACGTCATCCCTTCGGCGACGCCCCTCCCTTCGGCGACGCCCCTCCCGTCGCGGCCCGCCTCGTCGGCGCCTACCCACCCTGCCTCCGACGCGGCCTTTTTTGAAAATCCTGGTTCTTCCTGGGCGACTGGCGCGGGAGCCCGTCGCTCAAAAGGACTTTTGTAAAGGGTTTTGTGTCCCTTTTGTGTCCTTCTCAAGAACAGGGCGGACCTTCGAGCAGCCCTTTCTTCTCTGCTCCTCGGGGAGCATCGAGAGCGACCACGGCGCCAGCTTCTCCCACGTTATTGGGACAACTACTCTGGATTTCCTAATCAGTGTTTTTCGTCGTCCTGAATCAAAACCTTTAGGCCTTAAATGTACAGTTTGTTACCTAGAAAGGTGATTAACAAGGAGTTCTTCCCTGGCTAATCGTGCCTAGGACAGAAGCTCTGCTAATAGTGACAAGTCCGTACTGCGACAAGCTAAAAGACAGTAGGCTTCAGCCCCAAATCTCTACTGGTTTATCAATAATCTTTCAATTTGAAGATTTATAAAACGATTTTTGGGCTCTGTTGAGGGTTTTCATGCAGTTTATTCCCCTAAATCTGACCAAACAGGTCACTTTTACACCATTTTGTACAATTACAGCTCCCAATTACTTCACATCTCACCAAAAGCCAACGTTTTTTTTTTTTAAAAGATTTTATTTATTTATTCATGAGAGATAGAGAGGCAGAGGCAGAGGGAGAAGCAGACTCCCCGCGGAGCGGGGAGCCCGGTGCGGGACTCGATCCCAGGACCCTGGGATCATGACCTGAGCTGAAGGCAGACGCTTAATCGACTGAGCCACCCAGGCGTCCCAAAAGCCAACGTTTTTATAATGGTGTGCAAGGCCATACATGATACTCTCTCTGCTGCCGTATCTACCTGTCTTCTCTCTTACTTTGAAGCCACACTAGACTTTTGCTATTCTTTGAACACTGTTGGCCGCACTTCTGCCTCTGGGCCTTTGGGCTGGCTGCCCACTCCAGTTACAACCCTCTTCCTCGAGATATTTTCATGGCTCTCCTTCACCTCCTTTAGGCCTCTTGCTCACTTGTCACCTCTCAGTGAAGCTTTCCCTGACTACCATAATTAAAATTAAACCCACATACATACACTTTTGTTTTTCTCCATAAAGCTTTTTCCCCATGGCTCTCTTTACTATCTAACACGCTATTTATGAATTTGTTTATGATAAATATAAATTATTTTTATATTACTAAAATATAAGCTCTAGAAGGCTATAGCCAATCTTGCCAGTTTTGTTTATTGCTGTATCCCTAGTGCCTATAACAGCCTGCCACATAATGGGTGAATAAATATTAGTTGAGTGAATTGATGAATATTGGCAATTAATTAAAGAAATACAAATTAAGGGCGCCTGGGTGGCTCAGTTGGTTAAGCGACTGCCTTCAGCTTAGGTCATGATCCTGGAGTCCCGGGATCGAGTCCCGCATCGGGCTCCCTGCTCAGCGGGGGGTCTGTTTCTCCCTCTGATCCCCTTCCCTCTCGTGCTCTCTGTCTCTCATTCTCTCTCAAATAAATAAATAAAATCTTAAAAAAAAAAAAAAAATACAAATTAAAGTAACAATGGGATTGTTGATGGGAATATAAAGTGGTACAGCTATTTTGGATACTGTATAAAACTCATCTAATCTTTTCCCAATATAGTGCTCACTTAGGCAGCACATATACTAATCTTTTCCCAATATAATTTTAATAGTAAGACTAGAAATTACAGGATAATATTTGGTAAAGCTCTATGTATGCAAATGTAGTGATCGGAAGGGGCACCTGCACCCTAATGTTTATAGCAGCAATGTCCACAATAGCCAAACTATGGAAAGAGCCCAGATGAATGGATAAAGAAGGGGTGTGTGTGTGTGTGTGTGTATACATTTATAATGGAATATTACTCAGCCCTCACAGAAAAATGAAATCTTGTTGTTTGCAACAACATGGATAGAACTAGAGGGTATTATGCTAAGCAAAATAAGTCAATCAGAGAAAAACAATTATCATATGATCTCACTGATAATGTAGAATTTAAGAAACAAAACAGGATCATAGGGAAAGGGAGGGAAAAATAAAACAAGATGAAATCAGAGACAGAGACAAACCATGACAGACTCTTAATCATAGAAAGCAAACAGAGTTGCTGGAGGGGAGAGGGTGGGAGGATGGGGTAACTGGGTGATGGACATTAGGAGGGCATGTGATGTAATGAGGACTGGGTATTCTATAAGACTGATGAATCACTGAACTCTACCTCTGAAACTAATAATACACTATATGTTACTTGAATTTATTTTTTTAAGATTTTATTTATTTGACAGAGAGCAAGTGAGGAAGCACAAGCTGGGGAAGAGGCAAAGGGAGAGGGAGAAGCAGGCTCCCCTCTGAGCAGGGAGCCTAATGATACAGGGCTTGATCCCAGGACCCTGGGATCATGACCTGAGCCCAAGGCAGAAGCTTAACTGACTAAGCCACCCAGGCGCACCAATTAATTGAATTTAAATTGAAAAAAAAAAATTTCTGTGTATGCTTAAAAGAAATAGATCAAGAAAAAGAGAGGATTTGGAAAAGTTAAATAATTTTTAAAGACAAATTTGGACTATTCAAAGAGAATTAGAAATTGACATAATAAATACGAGGAATGATTTAACATAGAAAGTGATACACTAATCACCATAAATGATATGGCCAGACTCTTTAGCAGACTCGAGGCCCAGGTGTGATATCTTAAGCCAAAGATAGAATACCTTATTTATTCTTCAGTGTGTAATTTGCTATATCTTTAAATTATGCTATCCTGAATATATATACACACATATACACACTGATATATCACTAAATATCAAATATTCTACCTTCATGGGAAAAATATAATTTCATGATGTTATATAGTTTATGCTTGTCAGCATCGTATTACACTTTGAATTCTAATGGTATAAATACTTAAGTGGTTTATATAGTAGATATGTAGGTGAAAAGAAATGAGATACAACCTTCACAATTCTACCAAATGTAACTACTAAAGTAGATTTAGTCTAGAGAAAAGATTAGTAAATTTGTATTGCCTTCTGAATATCAACATCACCAACCATTATGACAAATTTCTTTGTTGACATCATTTCATATACTAATCTGAACAATCACATTCAAATGTCTGTAGCCTTACTAAAATTGCCAAAAGTAAAATCATGATTTTAAATGATTAAATGTATGAACAACAAAAACACATATTTATGATCAAATATAATATTATATGGTGCAGAAGCATTCATGTGCTTGACAAGTCCAGCATGATTTTCTTTATCTGTTCCTTTTCCTGCTTTTTCTCCTCACATCCTGAGGAATCTCAGTTTGGTGAACTGAGATTCATCGTAGTCACTGTTGTCATAACATTTACAGTAAGATATCTGGGACAGTGACAGTCCAGGGGCTAGAGAACATTTCTGGCTGGCTAGAAAGCAGGACATTTTGCCCTCTTTGGAAGCAATCTTTACCTGCTTCTTCATCTGCCTTGTCAAGAACTTCAACCGCCTTTTCTTTGTTGTGATTATTACAGTATTGGCCTTTTCAGTAGATATTAGTATGGTGTTTTAAAATGTAGGTTTTAGGGGCACCTGGGTGGCTCGCTCGTTAAGTGTCTGCCTTCGGCTCAGGTCATGATCCCAGAGTCCTGGGATCGAGCCCTGCATCAGGGTCCCTGCTCAGTGGGAAGCCTGTTTCTCCCTCCCCCACTCCCCCTGCTTGTGTTCCCTCTCTCGCTGTGTCTCTCTCTGTCAAATAAATAAATAAAATCTTTAAAAAAAATAAAATGTAGGTTTTATTATTATTCATATATGGTGAAGCCAACAGGTCAGGAGATGATTGCCACTGAAAAGATAGTTTGTTACTCACAGTTCCCAAAGAGGTGGGGTGGGGGGGCACAACATGCCATGCAGGGCCAAATAGAAAATATCAGGGTTGGTCAGGAGGTGGAAGGAGCCAAGAGGAAACTATAGGCAGGAGTCCTTATTGTGGTTTCCATTGGGGGAAGGTGAGACAAGGTAGGATAAACAGGCTTAGAATTGGCTAGTTTTAATAATATCAGTGGGCTCTGGGGTATATTATAGGCTGTCTCTAGTTGTCTGGTACCTGGTCCTGGGATGATTAGGACAGAGGAATATTGCCTCCTGGACCGTAAAAGCCTGGTGGAAGAAGGGATTCAGAATATGGGCTCTGGATTGGTTGTTTTGCATATAAAAGACATGCTGTGAATTAATAGAAAATATATTGGTCCCTGCCCCAGCTCCTGGCATGGAGCTCCTGAAACACTGTAATTTCCTAAGAGATAAGAACACTAGGAGCATCTCTTGTTCTAAGATTGGTCTCTCTCTCTCTCTTTTTTTTAATTTTGTTTTTATTTTTATTTTATTTTTTTTTAAGATTTTATTTATTTGACAGAGACACAGCGAGAGAGGGAACACAAGCAGGGGGAGTGGGAGAGGGAGAAGCAGGCTTCCCACCAAGCAGAGAGCCCGACACGGGCTCGATCCCAGGACCCTGCGATCATGACCTGAGTGGAAGGCAGACACTTAACCAACTGAGCCACCCAGGCGCCGCCTCTTTTTGTTTTTTTTAAAGTAAGTTCTAGGCCCAATATGGGGCTTGAACTCACAACCCCAAGATTGAAAGTTACATGCTCTACCAAATGAACCAGTCAGGCACCCGTAATATTGCTCTTTGACTCTGTCTCTGACACAGAGCTTCTGAAACCCTTGTGATTTCCTGGGTGATAAGAGTGTCTTTTGTTCTACTGTGGTAACTCTGGGTGGGCTTCTGGCTGGCTCCTGGATGAGGGCTGGTCACCAGAAAGACCAAGATGTGACTAGAAGCTTAGAATTTTCAGCCCTGCCCCTCATACTCTTGAAATGGGACAAGGGCTGAAAATGGAGTTAATGATTGATGATGCCTCCATTAAAATCCCATAAGTACACGGTTCAGAGAGCTTCAAGGTTGGTGAACAGGGGGAGGTGCTAGGAATATGGTGTCCCTGGGGAGGGCATGGAAGCTCTGCCCCTTTCCACATACCTTACCCTATGCATCTCTTTCCATCTGGCTGTTCTATCTTTTATTATATCCTTTAACAAACTGGCAAATATAAGTAAGTGTTTCCCTGAGTTCTATGAGTTGCTCTAGCAAATTAATCCAATCCAAGGAGGGGGTTATTGGAACCTATGCTCTGTAGCTGATTGGTCAAAAGCACAGGTAATAACCTGGGCTTGCAATTGGCATCTGAAGTGTGTGTGGGTGAGAGTAGGCGGGGGTTGTCTCGGGGGACTGATCCCTTATCCTGTGGGATCTGATGCAATCTCTAGGTAGATAATATCAGAATTGAATTAAATTGTGGGACACTTAGTTGGTGTGGCAGACAATTGCCTGTTGGTGTGTTCCAAAACTTCCAACAAACTCCAACTCTAGCAAGCTTCTTTACTGTTTTTTGTCCACAGCCTTCCTAGAGCTCAGAGCTAGCTATGGAGACAAAACAAGTGGACGGATAATGGATAGTCAGACTATGGGGAGTGATC
This sequence comes from Leptonychotes weddellii, assembly GCF_054177405.1. Lineage (NCBI taxonomy): Eukaryota > Metazoa > Chordata > Mammalia > Carnivora > Phocidae > Leptonychotes > Leptonychotes weddellii. The sequence continues at coordinate 115,711,297 of NC_138376.1, forward strand.
TGTTGTGAAACAGGCTACTTCACTTTCCCTGTCTACTTTTTCATATAAATGTACTTTAAAATCTTATACATATATTACTAATTCAAATTATGCAGATCCACATGTCATGTGTTCTGATCTCCAGATTCGTTTTTAATCCCAGAAGTCTGAAATAGAGTGAAAAACCAAGTGGTTGTAGTTGGAACCCAAGAGTGGTTGGGACTGCAGAAACCACAAGTTTCTGCAAGTTAATAATGTTGTTACATATCTCACAGTAGGCAAGGAGTTAGTTGAATGATTTTGTAGTACACCCTACAAAGATTTTATAATTACCCTAGCTAGAAAAGTATCCACGGGGAGAGGGGTTGATAAAGAAGAAGGGCTAAGAGAGAGACTTGTGTTCTTTCCATGTCCAAAGTTTTATTTTAAAAAAAGGTTAAATGTTTTTTATTCTGCCTTGAATGGCAATGTCTCCAAGTTCTCAATCAATATTCAATCCTATTAATCTGAAATGCCTGAATTTCTTGGCATTCTCTGCTTTAGATAGTTTCATAAAATATTTTTTTAAAAATATTAAAGGGGTAAGAAAAGTCTACCATCCTCATTTTGTAGATTAAGGAACTGACTAGAAAAGCCCCCAGAGCCCAGGTGGAGTGGTTTCCTGTTGAGTGTTGTTCCCATGGCGTCTCACAGTGATCCGCTGAATGTTGAACATTTGAAGCGTGGTTGATCCTCAACCCTGGCACAGTAAATCACTTGGGGAACCACCGATGCCGAACAGCAGCCCAGACTAAATCAGACACTCGGGTGTCCCGTAAGACCCCAGAGTCAGTAATTTTTAAAACTGCCCAGGCAATTCCCATGCGCAGTCATGGGTGAGAACTACCGATTTAATAAAATTCCCCCTCTAAACGTGACATATTCTGTTTATAATGTATAGTTTTCTGCGATATTACCATTATTTTCATTTTATACGTATGTAAAATATGTACACACAGAGATATAGCTATGTGCATACGTATACATACTAGTCTCCTTAGCGTATATACTAATTTTAATAATGTCAACGAAAACATTTTCACTCCTTCGGATTGGCACTTCTCTCCAATCCAGACCGCCAGTCTAATGACCAAAGCCGACCTTCCCCCGCTTGACTCCACCCCCCGACGTTTCGCGGCGGCGCGCATGCGCAACCCGCTTTCCCCGGAGCCCCAGCCGTCCGCTGCCACCCGCTCCTTCCCGGGCCCGTCTCGCCTCCGCCCCGCCCCGTCCCCCAGGGTCCCACCCCCCGGTAGCCTAGCCCCGCCCCTGACACCGCCCCTCGGGCTGGCTCGGCCCTCAGCTCCCGGCTGTCTGCCGCCGCTGGCCTGTCCAAAATGGAGGGCTCTCCACCGGCACCGTTTGCCCTCCGGCTGCTCCTGCTCGCGGCGCTGCCGGCCGCCGGGTGGCTGATGACGGTTACCAATGAGCTGCCATTGCCGCCCCAAGCCCCGAAGGTAGGGCAAGGCGGGCGCGGCTCGGCCGCTCCTTCGCACGGACCCTCCCGGGAGGCCCGGGCCGGAGCCGTGGGACTTTGGCGTCCGCATCGACGCCTCTTGCCACCGGCCGGCGGGCCAGGGGCAGGGGTCCGGGTGCCCAAGAGAGGAGTGGGGCGAAGCATCCAAGGAAATGGGGGCAGCCTGGGAGAAGGCGGCGAGAGAGCGAAAAGGGTTACTTAATGTGTGGTTAAGCCTAGTGCAGCGAAACTTAGGGATTCTTAGGGCAGTCCCAACTGTTGCCAGCCGGAGGGGGTTTTGCCGTCGTAAGTACGCGATCACAAGTGCTCTCAGGCTTTTGTAATGGCGCCTTCCTGGGGTAGAGCCGGCACTGGGGCCAGGCAGTGTTCGGGAAGTGTGGAAGTGGCTGGGTGAAGAACAAGAGCGATTCCAGGCCACCTGTCTGCTCCCGCGGCGGCGGGAAGCACTGCCTTCCCCACGGCGTGCAGGGCTCGGGGGTGCGCCAACGCCGGGTCGTCGGGCGGGAGAAGGAGAAGGGCTGGAGACCCGACACTTAACCCTGACGTCGTGCCTTTCTTTGGTGCATGTTAGGAGGAGTGGATCTTTAAGCGTGGCGGGACCAGCCTCACCAGCATCCACTGGGAACCGGCTGGAAACGCACAAATCCGATGCCCTGGGGGTGGGGCCCAATAATTTGTGTCAGCAAGCCCTCCAGGTGATTCTGAAGCTAGCTAAAGTTGGATAACCACTGCGCCCTTGTACTAGAGGGTATTTGGTTCTTCTCGCTTTTGCCGGGGAGTCATGCTTAAATAAACCAGTATTTGCCGTTCATCGATTGAATGTATGGTTGGGAAAAGTTTGAGGATTTTAAAATAGGAGTTTTCCCAGAATGAAAAGAAACAATACAGGTATACTTTTTCTTACTGGTCAAGACTTGAATACTCTAAATTCAGGGGTGACTTACACCATAAATATCACTTTAAAAAACTTTTTTTTTTTTACTTTTAATGACATTACTCTCTCTGAGAACAAAAATAACGAGGATATCTGACTTTCAATTCTGCTGGGACATTTCAAGAAGGCACAACAATGCAAGCCATAAGAACCACTTGTATCTGAAATTTTATGGACCACAGTGCATCTGGTCAAAAATATGAATGTGATTGGTGAGCGCCAAGAGACCAAATAAAAATGAAATGATTCTTAAAGTTCTGGAACTCCATTGTTTTCCAAATTTTAAAGATTCATCATAATCACTTGTGAATCCAAGGATACTTAAATCTATAGTCTGAGAAAAATGCATTTTGACTGCAAGGTGAAAGTATACTGCGCTGTGAGCTTAGTGAGCTCATCATTTCAGTTCTCCCTTTTTATGCTCTCCTTCCACTTTTGGAAAGTCCAGATCTAAACTCAGAATTTCATAGATGAAAGAAAGCTGAGCAGGGAGAGGGAGACTCTCATTCCTTGGAAATGTTTATGTGGGAAGCTGAAGCCTCTTGATCTAAATTGTTCAGTGTTTTATTTTTAAATTTTTCCTTTCTTTTTTTTAATGTTTAAGCCCCAGTTCGGGACTTGAACTCAAGACCCTGAGATCAAGACCTTAGCTGAGATCAGCAGTTGGACGCTTAACTGACTGAGCCACCCAAGCACCCCTATTTTGAAAATTTTCAAATGTACAGAACATTTGAAAGAATGTTATGGTGGTCACCACATTAGATGAGTGCCATCTAGTAGACTTTGGTGTAGTGATGGTGTTTGTCTGCTCTGTCCATTACGGTAGCCATCGGACTGCTGTGGTTAGTGAGTGCTTGAAATGTGGCTGACTAGGGATACTGAGGAACTGGTTTTTAAACTTTTATTTATTTAATTTTAATTAATTTAAATGCAAATAACCACATGTGGTTATTGGATACCATATTGAATAGTGCAAACTTAGACCACCATTAATATTTTACTGTACTTACTTTATGCTTTATCACCTGTCTGTTCATGTGTTCATTTTTGTATCTAACCTGATCTGAATGTAAGAAAACAAAGTCAGGAAAATTCTCTCAGTGATGCAGATCTACTGGATTATAGGCATTTTTCTGTCTTGTTTACATGTGCAGTTGTTAGAAGTCAAGGTTACCCAGATTGTAAAATAATGCAAATTTTTATAGTACATTCTTCTAATATTAAAATAACTTGGTCACCAAAGAGAGGCATCCAGAGGACACATATTTGTAAATATTTATTTCATATATTTCCCTGAGACTTAATTCATTTATTATTATTTTTTAAGATTTTTATTTATTTAACAGAGAGAGAGAGAGAGCACAAGTAGGCAGAGCGGCAGACAGAGGGAGAGGGAGAAGCAGGCTCTCCGCCGAGCAGGGAGCCCGATGCGGGGCTCGATCCCAGGAGCCTGGGATCATGACCTGAGCCAAAGGCAGCCGCTTAACCGACTGAGCCACCCAGGCTCCCCGACTTAATTCATTTATTTTAAACGCGGTTCCCCGACTTAATTCATTTATTTTAAATGCGGTATCTATTACCTTTGTCCTTAGGAAGCCATGTGAACCAGCTGGGCATCTTGTGAGTGAAGGAGTTAGAGGAAGAATTGAAAATGGGTGGGTGGAAACTTCAGTTCTGCCACCCACTCTTTAAGTATCTGTCATCCTGGCTCACAATCTTGAACTTCCAGTTCTGGTGGAGGTTCTCAGGGAGAGCAAGAAATATGACCTATCTCCGAACTTGGGCCCAGGAGGCAGTAAGGGATTAGGGTCTCCTCTGAAATGAAATCATTTCGAAAGAGCAAAAAAATTAATTGAATTTGGTTCCTGCAAAATACAGCAGGATAGTATCTGTTAATTGTCTTTTACAAACCCCAGATTTTACTAGGCAAGTGATATATGTAAGTGCAGTAAATTACTAACAATATAGTGTATGTTCACTACTGAAATGCAGAAGCTAGGGAAAAGTTTCTTAGAATACGATCATTGGAGGGTTATCTCTGGCTGTTAGAAGAACAATAGAGTGTATAGTTAACAGATCCTCTAGTTTGAAAAGAGGAATTCTTGGCTGGAATTAGAACACAAAAAAATATAACCACCAGTTTGATGACTTACTGAATGTTGGTTTGTTCTAGAGATGAGTGTACTGGTTCTAGCCTATGCTTAGTTCTAGATTAGGATGGACCAGGCTGATTCTTTTTTTTTTTTTTTTTTTTAAAGATTTTATTTATTTATTTGACAGAGAGATAGCGAGAGCAGGAACACAAGCAGGGGGAGTGGGAGAGGGAGAAGCAGGGAGCCCGATGTGGGACCCGATCCCAGGACTCTGGGATCATGACCTGAGCCGAAGGCAGACGCTTAACGACTGAGCCACCCAGGCACCCGGACCAGGCTGATTCTGAAGCTTCATAGGCCCCCATGCAAGTTGGCAAGTGTCCCAAATGTATGGTATAGGCTTTCCATGCTTAGGGTCCTGTTCCTTGAGTAGAATCACTTCAACCTCATAAAATCACTTCAGTCTTATTCTCTCATTTGTTGGAAATATATAAAGTATTAGAGATAGTCACGGTGCCAAGAGATACACTTGTATATTATTTTGACTATGAATAATTTTCCTATTTTCTAAGTTAAGAATACCCCCCAGGAAAAAAAATATTTTTTTTATTCTAGGATAACAGTGTCTAACTGTGAATAAACGTAGGGAAGGATTTGCTTTACAAATGACAAATTGTAATTCCTGTGAGTATTGGTGAATACTTCTTAAAATTGTGCTTTCTTCTCTTTAGAAAGCAGGTCATTAATAAACTTAAATATTTGAGTAACTGCTTTTGAGCATACCTTGAGAGGCACTAAAGCGGACTGTGCACAGTACATACTTGTCCACAGACACTAGGGGACATATTTAAGAAGAAGGGTTAGAGCAGGGATGCCTGGCTGGCTCAGTTGGAGGAACATGCAGCTCTTGAGTTCGAGCCTTACACTGGGTGTAGAGATTACTAGGAAAAATAGAAAAATTTTAAAAAAAGAAGAAGAAGAAGAAGAAGGGTTAGAGCAGTTTTGTTTATGAAAACAAAAAAATTGGAAAAGACTCAAATGTCCATTGATAGTGGAACACATAAGTAAATTGGTAATCATTTGATGGGCTTTTATACAGCACTGTAAATAAATGTCTTTACCTGCAGGCATCAACAGTTTTAAATAAAAGAAGTTCCAGAAGAATACATACAAAATTGTATTATGTAAAGCTTAGAAACAGAGAAAACTAAACAACATATTGTTTAGAGAGAGACAAGCACGGTAAAACTATAAAGAAAAGCAAGAAATGATTAACGTGGAAGACAATATAGGGATTCCTTCTGAGGGGAGGGAGGGGAACAGGACAAAGAGGGTCACGCGGGGGACTTGTGAGGTGTAGATGATACTCGAGTTTTTAACCTAGGTAGTAGGTACGTGAGTGTTATTTTTTTTTAAACTCTACATTTGCATATTATATGCTCGTAAATGTGAAATATTTCATAATTAAGTGGAAGAAATACAGATTATGAAAAGTTGGAATTGTGAGGACCTAAAAAAGGCTGTAAAAATAAAAATGCTGGCTTTTAAAAAAATGTTCTTTAGATGTTATAAGCGGTTATACAATAAATATAGTTGAGGGGAAAAGAAAAAGAACTGAGCTGTTTTTACTTTGTGAAATGCATTACCTATCCACTTTATATATGTTTTGCAGGACAGCATCAGAATTAATGTAACTACCCTGAAAGGTGATGGGGAAGTATCTAAAGAACAGGTTTGTCTCTTTTTGATTATGTTTTAATATATCACTTAGCGAAGTAGTAGGCAGCCTATGTTATTTTTCCCTGCACATCTAATTTAGTTAGATAATGTATTTTTGACATGAAGAATTTGTCATCATTTACAAACCATTGGAATTAATGTATATGCTGCTTTATTTTAAGGTTGTTCTTAACATAACCTATGAGAGTGGACAGGTATATGTAAATGACTTCCCTGTAAATAGTGGTGTAACCCGAATAAGCTGTCAGACTTTGATAGGTGAGTACTACTAAATTATTTCCATAATTGTTCCGTTTTTAGTAATACTAAACTCATGAAACACGGTTCTTTGATGTGATGTATTTCCATTTTAAAATAATAATGTACATCATTACTGGAATGTATAATAAAACTAATGTGTTTAAAATTCAAATCCTACTTTATATTGATTATTCCTGGCATATTCACATTTCTTTCTCATGAGATTGTCATTGACTGGAGCTGCATTTCTGGTAGGTTGATATCAATGTAAGAATGTACGGAGAGGTAATAAGTGGAGATTTACAAGTACGAGGCAAAATCTTGGAGGAGTGCTTATCACAGTTGTAAGAAAATAGAAAAATAAATTGTTGCTCTAATTCTCTAGTTTTCTGTTTCTTCTACCCTTATGTCCAGATAACATTTTTTTAACCTTTTAAAATCTTGAGTTGTTTAAAGACAAGCAAATATGTTATATGTTATGTTATATCACAGTATTTGGAGGAAATAAAGAATATGAGAAATATGTATAGTATTCTTGTAACATATGCATTGAAGGCAGTAAATTTTTCTCTAAACAATTGTATTTTGTGCTTGATTTGTTACGTACTTTCATTGTCATTCAGTTCACAGTGTTTTCCAGTTATTTGTCTTGATAGTCTCTTGTCCTGTGGGTCATTTAGAAGTTAAGGTGCTTAATTTCCAAACGTTTTGGAACTTCTGTTTTTATTGTTTCCACCTCTGTCATCAGAGGTACACTGTGTGTAATTTTAACCCCTGAAATTAGAGACTTGCTTTGTGGCTTAGCAGATGGTCAGTTTTAAGAAATGGTGATGTCCTTGTGTCCTTGAAAAGAAAGTACATCATATAATTACTTGGATATGATGTTCTATATATGTCAGGTAAAATTTTTTGTTAATCATGTTGTTCAGTCTGTTAGAGAAGTACTGCTTTTTCTGTTTGTTTGCTTGTTCTATCAGTTATTGAGAATGGTATGTTAAATCTCTACTCTCTAGATTTGTCTGTTCTCCCAGCTTTGTCAATTTTTGCTTTCTATATTTTGACATAATATTACCAAATTTGTACAGATTTGAACTATTATGTCTTCCTTGTAGATTGATTTTTTTATCATTGTAATATGGCCTTCTTTATCTCTAGTGATATTTTTGCCTTAAAGTCAGCTTTATCTATATTATATTTTAACAGTAATTGCTTTTTGGCCAGGCACAAGTGGGAGGGAGGTGGACTGTTGTGTGGTATCTTTCCATTTTCTTTTAATCTTTCTGGGTCCTTATAATTAAGGTGAATCTGTTATAAGCAGCATATACTGGTGGGTCTTATTTTAAATCAGTCTGTCAATCTGTCTTTCATTTTGGATTTTGATTTATTTATATTAATGTAATAACTAATATATTTGGATTTAAATCTTTAATCTGAATCATTTGTTTCCTATTTGTGTCCCACCCCCCATTCCGTGTCCCTTTTTCTTCTCCTTTTGGGCCCTCTTCTAGGTTATTTTTTCTTTCATCATTTGCCTCTCTCTTGTTGGTTTTTATATTATTTTCCTATTTTTTTTTTAAGATTTTATTTATTTATTTGACAGAGAGAGACACAGCGAGAGAGGGAACACAAGCAGGGGGAGTGGGAGAGGGAGAAGCAGGCTTCCCGCTAAGCAGAGAGCCCGATGTGGGGCTCGAACCCAGGACCCTGGGATCACGACCCGAGCTGAAGGCAGATGCTTAACGACTGAGCCACCCAGGCGCCCCTTTTCCTATTCTCTTAATGGTTACCTCTGAGATCAATAAACTAGTATTTTTATCACCTCCCAAACAAAGCAGGAACCTCAGAACATGGAAACTCCATTTATTCCCTTCCTACTTTTGTGTTGTTACTGTCCTACATTTTAACTCTCTGTGTTCTTAAATTCTAATATTACGTACATGCCTGTAATTATGTAACATAATTGTTCTTACTATATTGTGTAATCCCGTACTCATTTATGTTTACCTTAATGGTTGCCCTTTCCATCGCTCTTCATTCCTTTCTGAATGAAGAAATAAATTTAGGGGAACAAGAACCACAAAACCCACATCTGTTTAGAGGCACATAGACACTGAATGAACGTGTATGTGTGTGTTTCTTGTTCCCCTGGGCTTATCTTCCCCCTGCCTAAAAAATTCCCCTTAGTGGGGATCAAGAAATCCATTTAGTCAGATTTGTTAGCTGTGAAGTATGTGAGCTTTTGTTTGAAAACATCTTTACTTTGTCTTCATTTTAGGAGGATCTTTTTATTGGGTAGCGAAACAGGTTAGTACTTCCTAGGTTAGCATTTTTTTTTTTTTTTAAGATTTTATTTATTTGACAGAGAGAGAGAGACTGAGAGAGGGAACACAAGCAGGGGGAGTGGGAGAGGGAGAAGCAGGCTTCCTGCGGAGCAGGGAGCCCGATGCGGGGCTTGATCCCAGGGCCCTGGGATCATGACCTGAGCCGAAGGCAGAAGCTTAATGACTGAGCCACCCAGGCGCCCCTAGGTTAGCATTTTAAAGACCAATTTCATGATCTTCTCACTTCTGTGGTTTCTGTTGCGAGTCAGCGTCAGGCTCGTTGCTCCAGGGAGGATAAATTAAGGTTGGGTTTTTGTTTTTGTTTTTTTCGGTTGCCCTTAATATTTTTTTCTTAGTTTTTGGTTTTCAGTAGTTTCACTGTGATGTGCCCAGGTGTAGGGTTCTTTCATCTGTGACTTGATGCCTTCCTGGAAAAATTTTTGACCATTGTCTTTTCAAAAAGTGCCACAAGTCCTCTTTCTTATTCCCTTCTTGCTTTTCATTTACATGTATGTTTTCACAGGGTTCCATATAGATTTTACACTGTTTTCCGTTTTTTTTTTTTCTATCCTTTTTTTCTTTTCATCCTCCCCACACACGAATTCATCAGCTCTGCCTAATTGAGTTAATTTCATTTACTGGACTTTACTTCTAGGATGTCCATTTTATCTTCTAAAAAATTTTTTTTGAAGATTTCATTTATTTATTTGACAGAGAGATAGAGAGAGAGCACAGGTAGGCAGAGCGGCAGGCAGAGGGAGAGGGAGAAGCAGGCCTCCCGCCAAGCGGGGAGCCCAACGTGGGGCTCAATCCCAGGACCACGGGACCACAACCCAAGCCGAAGGCAGCCACCCAGGTGCCCCTCTTTTTTCTTTATTTTCCATCTTCTGCTCAGGCCCTGGATACTGGCCCAACTCTTTTTTTTTTTTTTTCAATTTTTTTTATTTTATATTTTTAATTTTAATTTTAATAGCTTACACTTATCTGGTGAAATTCTCCATTTTATCATCTATTTTCTTTTTTTTTAAGATTTATTTATTTATTTTAGAGAGAGCATGAACGGGGTGGGGCAGAGGGAAGAGGGAGAGAATCTCTAACACACTCTGCACTGTGCATGAGCCCAGCAGTGGGGTGTTTGGTCCCACGGCCATGAGATCACCACCTGAGCCGAAACCAAGAGTCAGATACCCAACAGACTGCATCACCCAGGTGCCCCTATTTTTTTCTTTTTCTTTTTTTTTTTAGATTTTGTTTATTTGAGAGAGAGCATGAGCAGGGGATGGGGCAGAGGGAGAAGCAGACTCCCTACTGAGTGGGGAGCCTGACGTGGGGCTCGATCCCAGGACCCTGAGATCATTACCTGAGCCAAAGGCAGACACTTAACTGACTGAGCCATGCAGGTGCCCCATCATCTATTTGTCTTGAACCTATTACTTTCCGTAAATTTAAAGTTCATGTCTGCCCAGTCTAATTTTTTGAGCCCCTCTGGATCTGTTTTGTTTTGATTCTTCTCCTTCAATATATTATTTTTGAAATTGTGTATGAAAAGTTATAAAGTCTCTGGATAATATTACCTTACTCCAAAGAGGATTTACTTTATTTTAACCCCTGGCAGGCATGATAATAAGGGGCAGAATACCTTAATTTTTAAATCAAGGATTGGGCTGATTGAAGGCTGGATTCTCATCTTTGTAAGGCTTAGTCTATTTCTTATTAACTGTTATTCCTCAGATGTAGCTCATCATAGGTCCCAAGTGAAAACTTGGGGGTGTTTATGAGGGCCCCTCCTTTTGTGGTTCCCACACTCCCACTGTCATGAGCCTGCCAGAGGTTCTGCTTAACTTCTTCTTAGTGTCTTAGGTATAGGGTCAGTTTCTCAGCCCAGCCTGACTTACTAATCAGCGCATGTTTCGGGGCGGGGGGTGGGGGGGGAAGATTGCATAGAATCTTCACTTCTATTCTTCCCTTCTCTCTAGGATCTTGTCACAAGTCCTAGATACCTTTGTAGCCATAATCTTTATTGTATGCCCCTCTACGTGGGACTGCCAAAATCTGCCCATTTAGCTCTGTTTAGCTTCTCTGCCTCTGAGGCATTACTTTCTATTGAGCTCTCCAGCTTCTCTACCTGTTCCGCTTGGGAATCAGTAAATGCCTTGGGAGGGCTCTGGCTGACTTTTTAGCTCTCCGCTGCCTCTAGACAGATGTGGGTTTTGAGTGTATATGTGTGTGTTTCTTTTTTTACATCTTTTCTAGTGGCTCTCGGTGAGAAGGTTGGTATACAACAAGCTAATTGTTCATAGCTAGGAAAAGAAGTGCCATTATTGGTTTAAGTAATGATTCCATTGATGGCATATTCATTAGGAATTTGCCACAGAGTGTGACCTGGCTGCCCTCTGTATTACTGTATGACAGTCACCTTGCTGGTCATCCCAGTTGTTGCACTGAGTTTCTTTGATGGCTAAAGTAAATGCCCATCCTATCAGTTACAACAATCTTCAAAACAAATACAACAACAACATGAAGTCTTCTTCTTCTTAATGCTTTTAAAAACTTCTTCTTCTTTTTTTTTTTTAGAAGATTTTATTTATTTATTTGAGAGAGAGAGAATGAGAGACAGAGAGCATGAGAGGGAGGAGAGTCAGAGGGAGAAGAAGACTCCCCGCCGAGCAGGGAGCCCGATGCGGGACTCGATCCTGGGACTCCAGGATCATGACCTGAGCTGAAGGCAGTCGCTTAACCAACTGAGCCACCCAGGCGCCCTAAAAACTTCTTCTTTGTTAGGTGTATTAGTTAGTTGTTGCTATGTAACAGTTTAATTCTAAACTTAGTAGCTGACAACAGTATTATCTCATGGCTCCTGTAGATCAAGAACCTGAGCTTGGCTTAGCTGGGGAAGATCTGCTTCCTAGCTCAATCATGGTTGTTGACAGGATTTAGTTCTTGTGAACTGTTGGACTGAGGCCTCCATTCCTCGCAAGAGGTTGGCCGCAGGGCTCCCTCATTCCCTGGCCGCATGGACCTCTCTGTGGGTGTCTCACAACATGGCAGCCGGCTGTATCAGTGAGAGGACGAGGGAGACTGCCTGTAGGAGCGAATACTCACAAGACAGAAGGCACAGCCTTTATAATCTAATCACAAAAGTGACTTTCCATCACTTTTACTTTATTCTGTTTGTTAGGAATAAGTCACGAGGTCCAGCCCACACTTAGTGGGAGGGAATCACACAAGGACATGAATTGCCGGAGTCAGGGGTCCTGGAGAGCCATTTTTGAAAGCTGCCTACTGCAGTCAGGAAAGTCAGAATATCAAGGGCTTTTTTGTTTTTAATTTTATTTTATTCTACATCAGGGGTGCCTGATTTGGGGGCTGAAGAGTCACCACTTTGATGTCTTTATATGACTGCATTTTCTCATCCATTGAATCTCTTGTGGCCTAGTGCACCAGCCTTTGGACAGACAGATAAGCTGACGAGGAGCCTACTGGTCTGTGAGCAAGACCAGTGGGCAACCAGGGAAAACGCTGAGCTGGACCACAGGAGAGGGGAAGTTTTACAGTTCGGAGCTGTAGAGGATGGGAGGGAGGTTAGGCAGACCAGAGAGAGAAGAGCAGCAAGTCCCCCCAGAAGGAGCCTGAAGAAGGAGCATTCAGAGAACTAGCCGATAAGTCAGAGGAATGCTGCTTGAAGGTGTTTGAGCAAGGCGGCTGTATCATCAGAACTCGGTTGCAGAAGACAATCTGGCACCGTTACATGAATGCTGTGAAGGGGAGGGACTAAAGAAGGGAACAGTTAGGTAACTGTTATGATGGCAAGTAGTTGATGAGCTACATATTGGATGGGGAGGTAGCAGGGGCATGGAAATGGCAAGTACAAGAGAAGCTGGACTTGGAATGGCCCAAAGGAAGCAACTAACTGGATACAGGAAATGAGGGTGAAGAAATCAAATGTAACCTTGCAAGTCTGGAGAGGGGTGGATTTATTTACAGAAGCAAGGACGTCAAGGAGGAACAGTTTTGTGAAGACTTAGGTTGAACTAAAATGTTAGGTCACTTGGTTCTCAATGGAAATGTCTGTACCTGTTTACAAAGTTAGAAATGGTAGTCTGTACCCCCCAGAGATTTTGATTTATTGAGATTGAGATGAGGCTCTGGCCCCTGTACCATTCCCCAGCTGATTCTGACGCATTGGTCGGATTTAGAACCACTAGACCGGTGTTTGAATAGTACTGATAACTTCTGATGGCATATTTTTTTTAAATTATGCATTTATAATTCTGGACGGAATCACTACTGAACAAAAGCCATAGAACAGTAAACCCGATGCATACTGTCAAGGGGACGCTGCCTAGTCAAGGAGACAGGCTTATAAACAAAGAGCTACACTGCAAGAAAGTTAGTGCTTAAAAAAAGGCATGAACTCAGCGATATAGGGGTACAGTAGCTAGAACTACTTAAGTAGGAGTTTATTAAAAATGGATGAGGGGACACCTGGGTGGCTCAGTCGGTTAAGCGTCTGCCTTCGGCTCGGGTCATGATCCCGGGGTCCTGGGATCGAGTCCTGCATCGGGCTCCCCGCTCCAAGGGGAGCCTGCTTCTCCCTCTGCCTCTGCCTCTCTCTCTCTCTATCTCTCATGAATAAATAAATAAAATCTTTAAAAAAAAAAAAAATGGATGAGGAGCGAGTGAGTAGTAGAGAACATTCCAGATAAAGGGGAATAGCCCTATAAAGGCACAGAATCCATTTAAACAGCTGGATCTGTATGCAGAATATCCATCTGGGTTCCTTTTTGGCTAACAATCCTTATACGATAACATTTGAGGGACTAACGTTTGAGAAACTAAATGTTCCTTTTGCACTAGTTTCATTGATTTATATTGATTTATCTTTTTGCGTAGTGTTTTCTGCCTCTGTAGGGTAGTCGCTGGCTCTGTGGATCAGCTGCACTGTCACACCCCTCCTCCACTGCTGGGTTTGGGGGGGGTTCTTCGCTAGAGAGGGGTATGACCAGCAGCTAATCCTGCCCTATTGTCCCTTAGTGGGGAGTGATTACAGGGCTGTCCCATCCTCTTCCCCATTCCTGCCCTCTCCAACAGCAACAGGTCACTTCCTGGAGAAAGAATTGAGAAAACAACTCCGTGTCCTTACTGCTTGGGCTCCTTGTATCCCTGGATTTTGTGAATGAGTGAAGGGATGAATGAATGGACTTACTTTACTATAACATGGGATTAGCTGTGTCTTCTGGCCTGCTTCTAGGTAGTTATGCCTTGTTCGTTCCTCCTTGACAAACTATCTAAAAGAATAGGAATGATGTTGCTAGCGTGGTAGTCTAAAGACCATCAAGCGTTTTTCCCTTTTCAAATGACCGTAAACATTGTGAAGATTTGTCAAGTTGTCTTTATTTTCATAAATTCTGTAACATCAGTGAAGTCGGAGATTAAGAAAGGCAAAGAAATTATTAACACAACTGTCTTGTTCCATGTAAATGTCATCAAAATAATCAAATTCAGTAATAGATTTGGTGGCATTTGTTTTGTTCAAAGCTGTCCCTTCTTTTTTTTATAGTGAAGAATGAAAATCTGGAAAATGTAGAGGAAAAAGAATATTTTGGAATTGTCAGTGTAAGGATTTTAGTTCATGAGTGGCCTATGACATCTGGTTCCAGTTTGCAACTAATTGTCATTCAAGAAGAGGTAGTAGAGATTGATGGAAAACAGGTAAGATAATATGATTATTAGTTGGGAATTAAACTCTAAAGATTTATGCTGGGTATTATGCATGTGTTGTATTATTATATTATTTATTTCTGGTTTGATAAGGAAAAATGGTACCCTAATGTTGCCTGTATACAATCATTTAGAATTTTTTTTTTTTTAAAGATTTTATTTATTTATTCATGAGAGACAGAGAGAGAGAGACAGAGGCAGAGGGAGAAGCAGGCTCCCCGCGGAGCAGGGAGCCCGATGGGGGACTCGATCCCAGGACCCTGGGATCATGACCTGAGCCAAAGGCAGACGCTTAACCGACTGAGCCACCCAGGTGTCCCAATCATTTAGAATTTTTTACTTGTTTTAACATTTGTTTAGCATTTGAATTCTTAATTTTTTAAAAAAACTGATTATATTTATACATGTTTGTATCACTTTAAAATATAAACATTAGTAAATAGAACAATTGAGTGAAGGGAATGAAGTGGGATGGAGAGCAAGCTTGTAACACTGAATGCTACAACACTCAGATTAAAGTTGCTAATTAAATGCCTCAAAGTGTGGGGAATATAGAGTGATTGTGAAGAGGGTAAGTTTTTTAGTTAAAGAGAACAAGGAGGAAAAGTTACGTTTAGAGTCTTACGGGGTTGTGCCATTATTTAAAATAAAGAATAATTGTTTTTCTTTCATAGGCTCAACAAAAGGATGTTACTGAAATTGATATTTTAGTTAAGAACCAGGGAATACTCAGACATTCAAACTATACCCTACCTTTGGAGGAAAGCATGCTGTATTCTATTTCCCGAGACAGTGACATTTTTTTTACCCTTCCCAACCTCTCCAAAAAAGGTACTTTGAAAGAGTGTCACTTAAAGTGTTAAGGAAATCATTTCTTTAGTGGATAGCTTCCTAACTGTAGTTAATGTGTTTGGAAGTAGGCTTCTTCCAGAAATGCTTTATAACACCACTATTACTTTATATGTCCATTTAAGAACTTCCGGAACCTATCTTGAGTCTTAATAGAAAGTGATCAAAACAAAAAGTGATCAGTGATGACTGGTGACATTTTGTGGTAAATAGCTACCCTTACTCTGGGCAATCGTCACCAAATACACAATAAGAATATTGTTTAGGTTCATTTAGAGAAAGAAGTACTCATTTTTTTCTATTGAAACATGGAACTTTTTGAAAATTTGACTTTCTGCTTTCTGTGTGATAGAATCATAACTGGTATAGCTTCCTATAACTGTCTGAGTTTATGGCATTTAAACATGAACAATCAAATGTTATTTTTTTTCTCCTACGGCAAAATATATTCTTAGTATCCTGCATGTGTTTGGCATAGTAACATTAGAACTAGTAAGAGAGACCGGAGCATGTAGCTAGTGTTTTGGTAACGTGGCTCTTCCTTCTCAGTAGAAAGTGTCAGCTCACTGCAGACCACCAGCCAGTATCTTATCAGGAATGTGGAAACCACCGTAGATGAAGACGCTTTACCTGGCAAACTACCTGAGACTCCTCTCAGAGCAGAGCCTCCATCTTCCTATAAGGTAAATCAGGTATTTGGGATTATCTTTATATTACAGACATTTGTGGAAGAAAATAGCATTCCAGATGAGGTGGAAACCATGAGGATTGGGGGTGTGAAACATCGTTATTAACAGTGGACTCATTGCTGTTGCAGTGTGAGCTTTTCAGGTTTTCCCATTTTCAAGTTTCATGTAATAATACAGTTAGATAATGATTATCAAGTCATTGGATTTCATTTTGCGGGGGGCTTTTCAGTTCCAGGGTCATTCCCATATTCCCGTTTATTGCTTCTGTGACTGGTACCTGGCGCATGCGCGTGCTCACGCACGGTACCCTCGGGATCTTCACGGGGACCGAGCGCCCGTGGTGAAGGGTGTACTTTAAGGAGTCGGACCGCGTGGGTTTGAATTCTGGTTCTGCCACGTACTAGTTGTGTGATCTTGGACAAGTTCTGAGTCTCTCTAACCTCAGTTTCTTTATCTGTACAATGGGGCATCCACTTTAATCGGTAAAATCATGCAGTTGTTACCAGGATTAAATAAACTGGGTGCAAACGTAAGTGTGTATTTCTACCTATTAAGTATTCCTGTATTACTAAGGGCATGATATGGCTGCCTGGAAATATATTCGTGGTTCAGACTGAGTATCTTGATACCTCTGTATGTATTAGCTAGGCCTCTTACTTGAAATAATTTCTATTTAAGTGAGCAAGGTCTGTGGTTAGTCTCAAAGGATTCCAGAGGCTGCTTTTAAGTTCCCACTGAAGGTTGGGATTGCTTATTTGGGGTTGCTGGA
>NC_138376.1:115728647-115760891 GCF_054177405.1 Leptonychotes weddellii
CAGTGTAAAATTAAAAACCAGATTTGCAGTATACTTTTATCAATGGCAGTTGTAGTAAGGATACTTCCTGGTAGTAAAAGATTACATCAGTACAGAAAAATAGAGAGCAATTAACTTAAAATACCTCTTCATTTCCCTGAATCGGAACATTACCTTATTATAAACCAAATTCCCACATACATTCGTGTTATTTCTGGACTCTTCTTCATGCCCTGCCGGTAGCACGGTTTTAATCACTGTACTGCTTTAAGGAAACCGGGCAACTGTCTCTTCTCCCCATTGTTCTTTTTAAAAAATGTTACAGCTATTCTTGGGCGCCTGGGTGGCTCAGTCATTGAGCGTCTGCCTTCGGCTCAGGTCATGGTCCCAGGGTCCTGGGATCAAGTCCCACATCGGGCTCCCTGCTCGGCAGGAAGCCTGCTTCTCCCTCTCCCGCTCCCCCTGCTTGTGTTCCTGCTCTCGCTACCTCTGTCTCTGTCAAATAAATAAATAAAATCCTTAAAAAAATACTTAAAAAAAAAAATGGTGCAGCTGTTCTTGCTATACTCCCTTGTGAACTTTTAGAATCAGCTTGGTCAGTTCTATAAACAACTTAACTTCTGTTGACATCTTGATTGGGATGAGACTGAACTTGCAAAACAGGTCTTGGATCCAATCCAGAGACCTCCTCCTTGGTCAGATACTTAAGTAACAAAAGGGAATATACTGCCTAAAGATCCTTGAGGTAGCCTTGTCTTACTATCAAACTGTAGACAGAGGAAATATTTAATTTCTGTTTTTATATTTCAGAGGAATTCTTCAATTGGATAAAGTAAGTGTTATACCTGTCACAGCTATCAACTTATTTCCGGATAATCCTGAGAAAAGAGCAGAAAACCTTGAAGATAAAGCATGTGTTTAAAACACCATCTCAAATCATGGACTCTGAATTAGTCTTTTGGCTCTAAATTTGCCACTTGAATAGAATTTTCTTTAAATCGCTAAGAATCTGTTTATACACTAGGGAAATTGCTGAACTCCTAAAACTGCCTAAAACTTGACCTTGAAGTGACAGGTTAAAATTCACCTTATTCTATAACAGGGCTGGCTATTCAGATGATGAATTAAGGGAAATTTAAATGAAGTAGAAGAGAAGATGTGAAGAAACTTCAAAATTACCAAAAAAAAAAAAGGGCAGGACAAAATGCCACGTGCCAATATTTTTCAAGGTGCCTTTGTAAGGGAAATTCTGTCCACGTAATTACTATAATATATGAGACTTTATGAAAAGCACTTTATGACATTCTAATTTAAAAGCTCAAGAATTTAACATATTTTTTTATTCAGTAAAATGTGCCTTTATATTAAGTATGTGACTCAGTATAAAATCACTGAAGTGTATCATGATTTGATTGTATCCTGTACCAAGACTACTTACCTGAATGCACCAGGATTTAAAAATAGTAGTGACATGTTTTCACTCTAAAATAAACTTTTTTTTTGAGGAAACAGTATAGAGTTTTGGTATAAAAACATTTCCCAGGCAAGAACTGCTTCTGTGTTTAAGAGCTCCTTTCACATACACTGGCTGAAACCAGGGCTCAGATGAGTTAAGGAGTCCATCCATCAGTGTCCTGGAATTTGACCGTGCCCTTGCTCTCGTGGTTCTTAGTGCTATTTACCCTTCAGCAGTGTTTGGTCTTTTTTTTAACCATCAGTCACACTGACATCTATTTTATGTGATCTAGTACATAAAATACCTTTATTCCAAGTGGTAGATATTTCCTATTATTAATTTTTTATTGCAACTCATCATTTTAAACGTATCGTTCAAGAAAGTAATGACTGGTTTTTAAAACCACCTTAAGCAGGGATGGGGGGCAAAAGTAAAACCCCCTTAGAGTTAGGCTAAATAGGTATGTATGTATGGGGGAAGGAGGACAGGTAGCAGAGTGAAGAAGTGAGGTTTCATTTTGCCTGTTTTTAATAAGGAAAACAGCCCTGTGAAACACACTTTCTCCATATTATAGAAGAATAAATAATAGCAGGAGATTCAGTTTGATCCTCACATCACCCAGCTAGTAACACTTTACGTCCTTCCTCTGTCCTTTAAGATGCTAGAAATCTCCAGTTCTGACTCCAAGTAATGACAGGGTCTACTGCATCCATTAAGTTTACAGACGCTCTAGTGAGGAGAATCATGCAGGGGGCTACGTGGCCCATTGCACAGTGTGGGCTTCAGCAGAGTCCTGTCCTG
This sequence comes from Leptonychotes weddellii, assembly GCF_054177405.1. NCBI lineage: Eukaryota > Metazoa > Chordata > Mammalia > Carnivora > Phocidae > Leptonychotes > Leptonychotes weddellii. The sequence goes on from NC_138376.1 coordinate 115,730,884, forward strand.
CCTTCCCTCCCTACCAGTGAGACCTGGGACCGTGGCATGCTGCTCTTTTCTATGGTTGGGATGATACAGTAAGTTATTTTTTAAAAAATCCTAAATGGGTATCTTACCTATAAGATCTTATGCCATTAACTTTCATTTATTAACTTACCGTTGCACCATTACTTTCATTATGCTTTGTATCCACGAGTGAACGGGTTCATGAGTTTCATTCATTCGAGCACAGTGAGCAGCACTGGCTTATGAGCATCTGCTTGCCTACAGGGCAGCCTCGTATGTAGGCAGAATAAGGTCAAGCAAGAGTGTGTATATGTATGTATTTTTTTTTTTCTTTTTAAGTGCATTATAAAATGAAGGGTCTTTAAAGCTCTCCCAGGAAGAGCAGGGAAGCTACTGTAACCCCAAGCAGGGAGGCACAACGGGGGCATGGTTTGTGCATCAATTGGCTACTTGTGTAAAAATGTTCGGGAATTTTCAGTTATCCACTGGCACCCAACTAGAGCCAGTCTTACTCCCTAGAAGGAATGGCAGCTGGACAGTGGAAGAGAAGATGCTGTACTCAGAAGCGCACATAAAGACACTTTTGCAAGCTAAGTAATCGCACCTGCGCTGCAAACAACGTGGGCAGTGAGAGAGAAATGGGGTAATACTCAAAACAAATTTGCTTTCAGCTTTAAAAAATTGCCTTTATTCAGAATCACACTTTTTTTTTAATCTTACCATTATCAAAGTTTAAAAAAAATATAGCACTCAGTGCAATGAAATACTACATTTAATTATTACTCAAACACTTAAGGCAGGCTTCTCACAGTTTACATGTGAGAATTTAGCATGATCCAAACTCAAATATCCACTTCTCATATCTTTCAATGTCTGCAGCAGAAACGGACTTAGAGACCTTTTTTAAAGCCATTTCAAAATCCTCCATAGTTGTAGGCATGTGCATTTCTTCTCTTGAAAGATTTCTGATTTCCTCTGGGGTCAAACCTTCAATACGCCTTCTCATTGCCATCAAGGATGCATCCCTACGTTAATTAAAACACACACACAAAGTGTTATTTTGATTGAATAAAAACCCGTGAACAGAAAATCTTTTCAGTATGTGTTATTTTGTAATTATCCGACCACAGATACTTAGTACTGCACAGAATCTTTTATCAGAATACAAGGCCTGGGGCGCCTGGGTGGCTCAGTTGGTTAAGCAACTGCCTTCGGCTCAGGTCATGATCCTGGAGTCCCAGGATCGAGTCCCACATCGGGCTCCCTGCTCAGCGGGGAGTCTGCTTCTCCCTCTGCTTCTCCCTCCCCCTTCTCATGCTCTATCTCATTCTCTCTCTCTCAAATAAATAAAATCTTAAGGAAAAAAAAAAGAATACAGAGCCTCTTTGGAGTTGTTTTTTAGCAGTTAAATCTTCCATGATGAATTAAGGATATTAATCAATTTAAATAACTGATACTGAGGTAAAGAGCCCAAGAAAGAGTAAAGGTGTAATAAAGAAGCTAGCAATTGAATCATTTTAAGTGTCCAATAAAATGAAGACTAAACAACATCAGAGAGACAGGAGAGAACCAGAGAAAAACTATTTTCTACACGTGTAGGAAAAACTAAATGATCAAGTTAGCATGTTTCAGCTTTCCCCTCTGTATTAGTTTTGTCTTTTTGGGTTTTTTTTTTGGGGGGGGGGTTGTGTTTTTTGTTTTTAAAGAAGAAACTTTACACTCAAGGACCTCTCCTTTCACCAAATTTCATCTTTAATAACAGGCACCATTTATGTAGAGGGACAGCAACCTGCAGCTGCTTTCCATTCACACACATTCTGACGCCCACAAGCCTGTGTAGTATGCTTACTTTACAACGAGTACCTTGCTAATAAACATATGAACTAATACTGAGGACAAAACCTACTTGAATCAACTGGATTAGAGACTGTCTTTTTTTTTTTTTACTCCTGTTCCTATCATATTTAGGACACTTGTACTGAAAGAGATTGTACTCTCCTGGAGTATGCCCAATCCATTTCACATTTCTTAGTAAAAAGTATACTGAATAAGTAGACCCAACATTTTTTTAATCCAAGACAATTACTGATTTTCGATATTCTACCAATTGTTCTAACATTAGCTTCTTGAACTTGCAGCTTTCAAATGCACTGCAGACTGTTCAGTGACATGCAAGATACCCAAGTTCTTACCAGCACCTTATCACATAAACTTCATACCAAAACTCGTGTCGCTGACTAGAGATTCTAATGTGGGTCTTTATTCTTCACCCATCTTATTAATTCAGCACAAAACTTCGTAACAGAAGTTTATACCCACAAAACCCTATGCTTTCAAAATAATTCATACCTGCACACATTGGTAATGTCTGCACCTGAATAACCTTCCATATTTTCTGCTATGCTTGCAAGGTCAACATCATCAGCCAATTCCAGTTCACGCAGACTTATTCGTAACAGCTCCTCCCTGCCTTTTGCTAATGGTGGAAACAAATTTAAAAATGTAAGCCTTCAACATAAACATACTGTTATTTTTTTCTCAAGTCTACTTTGTATGAGAAGTTGTTTTCCAATTCTTAGAGCTCATCTGCTTAAAAATTTAAGAGCCCTTCTAAATTTAAAATTTCCTGGTACCAGGTGACTCAGTCAGCTGAGTGTCTGCCTTCAGCTTGGGTCATGGTCTCCGGTCCTGGGATCAAGCCCCGCGTCGGGATTCCTGCTTGGCGGGGAGTCTGCTTCTCCCTCTCCCCCTGCTTGTGCACTCGCTCTCTGTCTCAAATAAATAAATAATCTTAAAAAAAAAATTTCTGGTACCAAGGCTTTCAGGTTCTAGATATAGCCAAATCAGTTAATATAAGGAAAGACATCCTACATTTGTCTCTTTAAAGGAAAGTTAATTACTACCAAATTTTAAAATCTCTAAGCAAAACTACCTAAGAGTTAACATGAGCTTTCAGACAAGATTCAAATGCAGATAACCTGATGGTAATGGAATATAGATTCTTTTTTCAAGACGTCGTCTTAATGCCTCATCAATATCCCAGGGAAAATTAGTAGCTGCCAGAACCATAACCATTTTGGAAGGGTCATCATTTTCAGAAGCACCTCCAACACCTAAAAAAAAAGGGAGAGGAGAATGTAAAAAGACAGGAAGTCAGAGTATAGAAAATAAAGCTCAACTACTTAAAAGATCACCATATATTTAGCACTAAATTGCAAAGTAGTGTAATTGTTAAGCTTCCCTAGGACTTCTAAAGCTAAATGGTACATATATGAATTTGTGGCCCAAGAAAAGTAAATTTTAATATGCAAAAAAATAGGACTCAAAATAGATTTATTCAAAAGACCAGCTCAGCTTAACTACATACCAATTTCTAAAATTTTTCAAAAGCATACATATCCCTAAGGCAAATTTATTTGCATTTATTTCAGTTTCATTGCTGAACATAAGAAATCCGAGCATATGCCCATGAGTGCTCTATGAACAGCCATTATTTCTGGCATGTCCCCACAGTCCGTGTCCCCAGTATACTGTCGATCTCCAGGACCTCCTTGCCAGCCCTCTCTAGTTGGCAGGAGCTGTGTGGCTTAGCCCTAGGAGTAGCGCTTAGTCAATGCACAGACACATGCATACCATCCATTTGAACCAGCAGCTCAGCTTTCACCCTTCTGCTTGCTTCGTGCTCTTCAGAAGTCCCTCTGCGACTACAAATGGAATCTATCTCATCGATAAATATGGTGGCTGGAGAGTAAAATCGAGCCTAAATAAAGAAACCATGTAACACCAGGTTTTTATTTCATTTAAAAAATAATCTACAGCAATTAGAAAAGAGCCCAGGAGCCTACCACACCACATCTCTCTCTGGTCCTAATATTGGGAAAAGATAAACTGGAGCAGCTACAAGACAGCTTCTAATGGAAACTTACCATAGACTTAAATATTACATGGCAGGTGATATCTGTTTATTCATGAGTGATATAAATACAGAATTATCATGTATGCTACAACAATAAGGTCAACAATGGTGGGAAAATATTTACAGATATTGGTAAGTGTTCTACAGTTCTAGAAAAAAAACTGGTTTCAGAGAATCAGTACCTTAAATAAAATCATATAGATTCCTTCTAAGAAATCCTAATTAAATTGCCATTTTTCATTTGACATTGTCATTGACAATGACAATACAGTAACTAAAGAAGTTCACAGTTAATCTTTTTTATTTTTAAAGATTTATAGTGAGAGAGCAAGAGTGACGAGGGGGACAGAGAGGTAGAGAAGCAGACTCCCCCTCTGAGCACAGAGCCCAGTGTGGGGCTCAATCTCACAACCCTGAGATCATGACCTGAGCCAAAATGGAGAGTCGGACGCCTAACTGATTGAGTCACCCAGGCGCCCCTATAGTTAATTATTTTTAAATGAAATATCCAACAAGGGCTAATTTCTTGGGGATTACCAATAAAGACAATAAAAACAAGGCTTAAGGCACTCATGGCTATAGTGGCCACCACATAAAATCAAAGCCAACGCACAGGTAAACAGAGAGGCAAAGGTCAAAGAGACATCTCCCAAAACATCTGAATTGTTAGATCCTGCTAGGTCTAAAAAGCTGGAACATAACTTCTGAAAATTCCTACTTACATGACCCAATATATTATTCTTTTGGTTTAAACTCATTTGATTAGGTTTCTGATACTTGAAAATTCTTGACAATACAACAAGAATTATACCATAAGTTTTGGTATGTGTTTGTTACCATGTCATGAGAAAAATCCCGGACAGACTTATATTTAAGTGGCATGATTTAAAATACAGCCCTTGAAGGAAAAAAAAAGAAAAGAAAATACAGGCCTTGAGACATGTTTGCTTTGAGGGATTCTGGGGAATGGGCCTGGGCCCTCGGGGAGAGGCAAGTCATCTACAGAGCAGCCAAAACAAGATGTGAGAGGCTGTACAACTTCACTCCTGGGGAGAGTCCATAGGATGAACAGGAAAAAAAATTAAGCCAGTTTTAATTTGAGTTTTAAATATGAGCCCTAATCAAAAGTTCCAAAGGCAGAAGTTCCAAACTGGCCTATGACTGAGCCCCTACTCAGTAGCAGGCAACTCAAAGTCACAGACTCCAGAGAAGCAGGCACATATTTAAAGATGGCTAACATGAGGGAAGCCGGTAAAAAACAAGCTGTTTGATATGCCTTCATAAATCTCACCATAAAAAATAATGTAAATTAGCACTCTGTAAGAGGCTTCCCCGCACAGAAGAAAATGGTCATTTTTCTTGAATATAAACTCTCCATTAGAAAATATATCAAATAATCCTGAAACAGAACAGCTAATATCTATTAGCCCCTGTGAGTCAGACTCTGTAGTAAGCAATTCACATGCATTAGCTCGTTTCACCATCCGAACATTACAGAGGTATCTCCTGTATTACGCTCATCCTCTTACAGAGAAAGCAACTGAGGATCAGGGAATATGCCCACAGTTAGCCAGCTAAGAAAGTGACAAGAGATGTGGGATCTGAAGCCGGGTGACCTGACCCTAAAGACTCCATACTTAGCCATTCATTCTATTTACCTTACATCTTTAAAAAGCCTAGATATTCTGGAATCCTGGCAAGAGAATTCTTTCTCCCTGAAGCAAAGGGCAAACTAATTTTCCAAACTCACTTAAGAGGTTCTCCACTAGATTCCCCTACTGCAGTATAAACTACTGATAAACTATTAAGAACCTGTTCGAATTTGCATCCTGCCATATGAATTATCAAACTTGAAGGAGAAAATGGGAATTGAAACAGGGAGAAACCTTTACAGAAAATGAAAATGGATAACCTGAAATTGTATGGGTTTTCATTTGCTTGTTTTGTTTTAGTCTGAGTCTAGGAAGTAAGATCTAGTATCATATTAACATGGTCATCTAAGGTTTTGTCCACGATGGGAGTCTTTAGAGTTAAGAATGCCAAGTCACTGTCCATATAATAAGCATAACTCTGTCCTGATACATATAACTACACTATTTCTTAAATGAGGCAAGACTGAAACAATCAGTGAAGCTTACCAGGGTCTGAAGTCTAAAAAGCTGTTGAAATTAATCCAAACACTCTTACTACGAACTTGTTGAATTATGATTCCTTCTACTGATACTCAGATTAGTGGGAGTTGAAGAAGGAAAAAAGGAACTCAAAGTAACAAGTAAAGGAGTAGCAATCCAAAGTCTGGATCATTAAACTCAAGGTATTCAGCATAGTTAATAGATTGGAGGTGATCTCAATTCCATAACTACTTGATTTTCACTGTTCCACATTACGGTCACAACACTGAATTTACCATATTATAAATAAGCCTACTGATTTAAAAAACATAATAATTTCAAACTCCCAGGACAGATTAGGAATGATCCCATAATGTGAGCATGCCCGTAAGCCAAGAGAGATGGCTCTTCCTCTAGAGGAAAGGAGACAGAAAAACTCCCAACTACTCATGTGCTTCAAGGGCACGGGACTCACACTCTGGGCGCAGTGCCATCCTGCCTAGCTTTTCTACACACTGGAGATAGTACGACTCACTTCCTCCCTGCTTAGAGGTAGAGCATCATCAGAGTGGTCTCAAACATTCACCATTTCAAACAGAAGACGAACAAGCTTCTCAGACTCCCCTCTGTATTTGGAAGTCAGAGTTGACGAAGACACATTGAAGAATGTTGTCTTGCATTCCGTAGCTACTGCTTTAGCAAGGAGGGTCTTTCCTGTGCCAGGTGGGCCGACCATCAACACTCCCTGTAGGGAAAAGAATAACATAAGTGAAAGATTTTTTTTTTTTTAAAGATTTTATTTATTTATTTGAGAGAGAGAGAGCACGAGAGTGGGGAGCGGGAGAGGGAGAAGCAGACTCCCCGCTGAGCAGGGAGCCCGATGCGGGACTCGATCCCGGGACTCCAGGATCATGACCTGAGCTGAAGGCAGTCGCCCAACCAACTGAGCCACCCAGGCGCCCCATAAGTGAAAGATTTACCTGCCACTGTTCTAATTCACAAGAATTCCATTACTAAGAATTAATTTTCAACTAACATATAATATTAAGATAAATAAAAAATAAACAAAAGGATACTTTATCACCAAATTACTTTTTCATTATAAAAGGTAACCACATTATTAAAAATTTGGAACTCAGAAATGAGAAAAATATAATCAATGTTATAACACTGACATTATAATAATCATACCCTAACACAGGTACCAATATTATTTGGATATATTTCCTGCTAGTCTTTAGGTCAAACAAATTAGTTTTTTTGTTACAAACTTTGTTACTCAAAGAATGTCCAGAATTTTGTAGCTTGCTTCTCACTTAATAAGTACAGAGTTAGCCATTGGCACATTTTCTAAATCCAAGAAAGTTTCTTTCAGTCTCTTTTCAGATCAGCTCACGACTTTTTTAAAAAGTACCCATTTGATGCAGACAGGTCTCAATTTCTTAAGGACAACTGCAAGAAGTAGAGGATACAAGTTCTGTAGCAGATACACCAAATGGAGGAGTTCTGCATTAGGCAACTTGTTCTTATTTGCAAATACGAGCTCATTCTAAATCAACTTTCCAAAGGTCACACTATACCTATTTCTTATTCTGGGAACCTTGCAATAAGCTTTTGGTCTAAATAAAATTTGGAGTAACATATTTTTTAATTTAAAATTTTCCTTAAAATAAAATAAAAATAAAATAAAGTAAAATAAAATTTTCCTTACCTAATTCTATCCTCTCACTCCCTTGAGTAAGATAAATACTGGTTTTCTATAGCAATGTACTTGCCATTCACTTTGACAACACCATTAACAACAATAAACTTACTTTCCATGGTCTCCTAATGCCCTTAAAGAATTCTGGCATCCACATTGGTAACACCACAGCTTCCTTAAGCAACTTTTTAGCTTCTACTAGGTCAGCAATATCATCCCTGAAAGAGGAGATATTTCATCAGTACCCTCTCAGATGACATATTTAACTGTATGCAGTAATCCTTACAAACCAAAAGCAGCATGGCTTACACTGCCACCAGACTGCGAAGCCCCTGCCTGGGCGCGGTGAGCCGGCACACTGTGATGAGGCCTGCCACACCAGCCAGTCTACATGGAGCACAATCGGAATCTTCAATTCTTGGCAATAATGATTTCCAACTTGGTGAATGAGACCACTGGTCTATAGGCACCCAAGTATTTATCATGCCGTCTCATTTTAAATTCCTGCCCCTGTGATGCTCATCCCATAAACTGCATGATTTAAAAACAATGAGCCCATTAAAAAAAAAAAAGTACAAAAAAGGGCATAAAGCAGAGACAAGGCTACAGTATTGCTGCTTTGCCCCCAACCCTATTAAGAGGTAGACACCAAGGATAGAGTATCATAGAGACTACTATGAAGTCATCACCAACCACTAGAAAACTCTTACTGCTATTACTATTACTGGCATATGTGGCATTTTCATGAAAATATATGTTCACTGTGTAAGTACCAAATACCAAAAAATATTTTTAAAATATCCCCAAAAGCATACCTAAAAATCGTTAAGATTTTTTTTTCAAAGGTTTTGTTTTTTTTTTTTTTATTTGACAGAGAGAGACACAGTGAGAGAGGGAACACAAGCAGGGGGAGTGGGAGAGGGAGAAGCAGGCTTCCCACTGAGCAGGGAGCCCAATGCGGGGCTCGATTCCAGGACCCTAGGATCATGACCTGAGCCGAAGGCAGACGCTTAATGACTGAGCCACCCAAGCGCCCCTAAAAATCGTTAAGATTTTAATGAAAAATATTTAACAGAATGTACCTAACTTTGTGAGAAAGGGGGCCTCTTATTTTTTTAATTTTTTTTTGAAAGGGAGCTTTTAGAATTCAGAGTGATAATTACAGTTCTTCGATTAGATATAATAAGTCAAGTTGAGAATCACTGCTCAAAGTCAGAAAATACAAGCAACATCCATGGGATAAACTATAGATAACAAGCAACAATGGGGCACCTGATTGGCTCAGCAGTCAACAGAGCATTGCAGCTCCTGATCTTGGTCAGGGTTGTGAGTTCAAGCCCCACTTCAAGCACAGAGCTTACATAAGAACAAAAACCAAAAGCAAACAATGCACATGTGTAAGAATCCCTGCCATTTCACCATTAGAGGATGTCCCCAAAAGAAGATGAAATTTCTGTGATCTTTAGATTTTTTTTATTTAATAGAAACTTATGTATCATTTGTTACTTTATTAAATAAAAAGCTCAGACAAAAATTTGGTATAGCCTGAACCAAGTCCTGGGTTCACATTGCACGCACTCTCGTTCCATCTCCAAGGACTGATCTTCAGTGCATTTACTGAAAAAGTAATGGTTCCCTTTGCTTTTCCTAAAAGCATTATCAACACCCAATTATCTTGTTATGATATAACTTACCATCGAACATTGGGATTCTGAGAAATTATATCTCTTTCCAAAGCTTCTACTAAGTCCTTATCATATCCAGTACTATCAAATTTACTTGTCTCTGGGTCGGTAACTGCAGCAGGTGATTTGTTCTACATCGGGAGAAAAACACAAGAGCTTCTGATTGACTCAAAGATTATACTCAGAAACACAGACTGGACTCCAGTGATATTTTTAGAAGAGCTAATATAATAGTACAAGTATTGAGAGAGTCAAAGACTATTAAAGTCATTGTTCTATACCAACATCAGAATGAGTTATTACAGTTTCATATTCAACTTTTACTTTTACATAAAAAGTATGACAAAAGTGTTAAAGAAAAACAAAAATATTATGCATACGAATTGGTGAGAATCAAAAAAATCAACACTGAGATGAACTGTGGTTACTGGTGAATATCAGATATGTGTGGCATTTATCTCAAAACTTTAGAGGAGATAAGGTTAAAGACAGATGGTTTATGTAGCTAAGATTACAGCTCACTTTTTTTGTTTTTTAAAGATTTAATTAATTTATTTGAGAGCGAGAGTGAGAGTGCGCACGTTGAGTTGAGGGAAGAGCAGAGGGAAAGGCAAAGAATCTCAAGCAAACTCGATGTTGAGCACAGAGTCCCATGCAGGGCTCCATCTCACAACCCCGAGGTTGCAACCTGAGCCAAAACCAAGAGTCAGACGCTTAACCGACTGAGCCACCCAGGCGTCCCATCTACGGCTCACTCTTAACTACCTACCCAGCCCTCATCAATGCTCCTAAAATTTTACTTTTTTCACTGTTCCCACCCCACTGCAAAAGAGACTTCTCAGTTCCCTGGTGCAATTCCCTCCCACCCTCTGTGACGGCAACCTTTAGGACCACAGTTCCAAAGCCCTGTACTAAAGTACTCCAGGATATGACGGCAAACTGACAGAGCACTGCAGGGTATTTTACTTTTTTAGTGAAACCCAGCATTATCTGTTGAACACTGGGTGAATTACCAGCTCCAGGTAGTTCCGTTTCTACATTAAAACTGCTACATTCCTGGGCGTCTGGGTGGCTCAGTCATTAAGCGTCTGCCTTCAGCTTAGGTCATGATCCCAGGGTCCTGGAATCGAGCCCCACATCGAGCTCCCTGTTCAGCGGGAAGCCTGCTTCTCCCTCTCCCATTCCCCCTGCTGTGTTCCCTCTCTCGCTGTGTCTCCCTCTATCAAATAAATAAATAAAATGTTTAAAAAAAACAAAACAAAAAACCCTGCTACATTCCTTTCAATAATGCCATATTTTTGTGAAGCTGGGTTTCTGGCAGTTTCTGTGATAAAAGAAATAGTGGGAAAAATCAAGGTGAAAGAGGAATCAGAGTGAAATATCCACTCTGCCTCCAAAGTCTGAGAAACTGAGCAGTGCCCAACATGCGCTGTTAGGACACAGCAAAGTTGTCTGAACCTAACTTCTTCACCAATGGATGGGTATTCTTTTGGTCCTTGAGGTGCTGTGAAAACATACAGACACTCATGAATTTTATAAGGCAAGAAAATTTATGAAGCTCTGCATTAGGGTAAACAGTCATTTACTTGGTCTTGTACTAGAATTCTTACCCTGTCTCATTAACATTGTTTTGCCCATACATGATTTGTCAGTGGTGCTATCTAAAGTAGGTATTAACATCTATGCTTAACCAATATTTATATATTCAAAGTCTTAAACTAGATGGTCAAAAAAGCGTCTGTCTTACAATATACATATTCACTATCCAATGCGAACATAAAAAATTCAAGGAAGATATTGTGCAGCCTTTAGGAGAAGGTTGGGGCACCTGGCTGGCTCAGACAGAAGAACATGAGACTCTTGATCTCAGGGTCATGAGTTCAAGCCCCATGTTGGGTGTAGACACTACTTAAAAACAAAAAACAAACAAAAAAACCCACAACTTTAAAAAAATAAATAAATAAGGGGCGCCTGGGTGGCTCAGTCGGTAAACAATAAAACAAAGAACTAGTTCCTTGAAAACGTGAATGAAAATGACAAATCTCTAGCAACACTGAAAATGAAAAAAACAGACAACACCTATTATTAATGTCAAGAATGACCTACAGAGGCGCCTGGGTGGCTCAGTCGGTTAAGCGTCTGCCTTTGGCTCGGGTCACGATCCCAGGGACCTGGAATCAAGCCCCACATCGGGCTCCCTGCTTAGTGGGAAGCCTGCTTTTCCCTCTCCCACTCCCCCTGCTTGTGTTCCCTCTCTTGCTGTCTCTCTCTGTCAAATAAATAAATAAAATATTAAAAAAAAAAAACCAAAAACTTTAAAAAAATAAATAAGGGGCAGCTGGGTGACTCAGTCAGTTAAGCATCTGCCTCCAGCTTGGGTCATGATCCCAGGGTCCTGGGATCAAGCCCCGCGTGGGACTCCCTGCTCAGCAAGGAGCCTGCTTCCCTTCCTCTCCCTCTGCCTGCCGCTTTGCCTACTTGTGCTCTCTGTCAAATAAGTAAATTTTAAGAAAGAAAAGAAAAAAAAAAAAGAAAAGCAGGAAGGAAGGAAAGAAAGAAAGAGATGGTTATCTTTAAGTATTTATGCAGCTGTTATTCATTCACAAATATTTACCAAGAACCCATTCTGTGCTAGCAGCTGTGGGGGACAGAAAGAAGACACTGTCCCCTGATTAGTGGGAACTCACACTGTGAGCCTAGGAAGACACAGATAGAAAAGCACTTTCTAGTTGTTTTCTTTCCTCCCACAGAACACAGTGCTGAAGGGACGTCTATAGACAAAGCAAAATGAATTTAAGCTAGGCAGAAAGGAGAAACAAATAATAGGTCAGCCAAAGGGAGCTATGGAATTTCAAGTGTTGACGTTTTTGATAGGATTTTATTTAATTAGCTGAAATAGTACAATTTCTTTGAAGCACATATTGATTCAATAACCTGCTCTGAGTAAAAATGCTAACAACTACTAGTAGGTGAAACAGAGCAGGAGAAGGGCTAAAAAGAACACAGCCTCCTTCTTGTGCTCAAAATAATGTTAAAGATGAACCAATTACCCAGGAGATAAATACCCAGGTTTAAAACCAGTTATTGTAAAAGCTGGCAACATTATAAACCCAAAATCCAAATCCTTAATCTCAGGAAACAAACTGAGGGTTGCTGGAGTGGTGGGGGGTGGGAGGGATGGGGTGGCTGGGTGATAGACACTGGGGAGAGTATGTGCTATGGTGAGTGCTGTGAATTGTGTAAGACAGTTGAATCACAGACGTGTACCTCTGAAACAAATAATACATTATATGTTAAAAAAAAGAAGAAGATAGTAGGAAGGGAAAAATGAAGGGGGGGAAATCAGAGGGGGAGATGAACCATGAGAGACTATGGACTCTGAAAACAAACTGAGGGTTCTAGAGGGGAGGGGAGTGGGGGGACGGGTTAGCCCAGTGATGGGTATGAAAGAGGGCACATACTGCATGGAGCACTGGGTGTTATATGCAAACAATGAATCATGGAACACTACATCAAAAACTAATGATGTAATGTATGGTGATTAACATAAAAAAAGAGGAAAAAAAAAAGAATTCTGTTCTTTCTAGTCATCAGTTACTACCACTGTTAAGCATCTAATTATTCTATAATTACCTGAAATATATTAATCTGGTCTCCCCAAGTACAATTTCTCAACAATGGGTACATATTTTCAAGACACACTAGCTGACTCGGGGAGAAAACCTATTTTATACATTTGTTCTCTGGCTGTCCTATACCCCTCGCTCAAAGTCCTGAGGATTTTAGCAATTAAGCAGTCTACACTAAGCAGAGACACAGATAAGACCTCCTCTTATTGCAGCTAATCTTATGTTTATTTAGTATACTTTCTTCTCTTACTCTTTCTTGAAACAATAGAGAACCAAAGAGTGGTGGAAACACTATACGTTTTAAAACTGAAGGCTAAAATACTTTCACTGATAAACAAGAACTTTTTTCTTAAGTGAGTTTCCTTTTAAGGGATTTATTTTTGTCTTGATTTTAACCCAATATTTCTACTTTTGCATTGTATCCGTTAAGGAGCATTTTGAATGTAGTCGCCAACATCTGAAATATCTCATTAAACTTTTGAAAAAATGCAATAATAAAACTATTTAAGCAACAGTAAATACAGTAAAATCTCAGTTACCTGGAATGTGTGGGAAATAGTAACAGCTAACACTCACGAAGTATGTGCTGGGGGCCAGAAAAGATTATTGCACTTATCCTACGAAAACTCTAGGAGACAGGTGTTAAAATAATTCTATATATGAGGAAATAAAACTTAGGAAGACCAAACGGCTTATGGTAACACAGAGCAGAGTTGGTGCTTCAACGCAGGTCTACCTGTATCTAAAGCCCATGCTCTTAATCGTCATGCTATATTTTTGAAAAGCTTTGTATTTTCCTGCCTTACCAGCAAGATCATATTAATTTAAAATCTCTTGGACAACTGATTTGATTACTACTGTGCCAGAAAACGAGGAGGTACTCAGAGAATGATGAGTACATGTCAAAAAAGACATAGTGATCTAGTTTCAAAGGTCATCCCTTCAAATCTTAAACAATTTAAGCATCAAAAAGATAGCAACAGATTATAATTCACTGAATCAAATAAGAATCCATGACTCCATACTGATAACATTAAATAAAGAGAAAGAGATGAAGTTTTTCCTTACAGCAGGATGCCAATTAATGTAGAAGAAATAATAGCATTAGAAAATCATGATTTTTTAACTGCCCCAGGAATAACTGATTTAGGCAAGCATCACTGAATGCTAAAACAAGTAGATAAAATTTTGACGAGAAATAGGATATTTACAGTCTCAAGGTATCTCCCCCCAAATTAATATAAAGGGAGAAAGAGTAACTTTATAGTGGAAAGCCCAGGGAGACACCACCCTAACGAAGCACTCCAATTTATCACAAGTCACAGAACCAATAAACATCCTGTGTCTTCTTATACACTGTGAAGAACAAGACTTCCCTTCCATGGTATTCCTGCCCAAAATGCATACCCTTAATCTAATCACGAGGAAACATCAGAAAAGCCCAAACTGAGAGGCATTCTACAAAACAACTGGCCTGTACTCTTCAAAAATACCAAAGACCAAAAAAGAGAAAGGCTGAGAAAGTTTTCACATTAGAGAGATGAAAGAAACATGACAACCAAATGTAATGTATACTTCCCTACTGCGTCCTGGCACGGGGGCACAATGAGCTACGTATGTCAGCACTGGGATAACTAGCTGAATTTTATGAGGGTCTATGGATTGATACAACACTGTATCACTGTAAAATGTATGGCTTTTGACAACTGTATTGTGTTTATGTAAAAGAATGTCCAAGTACCTAGGAAATACACTCTAAAGTTTTTAAGGGTAAAAGGGCATGATATCTACAATTTACTCTCAATGCTGCAGGAAAAAAATGTATATAGAAAGTAGAAGATAAAGCAAAAGGGGCAAAATATTAATAATTGGTAAAACTGGGTAAATTTATACTGTTCTTGCAACCTGTCTCTGCAAGTCTGGAATTATCTCAAGATATAAAGATACAAAAAATACTCCAAAATATCTGTTTAATAGTGAGTGGGAAAAATCCCAGTCTAGGTGGAACATGACTAAGGTTCTAAGGTCGTTTCAATGACTAAAAATTATTAAAATTTATACAGTCTTCATTTTTATGGTTAATAAATATTTCATTTATGAAAACCAGTAACATTTACCTTTTCCTCTCTTCCTTTACTCTGTTCTTTCTTTTCCCGACAACGAACAGCTTTCCCTCTGTCGTTGTGAAGATTGTGTGCAGATGAACGGTGAACTCTGACGGTTGTACTTGGACGGTTACCGTGTGGCTTAGGGTCACTGTACTGAGGAGACTGGCGTTTTCTAGGTCCCGGTGAGGGTCTAATTAGACACAAGATCATGAAAATCATAATGAACTGGAGGTGGTCCAAAAACAGACGTACACATATCATGTGTAAGTTAGAGTCTATGAACTAAAGAGGCAATAACGGAACACAAGATAGCACTGAATGAACGAGTCACTGAAATCTAAGATCTGCTGTTTATATCTGACACAGCGGTCTGTGGTGATTTAACGAGAAGAATGGACTGCAGTACGGTTATATGGTAGAAATAATAGAAGGCAAGTGATCATCACCTCTCTTTTGAGAGGAAATCACTGGTGTACATCAAGGATGAATGACAACTTAGTGTGATTCTTAGAAACTGAAAAGACAGCAATTATCAAAGAGTTTTATCAAAAGAACCAGAACATAGCACAGGTACAGGATTCACATTTATCCACTGGTACATGTGCAAGCTGAAACTATTTTATTTAGAATATATCATAGTTCTCATATTTTAATTAATAAAATTAAATCATTTTCCCCGCTTAAAACACTGACATAACCACTGGCTGAGGACAGTCACAAGAAGTGATGTAGAGCGCTTTACGTTTACACACATCACCTCATGTCATCTTTATTTCTGCGGCAGGACTTGGACCTCTCAAATATTTCTCAGGCTCCTCGACTTGGCTGGGGCCATTAAAGTGAAAAATAAAAAAGGTAAAAGAGGCCTATCCTCAAATACCTCAAGTATAGTTAAGAAAAAGGTATGTAAAACTAGGCAAGTATGCCAGAAAATGTAAAAGAGACCAAGTGCTACAACCTCTAGAGGACAGAAAATAAACTGGGCCTGGAAACACAGGAGATGAACTAAACAAGAGGGTATAACTGCAGACAAGAAAATCAGTGTAGAAAAGCAAAAAAATCAAAATGAGCTTCATCTACATAAAGGTTTATAAAGACACTAACTATAGGCAATGGTGGGCATTCAGGGAGGGTACTGGACAGAGAAGGTGGTTCGGTAAGTAGAAAATCTCAACACTAGTTCAAGAGGCTTAGCTTTTAGCTAACTGCTGGCTGCAAAGGTTTTAGAAAGATGGGGCCAGTGCTGAGTAAGATACACCGATAAAGGAAACAGAAAGCCGGGGGATATTTGCAGGTTACAAATGTTATGGAGGCCTGAGATGAGTGCCTGGCCTAAGGCAATGAGCAATGGAAGTCTGAGAGATACACTATCAAAAAAGATACTCCTAGACATGGGAAGTTGAGAATGAGGATCTGGGGGGCGGCCTGGGTGGCTCAGTCGGTTAAGCGACTGCCTTCGGCTCAGGTCACGAACCCAGGGTCCTGGGATTGAGCCCCGCATGGGCTCACTGATCGACGGGGGGCTTGCTTCTCCCTCTGCCGCTTCCCCTGCTTGTGCTCGCCTGCTCTCTGTCAAATAAATAAATAAAATCTTGGGGCACCTGGGTGGCTCAGTCGTTAAGAGTCTGCCTTCGGCTCAGGTCATGATCCCAGCATCCTGGGATCGAGCCCCACATCGGTCTCCTTGCTCAGCAGGGAGCCTGCTTGTCCCTCTCCCACTCCCCCTGCTTGTGTTCCTGCTCTCGCTATCTCTCTCTCTGTCAAATAAATAAAATCTTTAAAAAAAAAATAAAAATAATAAAAATAAAATCTTAAAAAAAAAATAATGAGGATTTGGCAGAATGATAAAGACAAAAAGGAATGATGGGGGTTTGATTTTCGATTTAGACATCTGGATAGCCAAGTAGAGATATTCTTTTAAAATATGTATTCCCCTCTTACTAGAAAAATAATATAAAACAGACACTGAGATATAATCAAGTATAAGAATAAAAGTCACCTGTAACCCCATTACCCAGGGTTAGCCACTTAACATATTAGTCTATTTTCTTGTAGCTGTCTTTCATTTAAACAGAACTGGAACTGTTATATACACATGCATTCATATTTATCTCTGATCCTATCATAAGGCATTTCCTGTATCATTACCTCATAAATGGCTTTTAATGACTAGATGGCAGTTACATGTAAAATATGCCACATTTTATCCACTTCTTACTGTTAGGTATTCATTTCTCCAAAAACTAATTTACTGAAATATTATTATTGATTATTCTATGCACTGGGGATAAAAAAATTTCAAGTAAGTTTAATAAAACCTTTACCCTTAGGGACTTACATCCGTGTGTGTATATATGTGTGTGGAGAGGAGGCTTCAATGAAGACATAAACAGTACATCATATGATGTTATGTGCAGTCTAGAAAAATAAAGAAGGGTAGGAGCTCCCATTGGGGGAGCGGGGGTATTTCAGGTAGGGTGGTTGGAGATGGCCTTTCTGAGGTAACATTTAAGGTGAGACCTGAAGGAAACGAGAGAACAAGTCATCAAACATCTGAGCTGAAGGAAAGGCAAGTGCAAAGAACTGAAGTATCTGTGTGTTTGACCTGCTCGAGGAGGAAGAGAGTTGTAAGAACTCAGGTTCTAGAGGTAGTGTGGAACCGGACCGCATGTGCTGTTGAAGGATATGATGAAAACTTTGGGTTTTATTGTGAGATGAGATATCTGAGGGATGCTAAATGGCTTTTAAAAGACATTTTTAAATAATCACATTTAATAGCTTTGAAGCTATTTCTAATCTTTGCTCTAAAAGGCTCAGTGAACCTCCTTGTACAAACATTTCTGTGCATGACCATAGAGGAGACTGAATCTGTTCTTTAAATGGGACTAAAATCTAGCTGATGACAAGGTTAGAATCACTAACAGTTCAACAAAGAGTAGGTTCTCATAAGCATGAGTACAAATGAAGACTAACAAAACAAAAAGTTTTGAGGGCTATCCAGTTGAGGAAGCAAGTAAAATAAACTACAGGAATAAGCAAAGACGCAGCAAAGAAAGTCAAAGAGGAGAACTTTACAGTTAATAGTGATCCATCCAAGGCATTTAAGATAAGGGACAGAAAAAGATACTGAAGAAAGCAAAAAGCAATCAGAACGGAGACTAGGACTCATCATCATAGAATTTCCTAGATGAAGAGGCTCATGTAATTCAATTTCCTACCACTCCCAAGAGAGAATCCTCCTGCCTCTGCTTGTTAGATTGAGGTGACCAAATAACTCATTAAATTTGAGATGAACTAAATTTTCATTGGGCACATGTATTCATCGGAAAGTTCTTACCAATAAGTGAGAAAGGAGTTATAGGGCTGTTATGGACTGAATGTTTGTGTCCCCCAAAATTCATTATGTTAAATCCCCCATCCCCAGTGAGACCATTTAGAGTAAGGGAGTACTTAAAGTTAGGGGCACCTGGATGGCTCAGTCAGTAAAGCATGTGACTCTTGATCTCGGGTGGTGAGTTCAAGCCCCATGGTGGGCATGGAACCTACTTAAAAATAAATAAATAAATGAAATAAAGTTAAGTAAGGCCTTGATCTGAGGACTTCGTTCTTGTGAGAGACACCAGGGAGCTTGATTATTCCCAAAGACAGAGACAAGGCAGCTGTCTGTTTGGAAGAGTCCTCAGGAACCAAACTAGCTAGCACCTTGATCTTGGACCTTTAGCCTCCAGAACTGTGAGAAATAAAGACATAAATTTCTGGGGCACCTGGGTGGCTCAGTCGTTAAGTGTCTGCCTTTGGCTCAGGTCATGATCCCAGGGTCCTGGGATCGAGCCCCGCATCCGGCTCCCTGCTCGGCGGGAAGCCTGCTTCTCCCTCTCCCACTCTCTCTGCTTGTGTTCCCTCTCTTGCTGTCTCTCTGTCAAATAAATAAATAAAAATCTTTAAAAAAAAAAAAGGAATAAAGTATTTTTCAATTAAAAACCGTGTTTTTTAGACATAATCCTATACACTTAATAGATTACAGTATAGTGTAAATAACTTCTATGTGCACACTGGGAAACCAAAATACTTACTTGACTTTGTTTACTGTGATACTTTATTGTGGTGGTCTGGACCTGAACCTACAATATCTCCTAGGTATGCCTGTGTTGTGTCAGACTCTCTGGGAGTGGAAACCCTGAATCCACATTTTAATAAGTGCCCCAAGAGATCTTTAGGTATACTAGAGTTTGAGAATAACTGGTATGGCAGAGAATGCCAGCTTTGTAATCAAATATATCTGTGTTCAAATTCTAGCTCCACCAGTTATTAGCTTTGTGATAATGGGGGAAAGTTACCTAGCTTCACTGTACATCAAACTATCTTATCTGAAATATAAAGAACACATGACTTATTTGAAAGGCTAACTGTGAATAAATGAAATAACATGTGTAGCCTCTAATGTGCTTAGGACACATGAGCACTCAACATCTAGCACCTATCATAAAATACAATCAAGGGCGCCTGGGTGGCTCAGTTGGTTAAGCGACTGCCTTCGGCTCAGGTCATGATCCTGGAGTCCCTGGATCGAGTCCTGCATCGGGCTCCCTGCTCGGCAGGGAGTCTGCTTCTCCCTCTGACCCTAACCCCTCTCATGTGCTCTCTCTCATTCTCTCTCTCTCAAATAAATAAATAAAATCTTTAAAAAAAAAAAAATAAAAATAAAATAAAATACAATCAAGAATTGAGAGTTACAGGGGCGTCTGGCTGGCTCAGTCGGTTAAGCGTCTGCCTTTGGCTCAGGTCATGATCTCAGGGTCCTGGGATCGAGCCCCGCATCGGGCTCCCTGCTCAGCAGGGAATTGCTTCTCCCTCTCCCGCTCCCCCTGCTTGTGTTTCTGCTCTCGCTAACTCTCTCTCTCTCAAATAAATAAATAAAATCTTTAAAAAAAAAAAAAGAATTGAGAGTTACAAATGACAATGTGAAACTGAAAAACACCTGAACAATGTCTTCCTTAGTGCAAGGTTCTCAAACTGATTAGGGGGCAAAGGACCTGCAAGTCAGTGTTTTTTGTAGAATGCTATTATACACTCACATGTTTAAGTCCACAATACAAACTAGGAAATCTATTACGTGAGTGGAATAGACAAGTAACATCCATCTGATCCCTGTCAGTAAAAAATATGCAGTGAAACTAAACACTACTGGCTGTGTAGAGAATTTCAGTAAATATCACTTTCACTAATTGTTCATTTGCCAGCTCCAGGTAATAGGAAGCGGAGGGAAAAAGTGCCGAAGACAAACCTAAAATATGGGTGGTCTCGTTGGCTCAGTTGGTTAAGCGACTGCCTTCAGCTCAGGTCATGATCCCGGAGTCCTGGGATCGAGTCCCACATTGGGCTCCCTGCTCAGCAGGGAGTCTGCTTCTCCCTCTGACCCTCTCCCCTCTCATGCTCTCTCTCAAATAAATAATCTTTAAAAAAAAAACAAAAACCTTAAAACAGAGAACATTTTATCCTTTTCTTCCTGTGAATTAAAAAGCCCATTTTTCATTTTAACAATTTTGATGAACAGCAGTATTCTGTGATAGCCTGTTTGAGAACCAGTGTTTTAATCTAACTCCCTCACTTTACGTTAAAAAATCTGAAGCCTAGAGAGGTTACTTTTTTTTTTTTTAAGATTTTATTTATTTGATAGAGACAGCGAGAGCGGGAACACAGCAGGAGTGGGAGAGGGAGACGCAGGCTTCCCGCTGAGCAGGGAGCCCGATGCGAGTTCGATCCCAGGACACTGGGATCATGACCTGAGATGAAGGGAGACTCTTAGCAACTGAGCCACCCTGGCGCCCAAAAGGTTACATATTTTTTCCAAAACTACAGATAGTGGCAAAGAGAGATCGAGAGCTCAGATATTTCAATTCCCAGCTCCTTCTATAAGATAATGTTGTCTCCACTACTGTAAACTCATTCACAAAAGCATATTTTTGGGTTATTTCCACCTAAGTTTAATTTATCAATATGGGTCATAGTTACATGATATACAACATAAGAGTTCTAAAAGGTATTCAGTAAAAAACCTCCCGTTCCTGTCTCTCGGCCACCCAGCGCTCCTAGATATAGCCAAAGCTATTAGTTTCCTGGGCTAATCTGTTTCTTAAAAGGTCTCGACTTACCTTCGTTCAACAGGTACAGGCAAGGACCAGACTTCCCCTTCAGAGGCTGGAAGCTCATGTTGTGCAGCTTTCAGTGGAGTGTTGTCTAGCTTAAAGCTCTCCAGTGTTTTCATAATATCCTTAACATGTTTAGCTTCCACATTTATTTCCTGCCAAACCTGGTTTCAAAGGAGAATATGGCTCTTTAAATATCGGTAACCAATAAATCACTGCCAAGATTAAACCAGGGCCATTTATTAGAGATGTTGGAAACTTCTAGTTTGACATCAGTTATCCCATAAATCACGCCAAAATATTGCTGAAATTTTAAGGATGGTTCATTAAGTTTTTGTTTTCAATTGCAAGAGAAAATGAATTAAATATTCTGACCAATTAAACCATGTTACTAACTTACGGTTCGTATTCAAACTGCATAATATATTGAAGTTAGCTTTAACTTTCTTTTCGGAACTTTTGATAAAAATAATCCTTTTGTAAATTGCTTCTTTGATGTTTTTTATGCTATGTTACTGGACTTTTAAAATGGTGATGAGAGGGGCGCCTGGGTGGCTCAGTCGTTAAGCGTCTGCCTTCGGCTCAGGTCATGATCTCAGGGTCCTGGGATCGAGCCCCACATCGGGCTCTGCTCGGCGGAGAGCCTGCTTCTCCCTCTCCCACTCCCCCTGCTTGTGTTCCCTCTCTCGCTGTGTCTCTGTCAAATAAATAAAATCTTTAAAAAAAAAAAATGGTGATGAGAATGCACTAATTTCATAGATCATTAATGGACTGAAACCCACAGTTTGAAAAATATGGCTTCATATGACAAATGGCCCAAATCACATATAGCCAAGATTTTTTTTAAGCATTCTTGACTCAATTTATAAATAATATATATAAAATATTGAAAAAAAGCTGGTAATGTTTGGTTTTAAAACTAAATGATTTAAGTATCTTTACAAGAAAAGCGTAGACTTTTGGGGTGCCTGGGTGGCTCAGTCAGTTGTGTCCCACTCTCTCGGTTTTGGCTCAGGTCATGATCTCATGTTGTGGGATAGAGCCCTGTGTTGGGCTCTGTGCTCAGCAGGGAGTTTGCTTTCCCTCTTCCTCTGCCCCCCCTCCCCTGCTCATGTGTGCACTCTACTCTCTAAAAATAAATTAACAGGGGTGCCTGGGTGGCTTAGTTGGTTGAGTGTCAGGCTCTGGATTTTGGCTCAGGTCATGATCTCAGGGCTGTGAGATTGAGCCCCACGTCTGGCTCCAACTAAGCCACCCAGGCATTTAGCAGGGAGTCTGCTTGAGATTCTTTCTCCCTCTGCCCCTCTCCCTCCTGCCCACCCCCTGCCTCAAATAAATAAATAAATCTTAAAGAAAAAAAAGCTTAGGGGCGCCTGGGTGGCTCAGTCGTTAAGCGTCTGCCTTCGGCTCAGGTCATGATCCCAGGGTGCTGGGATCGAGCCCCGCATCGGGCTCCCTGCTCGGCAGGAAGCCTGCTTCTCCCTCTCCCACTCCCCCTGCTTGTGTTCCCTCTCTCGCTGTCTCTCTGTCAAATAAATAAATAAAATCTTTAAAAAAAAAAAAAAGAAAAAGAAAAAAAAAGCTTAGACTTTTAAAATAAAAGTCTCCAGCCCACAGGGGCGCCTGAGTGGCTCAGTCAGTTAAGTGTCCAACTCTTGATCTCAGCTCACGTTTTGATCTCAGGTTGTGAGTTCAAGCCCCACCTTGGGCTCCATGATGGGTGTGTAGCCTACTTGAAAAAAAAAGTCTCCAGCCAATGAACATAAATCTTTCAGTGACAAATTTAAGACTCTTTATGAAATAAAATACTTTCCTCTTCTGATAATGTAAGGGATATGCAGAGGCAGATTAAGGAAAAAGGTTTAAGTTCAAAGAGGTAGGATATTTCTCTCAAAGAAATTAAGTACAAAAATGGAATACTATCAAAAAAGCAGTTTAGCAGAATCTGTGGGATAACATTCTACTGAGAAGAACAGCTCAAAAAGACTATTAAATTCTGTAACTTTTTTTTTTAAGGATTTTATATATTTATTTGACAGAGAGAGACAGCGAGAGTGGGAACACAACCAGGAGTGGGAAAGGGAGAAGCAGGCCTCCCGTGGAGCGGGGAGCCCGATGCGGGGCTCGATCCCAGGACCCTGGGACCATGACCTGAGCCGAAAGCAGACGCTTAATGGCTGAACCACCCAGGTGCCCCAAATTCTGTAACATTTCTTTCCTCTGTGATGTAGCTGAAACTTGTTAGAAATGCCACCTTCAAGTGGACTTGTATTTCCATCTGTAAATTTGTACTGGTCCCCAGTGACTAACATTCCTCATATGGGATTCAAATATGGTCTGCTTTAGAATATTCTACAGAAAATACTGTAGCCATGAGATTCAGCTGTCATCTGCAGTTTCAATAATGGCTTAATAAAGTCAATTCTGATTTTAACAGGTAAAAAAATGTGATATAGAAAAATATGTCAAAACCATTTTTTTTAATCTATTAGATTCCAACAACTAAAACTGAGTAGAACTCACAATAGTGATGACAGTGAATATGGACTATTACTAATATAACAAATCAAATTTCAAGTAACATTATATACAAATCCACGTAACGTGTATGGTTATACACTCTTCACGTGTAACTGCAAAGGACAGTGACGATCTCTTTAAGTCTTCTGAGTACTGAAACCACTAAACACACAGCAGCACAAGTCTCACCTGTTGCCATTTCTGCTGGAGATAGGTATCTTTGACCGAGTACAGATATTTGTTCATCTGGTCAAGAACGCCCTGATAATACACCATCGCAGAGTCATAGTTGCCCAGCAGCGCATACTCACGGGCCAATTTTACATTCTCACTAATCATAACAAGACTCATGCTCAATCGTAAGCTAAAAAAAAAAAAAAAGAAAGAAAGAAAGAAATATTATATGTCTCCTAAAAATAAGTATACAAAGACCTTCTCTAAAGTATACTTTGCAGGGCTCCTTCAAGAAGCTCACAATCACACACACTACACTTTCCATCTCCATTTGCTCAAGCATTTTCTCCTCCTTCAAAGAAAGTTCTTGGTTCCCACAAGCAAACCCCACCCAGCTCAGAGGGCAGTTCTCCCAGCATGTCTACCCTCTGAACTTCTCAGTCTAAAATAAACTCTCCCCCTTCTAAAACCCCCTGGCGCTTTACCTGGACCTTTCACTCAAGGCACCTGTCTACTCTGAATTATAGTTACTCATCTATATGCATCTTATCTCTACCTAGAGAGCAGGATTTATATCTGAAAGGTATGAGACTGTATGCTCAGTGCATGACACACAAATCTTTTTTTTTTAAAGATTTTATTTTTTGGGGCGCCTGGGTGGCTCAGTCGTTAAGCGTCTGCCTTCGGCTCGGGTCATGATCCCAGGGTCCTGGGATCGAGCCCCGCGTCCGGCTCCCTGCTCAGCGGGAAGCCTGCTTCTCCCTCTCCCACTCCCCCTGCTTGTGTCCCCTCTCTCGCTGTGTCTCTCTCTGTCAAATAAATAAATAAAATCTTTAAAAAAAAAAAAAAGATTTTATTTATTTTTTGACAGAGACAGCGAGAGAGGGAACACAAGCAGGGGAAGTGGGGGGAGAAGCAGGCTTCCCGCTGAGCAGAGAGCCCGATGCGGGGCTCCACCCCAGGACCCTGGGATCATGACCTGAGCCGAAGGCAGACGCTTAACTACTGAGCCACCTAGGCGCCCCATGACACACAAGTCTTACTGAGCATCTGAAGAACAAATGCACCATGTCAGATACAGTTTTTGGAAGGCAGTGTGGAACAGCAGAAAGCACATGCGTTTCAAAGTAAGATATTCTTGGTTAGAATTATAATTCTGCCACCCTGGTCAAGTCCCTTAACTTTTCTAAGCTTCGGTTTTTCAATATGTAAAACTGAGATAGTAACTACTTCCAAGACTTGCATTACAAGGAATAAATGTCTATTTAAAGTACCTAGCATACTACTTGGCAAATAATAGCATGTCAATAAATGCTAACTGCATCCTCCCTGGAACTTGCTATATATGAGAACCAAGCACAGTCTTTGTATTAGCAGGATATGGATATATGGATGTGGATATAAAGCATCAGAAGTAGGCACTTGATAAATGTCAGCTCTATTGATGTTGACAATTACTATTATTTATTAACTGTACATAGCATGGTTTAGTTGAAAGTCTGAAAGATCTGCATATTTTTGAGAGAGCAATAAGTTAGGGTTGTGGCTTTCAAAATAAAAAGAAATTTGAAACACATGGTGAAAGAAATGCTCAGTTAATATGAAGTTTCAAGGTGGTGGAACTAAAAAATGAAGGAATCGTGAAAAGATCACAGGAAAGCTGAGAAGAGATAGATGCATGAAGGAAAAATTAAGGATCATTTTTTTTTACTCCTTTTGTTTGTCAGTGGGATATTCAAACAGATATATTTCATAGATGAACAGAGAAAACTTCAACGTGGGGACCTCTCTACCTAGCTTAATTTAATCTAGCCAGAGGCATTTCCTAAAACTGTGGTTTTTGACACCTCCCTCCCTCACCGTGCACCTATGGTTAAGGTCAAGTGATGCAACAGAGTTTAAGTCCCATAGAGACCACTATGGCTCTTATGTTTTTTATTATTTAAATCCTTCGTTCAGGGAGGAGGTTTTCTGTGAAAAAGCATGCCAAACAAACTTCCTGAGTTTAATTTAATGTAGATTGTTCAGCTGGCACACAGAGCAGGCCAACCAGGAATATCTAACACTATGTGTTACACACAGGACCAAAAAGATATTCTACCAAACAGACAAAAGATTGTCTACAAATAGACAAGAGAAGGTAATCATATCCACACAGCCCAGAATTAGAGGACTGCATAAATCAAGATTAATGGGAAATGCTGGCGGGCAGAAGAGTTACAAACCAGTACTGCTATCCATACCAGAGCAGAAGAGGGAGGGTACTATGCTCCTCAGGACAGAGATTAGAGAAGATGGGATCACAACCTCAATGGAGAAGCAGAGATGTCAAAATCACACCAACAGCCTCAGGCTTCTGTTCTCGGCCAGTCCTTGGCAGTTCTCATTTCTAACCAGCTAAAGGTACAACTGCTGCACCTCTACCCAGTTAGGTTTGATTAATACATGTCATGTATATTTATTATGATCTTTAAACCCAAACATCTTGAATCTCAGTATCAGGTTCAATTCCTAAGTACAAGGCAAGCCAGGAAGCCAAGATAGCGACTGGCCCCCTTCCCGAAAACCAATCCTAGAAGAGCCACAGTTGATTCGTAGAAGGTTGATGGATCCTAGAACTGAATATAAAGTTCAGAAAAACACTGAAATAATAGATGATGATTTGGGTCCTAGTGTGTGGGAAAGTACAAGGCAGCTCAGAGGGAAATAGGGCCAGGTTAGAGTTTCTAACTGTGCCTTTTCTGAGGTCTGTTGTCCTGCCATCCTTGCTCACCCTCCCCACACTTTCCACTGCAGGACAGAGAAGCAGCAGTGCAAGCCCAGTCCCTGATGGAGATAGCAGGATACATCACGGCAAAGCCAGGCCTGGACAGAGTGGGGAGCTGATAAAAACAGAGGTCAACAGGACAGCTCTTGTGAGTGGTCTCCTGCTGGCACTCTCCCACTCAGGTTAGGCTAGATGGGAACAACTGAGAAAGACAGTTCTTAGGAAGATCAGTTCCCAGGCTGAGAATCCCTTCTGGCATACAATCGGGACATCAGGAAGCGATGAGGGGTGGCTGAAGATGACTGCAGATTCACCACATCCCACCACCATAAGAAAGCATGATAATAATTGAGCTAAGCTCAATTCAGGAAGCTAGAAAAAGACTAACAAAGCAGACTGAAAAGCACAAGAAGGGAGGAGCTAAAGGGCCAAATTTAAATAAAAACTAAAGGGCACCTGGCTGGCTCAGTTGGTGTAGCATTTGACTCTTGATCTCCGGGATGTGCTTTCAAGCCCCACGTTGGGTGTGGAGATTATTTACAAATAAAATCTTACAAAAAGAAAGAAAAGAGAAAGAAAACCCCAAAACACTGGAAAAGACTTAAAAAATCAAACTATGGGTCATTTAAAAATTGAGAAACAAATCTTGGCAAAACTGATAAAGGAAAAGAAAAAAGAACATGCAGGGACGCCTGGGTGGCTCAGCGTCTGCCTTCGGCTCAGGTCATGACTCCAGGGAACTGGGACTGAACCCCACCTTGGCCTCCCTGCTCCGAGGGAAGCCTGCTTCTCCCTCCCCCACTTCCCCGCTTGTGTTCCCTCTCTCGCTGTCTCTGTCAAAAATAAATAAAATCTTAAAAAAAAAAAAAAAAGAACATGCAAATAAACAAAACAGAATGAAAAAGAGAAAATAACTAGACGGATCTGAGTTGAAAGAAAATGAAATTTTGGGGGCACCTGGGTGGCTCATTGGGTTAAGCGACTGCCTTTGGCTCAGGTCATGACCCTGGGGTCCCAGGATCAAGCCCAGGATCAAGCCCCGCATTGCATCGCATCAGGTTCCCTGTTCCGAAGGGGTCCTGCTTCTTCTCCTTCTGCCTGCCGCTCCCCCTGCTTATGCTGTCAAATAAATAAAATCTTAAAAAAAAAAAAAAAAGATAAAAAAATTTTTTTTAAGATTTTATTTATTTATATGAGAGAGACAATGAGGGGGGAAGGATCAGAAGGAGAAGACTTCCCGCTGAGCGGGGAGCCTGGTATAGGACTCTGGGACTCTGTATGTATGTAGGATCCTGGGACTCTAGGATCATGACCTGAGCTGAAGGCACACACTTAACCAACTGAGCCGCCAGGTGCCGGAAATTTTTTTCTCCTTTAAAAATTTTTCTTCTCTGGGCGCCTGGGTGGCTCAGTTGGTTGGGCGGCTGCCTTCGGCTCAGGTCATGATCCTGGAGTCCCGGGATCGAGTCCCGCATCGGGCTCCCTGCTCGGCGGGGAGTCTGCTTCTCCCTCTGACTCTCCTCCTTCTCATGTGCTCTCTCTCATTCTCTCTCTCTCTCAAATAAATAAATAAAAAAAAAAAAAAAAAAAATTTTTCTTCTCTTATTTCCTGGAAAATGGAGTTTTAATGAAAGACCTCTACCTTTGAAAGGCTTCAGGTCCAGAGGATTTTTTATAGGTGGGTTCTACCTACCTTCTAAACAGAAAGTAATTCTAATCACATAAAAGTTGACTGAGAAAACAAGGGAAAAACTGACCAACTCTTTTTAGGAGGCTGGGCTCACCTCAATTTAAATTGAATAATATTCAGAACAATATAAAGCCCGTTTTGCTTATGAACATATAGATGTGGAAATCCAAAATAGGAGCTAAATTTTTCAAAGGACACACACACTCTCTCTGATCAAGAATATTTACTGCAGAGGGGTGCCTAGGTGGCTCAGTAGGTTGAGTGTCCACCTCTTGGTTTCACAGCTCAGGTCATGATCTGGGGATGCTGGGGTGAGCTCCTGAGCTCCGCAGGGAGTCTGCTTGGGGTCCTCTCCCTCCCTTGCCCCTCCCCTGTCCTCTCTAGGATAAATGAATAAATCTTAAAAAAAAAAAGATTTACTGCAGGAATGCAAGGATAATTTAAGATCAGAAAATCCATCCTTATAATTCCCCATACTAATGGACAAAAGGACTTCATATAGAAACAAGTAAAGAGCATAAAGGACAATTCAAGAAAAAGAAAAGCCAAATGGCTAAAAGTACAGATCCTATTAACAGATAAATGCAAATGAAAGCAATCAGAGACCCTCTTATACATTCACCAGATTAAAAACAAATTAGTAACTCCAATAATACTAAGTCTTGGCAAGGATTTGGGAAAAAGGAAACCCTCACATACAATTTGTAGACATAAACTGGTATAGTTATTTTGGAGAGCAATCTGGCAGTCCTTAGAGAAGTTGCATATGCATATATCCTATGACCCAGCAATCCCACTCTTCTGTAAATATTCCAGAGAAAGTCTCACACAGACCACAGAGACTTGTTTTGGAATGTTAATGACAGAACTGTTTGAGAAATGAAGGAGTTGGAGGTAATCAATCTAGTCCCTGCTAGAGAAATGGGTAAGAAAATGTGCTGGAGGAGTGCCTGGGTGGCTCAGTCAGTTGAGCCTCTGCCTTTGGCTCAGGTCATGATCATCTCAGGGTCCTGGGATCAAGCCCTGCATTGGGCTCCCTGCTCGGTGGGGAGTCTGCTTCTCCCTCTCCCTCTGCCATTCCCCCACTGCTTGTGCTTGCTCTCTCTCTCCCCCTTTCTGTCAAATAAATAAATAAAATCTTAAAAAAAAAAAAAAAAGAAAAGAAAATGTGCTGGATGCATACTCTGGAATACCATGAAGAAGATGGAAGCAATTAACAAAATTTACAAATAGCAACATGCACAGATCATCGAAAAACAGGGTTGGGTAAAAAAAAAAAAAAAAAGCCTTAGATACAGAACAAGATCTAGATTACAATACCATTTTATAAATTCAAAAAATACATATGCTATACAAAACACTCTTTTGGGGCGCCTGGGTGGCTCAGTTGGTTAAGCGACTGCCTTCGGCTCAGGTCATGATCCTGGAGTCCCGGGATCGAGTCCCACATCGGGCTCCCTGCTCAGCAGGGGGTCTGCTTCTCCCTCTGCCCTCTTCCCTCTCGTGCTCTCTGTCTCTCATTCTCTCTCTCTCAAATAAATAAATAAAATCTTAAAAAAAAAA
>NC_138376.1:115760991-115766215 GCF_054177405.1 Leptonychotes weddellii
CAGTAGCCTCTGCCCCCTCGTTTCCATACCCTTGTGAAATCACCTTCACTTGAATGTGAATTTGTAACAAACAGAATATGCAAAAATAAC
Organism: Leptonychotes weddellii; assembly: GCF_054177405.1. NCBI lineage: Eukaryota > Metazoa > Chordata > Mammalia > Carnivora > Phocidae > Leptonychotes > Leptonychotes weddellii. The sequence goes on from NC_138376.1 coordinate 115,761,082, forward strand.
AGAATGCCATTTCTGAGATTAGACTGCCTCTTGCTGGTCTGCTCTAAGCTGCCTGTGCAGAGGCTCATGTGGCAAAGAACTGAGGGAGGCTCCAGGCCAAAAGCCAGTGAGGAACTGAGGCAGTCAATCCAATAGTCCAGAGGAGCTGAATCCTGCCATAACCATGTGAGGGAGCCTGGAAGCCGATCCTTCCTCAGTTGAGTCCTCAGATGACTGCAGCCCTGACTGATACCTTGATTACAGCCTGTGAAAGACCGTGAATCACAAGCACCCAGCTATGACCAAAGACCAAAGAAACTGAGAGAAATGTTTGTTGTTTCCAGCCACTAAGTTTTAGAGTAATTTGTTATGAAGCAATACAGCTATGAACTGAGGTTTGTAAGTTACTCAAGATTGAGCATTTGAGGTCCAAAAGAAAAAAAACCCATGACCTACATAGTGATTCCATGGAGTCATGACCACTGATAATATTCCATCTTAATAAAAGCTCCATGGCCAGGGAGCATGGCTCCCTGTTATCTACTGATAAACCCCCAGCACCTGGAACCATGCCTGGCACACAGCAAATATTCAAACAATCTTTGAATGAAGAATGCCAGGTTTTTGTTTGAACTACTAAGATTTCTTATCTTTGTCTAGTTCCTGACCCTCACTCAGCACTCTCACATTCCTTGATCCTCAACTCATCCCTACCAGAACTGTGACTGCTTCTGCCCCAAGGCTCTAAATGCCCTATAGTGACACCTAGTCTGGGAAACAATGTTAGAAGAATAGAGCTGGGGTCAGGTGCTGCCAGTATACAGTGTATCTAGATGAGCCTGGATAGCAAGACTCTGTTGTCTTCTCCCTTCTCTTCCTCTTTTCCTCAACTGACTCCCTCCAGATCTTTCTTCCCATCCCCTCTACTAAAAAAAATCTAAATCAAGTCGCTACTGATATATAGGTGTCCCCCCTACTTTTTTTTAAGGATCATGATTCAATGTCCCACAATGCATAGAGTTCACTCCAGGCCTTCTTTGAAGGTTCTATGTTACGAATACTTCTTTCTAGTCAGATAAAATTCCTTAGCATCCAATGAATTGACATTTTCTAACAAAAAGAAATATAAAGTCAATCCAAGGCCACCTGAAAAATGACCTGAAAAATTTTCGATTATCAAAGAAACAATGTGTTTACTGAAAAATAGTATCAAAATACCCTTAGTTGACTAAATGTGAGACAGAAATAAATTTTCCTATTCTTCTAGTAGTAGTCTCTAAGACAGCTTTCTTTTCAAATGAGTATCAACACTGTAAATTTACAAGACTCCAATTTTCAAGAATATATTCTTATCATTGCTAAAACTACACTGCAGGAGTACAAAAATGAGGTCTACCTGGCACAATATCTGGCAATTTTTGAAGAAATGAATATATTGGAGAAAAGCCTATAGTCAAATTTTAACCACCATGAACAGTAAAAGGCATCTACTGGTTCAATTAATAGAACACTTATAAACATGATATTGCCCAAAAACTCAGATTCTTGATTAGACAGATTACTAAAGAGAAAAATAACCATATGTGATGCCTACTTTATCTCACAGCAAGCATTTCCTTTACATTATCCTGTCAGAACCAACGTTTTGCTTACACAGCTTATATATTCATTTTCACTAATGACTAAATCAATTTTTTTAAGCTAAGTAAGGTGCAACACGAAATTTTAATTCAAGTAACAGAGTCAAAAACTTTACACAATAAAAAATATTACAGCAAAATTTCTAGCAAGCTTAATAGTTGCTGTGGTGTGGAATCTCTACAAAGAGACTTAGGGTGTCTTTTTCTCCTCCAGAATTAAGGAAAAGAAGTGATTAAAGAGACAGAAAAAGAATAGGCAATAGATCCAAACATCTGAGGTTCTAAGATTCCTACGCTCTCCCAATATGGGGCCTTCCCTATTCCACACCTAAAAAGGATACCGTATCCACTTAATTTTTTAAGGAGTTAGACTGGGTTCCACTAATATTTCAGTTTTTACTGTAATGTGCATAGGCCATTCATTCAAGAAGTATTTACAGAGCACCTACTCAGTTGCAAGGAATTGCACTGAAGACAAAAATAAGAATTAAGCCTTTAAATCCTTGAAGTTTAGTAGAAGGGACATCATTTGATCTATCCTAGGTGTATTTTCTTCACTTAGGAGGAGGAAACAAGCATACCATAGTATTAAGCACAGGTAATCAACACCTATGTTAAAAACACTTATCTGTAAAACTGATGTCCTAAAACAAAAACAGATGAACCTCAATCATACATTTTCTTGAAGGCATTTCAATAAATCGAGTGTAACTTTAAAAGTGACAATACACTGTTAAGCAGTGTTCAGAATGTTCATCTCTGGGATACGAAAACAACCATAATGCTAATTTACAGTCAGTCACTACTGATTATAAATACATACAATAAATGAGTGACCCATGACCAATTACAGCATGGAATACATTCTTCTTACCTTTATAATCACTGTATAATAAATTCTCAAGAAGCATGAGAAAGTTATCAAAAGAATGCCTGCTCAGGAAAAAAAAGAATACATATATCTGTATTTGGTAAACTTTCTGTTTACCCTGAACAAAACAAATCAGTGAATATAACAAGTAAAATGTAATTCAAAATCCATGTTCAAGCCGTACCAGTAAACACTACAAGCAAAATCTATTTAGCATATAATCAACATTGACCACATTGATTTGATACATTATCTTTTTAACCAATCATGTACCTAAAAAGAAAAACCTAAACCATTGTTGTAAACAGAAATTCAACAATGCTGTTACTACAGCAAATTTTACAAGATTCTCTAATTCTTAGTATTTGTCAGAACTGGGACACCACTTTCAAAATAAAATGCAGAATCTGTTCTATAATATGCCAAGTACTGAATCTGTAAAATGTAAAAGCTTCTTGAACAACCAAAGCCATAGAGGAGCTTTACATAGCTTTCCACAGTCTAGGAATGTTGGAAATTGATCAGCACTGCCTTTTTTTTTAAAGCATGATACAGTGATAGTAATAGTAATACAAAATAAAGAGTTCTGACTCGATTCCTGTGTGAGAACTTACTGATTACAAAAATCATCTCCTTTGGAAAAGACAATAGGGCTGCACATTGAGACATTTAGTCCTGTGAACTTTACAAGAATCTTCTTGACACCGTGGTGTTCTATCATTGTGGCAAAGATTCTAAAACATTAGGAATGTTTTCAGCAGTAACTAAAGGTCTGATTTCAAAGAGGAACACATAAATGAATGCTTTCAAGAGAGAAGGATGCAAAGTTGTGCTGTTGGAATTTAGTAACTGATATAAAATGGCACTTCTCAGTCAAAAGAAAAAATTATTTTTGATTAAATAAGGGCTGAGACTATCCACTGTAAGGTACTTAAGGATCCACGTTTATCTCTAACTTCGTCACCATATACTATACGATATGAAACAAATGTTTCGAGGGATACATATTTTTAAAAGGTACCAACTCTAAACCAAAAGGGCCAAAAACCTCCCAGAGGACGCCCAGCACCAGAATAAAGAAACATCCTCAACAATATCACACCTACCTAACAAAATGTAAGAAAAGAAGCTGCATCCCATTTCAAGGCTTTCGAGGTTTTTCAGGGGTGAGAATATGGGGCGGGGGCGTGGACGAATTCGGGAGAGAACTGCTCAAAAAAGCGAAGAAATAGAGAGAGATGTGTTTTTCCGACCAGAGACTTCTCTAATGACACAGGCCTAGAAAGGGGATCGCCAGGAACCCCCGAAAGTCCCAGGCTGGACAGGATTCTTCAGGTAGGGGACCCGTCACCTGAGCTACAGGTGTCAGCGACAACAGCGAGGACCTAAGACCTCGGCGCAGGCAAGGGCAGGCTCATGGCAGGATACGCAGACGGCTCTCATTGCCGGCCCCGAATCTCGCCAAGCTGGCCACCGGGGCCGGGGTTCCCCGGAGCGTGAACACTCACCTGTGGCTGCCGAGGATCCTTGGGAAACCGCCCACCGCCAGGCGGAGGGGAACGGCCGTGCGTGGCTCAGGGCGGCTAGGAAGTAGGGCCCTGCCCAGCCCCAACCACTCTGCTCCGTGCTCACGGCCCCAGGACGGCGGTGGCCAACCGTCACCAGCCCCCACTGCTGCTTCAGCTCGCCGAGAATTTGAAGGCAAACCCGTCAGGGTCACTTCCGGTGCTGGGGCTGGCCTCGGCGATTCCAGCGCACGCGGGGCGAGGCCCCGGGAGCGAGGACGCTGGGAGGCGTGCGCGCGCCGGGCGCCAGGCACCGGGCGGGGAGCTGGGCGGGGTTGGCTGGGACGCGCCTGCGCAGTCCGCACCGCCTCCTGGCGGCGGTCGGGGCAGAGAAGAGGGATGGTAGGGGTTTAAATTATTATCACGTATCGTACCTTGGTAACTTTTTCCAAAGTTCTCGCTCACTTTTCCTCCCATTTGATTTTTACCACACTCCTTAGAGATTAGGAAGTCAGAGTGTCTATTTTACAGGTGAGAGTCAAGGGCCAAAAATCTGTTTATGACAAATCCAAATACGCAGAATTCGACTGAGGCTCTTGTCACGACATAAGATGAATAAAACAGGGAATGGGTAAACAAAGATATTCGGACAAGCTGCTAGTGGAGTTTTATTTTCTTGGTCATCGTTTTAATACAACCGGACAACACACAATACTATGTTGTTTCAGGATTTACAGATACGGGCTCCACAGTACGATTGGCCATGCTTCCTCCAGTCTCAATCTCCATCCTCTTCCTCCACCTAAGGTGGAATGAGGCACTAGACACGTTTTCCTTAGGGAGTGCATGGTAATTAAACTTCTAACCTTAAGTCATCAATTTAACACAGATTTATATAAAGGCAATTCAAGGGAAATACATCAATTTAGTCCACAAATATTTATTGAACTACTATGCTGTTGACACTGTTGTAGGCATTGAGTATATATATAGCAATCAAAAAAATTTAACGTCTCATGGAGCTCAAAGTCTTGTAAAATTCTCACCTAAGTAGAAAATAGTAGTTTTACTAGGGTGGATAGGAACTCCATTGTAATGGAGCAAAGGAAATTGTAATTAGTATATCTTTAAAAAAAAAA
>NC_138376.1:115766315-115807074 GCF_054177405.1 Leptonychotes weddellii
AAAGGTTTTGAGGTGATGGAAATGTTACATATCTCAATTAGGGTAGTGGCTACACAAATGTATATATTTATTAAAAAACTCTTTGAAGAGAACACATAAAATGGATGCATTTTATTGTGCATAAATCATACCTCAATGAAGTTGATTTTTTAAAATTTTATTATGTTATGTTAATCACCATACATTACATCATTAGTTTTTGATGTAGTGTTCCATGATTCATTGTTTGCATATAACACCCAGTGCTCCATTCAAGACGTGCCCTCTTTAATACCCATCACCAGGCTAACCCATCCCCCCACTCCCCTCCCCTCTAGAACCCTCAGTTTCTCAGAGTCCATAGTCTCTCATGGTTCGTCTCCCCCTCCGATTTCCCCCCCTTCATTTTACCCTTCCTACATCTTCTTTTTTTGAACATATAATGTATTACTCATTTCAGAGGTACAGGTCTGTGATTCAACAGTCTTACACAATTCACAGCGCTCACCATAGCACATACCCTCCTCAATGTCTATCACCCAGCCACACTATCCCTCCCACCCCCCACCCCTCCAGCAACCCTCAGTTTGTTTCCTGAGATTAAGAATTTCTCGTATCAGTGAGATCATATGATACATTTTTAAAGTAAAAAACCTGAAAAGAGCGGCTTACATTCACTAGTTCAGTTTCTTCACTAGTTGTCCAGTTAGGGAAGACTATGCTAAGCTGTAGTAGCCCCTAAATCAGAGGTTTCAAACAACAGGATTTTTTTTTTTATATGAGTATAAACCCCCTTATACCAAAAAAGAACTGAGTTTACCAAAGGGGCTATAAACTCATGCCCCTTTGAACACTTTTTTTTCTCATTTACTCTATATGTTCATAGCAGAGTGAATACAGGCACTGGGACCCTTGGCCATGGGGAAAAATAGGGTGGGGGGGGAGTAACTTGCACAACTTCTGCCTGGATATGATACATGCCAGTTCTGCCCACATCTCATTGGCCAGAGCAAGTCATGTGACCAAGCCGGACTTCAAAGGGACAAGGATGTGCAACTGCAGCCTGCTCTGAAGGAGAGACAGTATTTGTATACCACACTCCTGACTACTACACTAGCCATTTCTTCTTTCACAGGGTAGCTTCTACAAACTGGGAGTCAGAAAATTATTATTATTATTATATTATATATTTTTTCCTAGTGAGTAGTCAGATTAATTTGGCAGAATGATAGGGCACATGAAGGGATATTACGGAAAAAGAAGTAGAAAGGTAGGTGCCAAAAAAGGGTGTAAACTTTATTCAATAGGCAAAAAAGGAGCCAATGAAAGTTTTCAAATGAAAGCATAAGTGACACAGCAAATAGGGAGATTAATTTGGCAGCTGTGAGTAGGAAGATTTGAAGGGGAGGAAGAAGAGATTGGGAGACTGTTGTAAGAGGTGTAGTGACCTCTGAAATTACACAGAAGATAAAGATATTTCTAGAAAAAATAAATACATTAAATCATTTTTTTAAAATGTAAATTTTTATTATTTACTGTTTTATCTATTAAATTTAAATTTTAAAAATTTATGTTTCATCAGAGAAATCTAAAAGGACTTTCAGGACCAATTTATTAATTTTACTCACCTGGTCAATTGTATCTGGCAATCCTTGCCTACATCTTCAAACATTTGAGCCATCTCTTAGAATACAGAGTATATATAAGATGAGAAAATTCTAACCATGATTAAGAATCTGCTGAATTTTTAGATTATGTGGCAATATTTGCAGTAACAAACAGGGGCAGATCCCCAGCGTTGTTCACTAAGCTTTTCTTCCTAAATAATAGCTTCCATCACTGTCCTGCTACTCCCAGACTGCTGAATACTACGGGAAAAAAAAAAAGAAATCACACCACCATGAAGATTGATGCACCACAATTATGTAACTTCCAACCCACCTGAAATATACTTTTCTGCATGTTCCGCCTCAGTTCTCTCCTACTCGCTTCGCATCAGTTATTTCAAACTTTCACCACTTTCCTCAAGCCAACTTCTACCCATTTCCACCCTTTCAGCAAATCACGATGTCTCCACCAGAGGAGAAAATGGAGGCTATCAGATTGAAATTCCCTCAACTTGCTCCCTGTGGCAGAGACTACCATCTGGCCACCAAATACTCATTTTCTTTACTCAGTAACAGAACCAAGCTTGATGGAATTGGGCCATCTGGAATGCAGACTACATTTCCAGACTCTCATGCAGTTAGGTGTGGCCATGGATCTGACTTCTGGCCAGTGGAAGTGTTATATAGAAAGAACTCTTAGGAAGACACCTTAAAGGGAGAGGTCCTGAAACTCTCCCTTACCCCCTTCTCACCATCCCCTCTTTTTACCAGGTGAGAACAGGGAACAGATGGATAGAAATAAGCAGCCAGCTGCTGATGTCAGTCACTTACAGGATATAAGCCATATGATGAAGGTAGCAGAATTGAACAGACGAAGTGTGGGCTGACTTTGTGGAGCTGCCATACCTGCTGTGGACTGCCAACTCCAGATACTGTATGTCTAAGCAGTGATTGGGTTTTGGGTTTTATATGCAGTTAAACCTAATCACAATGCTTGTACCCTCCAATTTACACATGCCTCTGCTTCACACTTGCCCTTTGGCTTTTGCCTCCCGTTTCAATGAAAGCTTAGTTTCCTTTGTCTACGCTCAGGTCCTCCACTTGAACTTAAAAGATTTTGGTTTTATTGCCACTTTATGTATTTATATTTATATGGTTCAAAATTCAAATGATACAAAAGGCTATATAGTGAGAAGTCTACTTTCTTGCCAACCTTGAAATCCAGTTCCCATCCCCAGAGATAATCAATGACATCAAATTCATTAATTATCTTCCAGAGATACTTTTATTCTACATGCAATTAAATAATGCAATTTATTGGCCCTCTCATGGGTTTTCTCATATTCTGCCAGTTTATGTCTTCAATCAAAGGACATTCCCTTTTGGTTCTTACACCCTTTATTTTCCTACTGGGATTTCCTATCTTTACATTTGTTATGAGAATATTTTTCTTTACATCATTGTGCATAGTTTTTTTTTTATGATTTTATTTATTTGAGGGGGGGAGAGCACAGAGGGAGAGGGAGAGGGAGAGGGGAGAAGCAGACTGCCTGCTGAGCAGAGAGCCCGATGTGGGACTTAATCCCAGGACCCTGAGCTCATGACCTGAGCTGAAGGCAGACACTTACCCAACTGAGCCACCCAGGCGCCCCATCACTGTGCAAAGTTTTAAGAGCCATTGTACTCTGCCAATTCCAGATGTTGGAATAGGCTCTTGGGGTTGATCTCCACTGTTTTTTCTTTTGAGAATAGGTCATATTTTTTTGTATTTCTTTGTATGACAGGTAATTTTGAAGTGTATCCTTGATATTGGATATGTTATGTTATAGATACTCTGGTTTAAATCTGTGATAGATCTCTGGAGGTGTTTTTTAGTTTGTTTTGTTTTGTTGTTAAGCAGGCAATGAACTTGATTTGATTTGCTTTCTGTTGGGCAGCACCTCAAATGCCAGTTTAATTCTTTTGTTCTTAGGATGCCTGGATTCTTCCCCACAGATGTGTGGCAATGATTCAGCTAGAGATTTGGGGCTTTCTCAGGCAAGATATCATGAAAATTAGATACTCAGGGCGCCTGGGTGGCTCAGTTGTTAAGCGTCTGCCTTCGGCTCAGGTCATGATCCCAGGGTCCTGGGATCGAGTCCCACATCAGGCTCCCTGCTTGGTGGGAAGCCTGCTTCTCCCACTCCCCTGCTTGCGTTCTCTCTCTCTCTCGAAAAATAAAAATAAAAATAAAAATCTAAAAAAGAAAGAAAGAAAGAAAGAAAATTAGGTACTCATCTAGTGCCATTCTGCTCTTTCAAGGGTTGACTTCCATTCAGAATCTGCCTGCTCTTGGTTCCACTCAGTATCTTTAGGTGGCTGTTTTTGTATTTTCCCCAGAGTTTATAATAGTTCTATGGGGTAAAGTCAATCCATTAGGAGCTTACTTGATCACAGTAGAAGCAGAATCCAGTTATCTTTCAGGTACATCATTTGGATGTTACTTTAGCTAATAAACTTGAAGGACCAGAATGAAATCAAAGAGTACAGTTAGAAAGTTATTGCAGTAATTCAGGCAAGAGCTGATGAGGGCCTCAACCAGAGTAGTAACAATGGGGCCGGAGATGATGAATTAGAGAAAAATGCACAAGATAAAGTAACTGAGTTTCATGACTGATTGCATGGGAGATGATCAAAGTACAAAATGACCTCCTTAAATTGTTTTGCAAATCAGATTATACACTAATATAAATTCTATACTAATTAGGGTGCAAGTTCAGCAACAGTAACCAATGGGAGATTTTATATGCAGGTGCACACACACACACACATACACACACACACAGTTTTGTTTTCCTTTTTTCTAACATTCTGCAGTTCATCAGTCCAGCCTGGACAGACAGCCCCACACCACAATATCTTTCAGGTAACCAGGTTCTTTTTTTTTTTTTTTTAAGATTTTATTTATTTATAAATAAATAAAGTGGGAGGGGGGTGGAGGGGGGTGGAGAGGGACAAGCAGACTCCCTGCTGAGTGGGGAGCCTGAAGCAGGGCTGAATCATAGGACCCTGAGATCATGACCTGAGCTGTAGTCAGACGGTTTACTAAGCCACTCAGGCACCCTCAGATAACTACATTCTACTCATTTTGTTGATCCACCACCACTAAGGTGTTTCCCTAGTTTTCATGGTCAATATAAAGTCACCACTCTGTCCATGTTCCATCCTGTGGGGAAGAGGGAAAGAGCACGTGGAAGGCAAGCAATATCAACCTTAAGTGTATATCACATATGCTCGCATCCCAAGGGCCAAGATTTAGTCATGTGGCCACACCTAATTACAAGGGAATATGAGAAACATGGGCTCTAGCAGGGCAGTCAAAATTTGGACAGGGATGGGGGCTCTATTCACAAAAGAATTAGAGGATGGACGCTGGGGAACAAGAGCAGCTAATGTCATTAGTCAACCACTCTGGGAACTAAGTACTCATGAGAACCCCTTTTTCACCACAGAAGAAATTTAACCCTTCTCCAGGGCAAACAAGTCGAAGTTCCACCCAGATTCTGAATCTGGCAGTATGTCTAGGATCTCTGGATCTTAAGTAGGAAGCAGAAGAGACGAGGTATTAGGGACGACAATAACTGCCTATGTTTCAGACATAAATTTGACAGCTTTCCTCTACCCTTCACACACATAAGCAGATACATTTTTTTGTGTGTTTCGTTTTGGCATAACAAAATAGAGTCACAAGCATGCCAAATGTGGGTCTACAGTGTAGTATAATGAATCACAGGAATAATGCAACTTGCATCAGCTATACAACGGCCTCATGTAGACCAAGTATAATTTTATAAGGAAGTGCAAACAAGAGGAAAAAGGACACTAAGAATGATGGTAATGCTTGAAAAAGGAAAAGCAATACAAAACTAAAAATGTGTTCATCCATGTGAAGTTGATTTAAGATAGAGCATCAATATACATATTTTCTCTGTCATGTGATAAAGGATTGTAAATGAACGAAAACAGATTAGCCAGCAACTACATATTTTAAAATTTTAAAGCAGACTCAAGGGGCGCCTGAGTGGCTCAGTCGTTAAGCGTCTGCCTTCAGCTCAGGTCATGGTCCCAGGGTCCTGGGATCGAGCTCCGCACTGGGCTCCCTGCTTAGCAGGGAGCCTGCTTCTCCCTCTCCCACTCTCCCTGCTTGTGTTCCCTCTCTCGCTGTCTCTCTGTCAAATAAAATATTTTAAAAATAAATAAATAAATAAATAAATAAAGCAGACTCAAATGATACTAAATGAGTCTGATAATTAGAAAGGTTTAATTCTGTGCTAATCTAAAGGAAGCCTTTAACATGAAATATTTATTGTACTTATGTTGGGCAAAATGAAAACATTTTACTGGGTAACACTAACTCTCCTCAGTTTGCCTTAACCCTATTATCATTAGTTATATATATTTTAATTTTAAAACACTGAATTTTTAATCATAAATTATCTCTGAGGAAAAAAGATTAAAATATATTTTTGAAAATGAAAATCAATATACGTTAAGTGCCTTGATAGTCAGCTTTCCACACATAATTGAAAGATCTGAATTTCTTTTTTATTATTATCCCAGCAAATGTTACACTAGAGAAAATGGGAAAATACAAATAGAGTCATTAAAAACACAGGCTGATTATTCATATCTACTACATTCAGAAGTATGCAAAACAATTTAGTTATATTGCAAAGCTGTAATTCCTTTTCCTAACAAAGCATTATTTTATAAAACTGTAGTGTTGTATTGATTCAATTTTAATACAAAATACTTATATATACAATACAATATAAAAGTAAACTGTGGGACAGTGCCTTCCACAAAGGGATATATTAAGGCGCTTTACAAATATACTAATATATTGACCCAAATTATTTTTTGCTTTAGATTAAAACAAACAGGCTAAATAAATGTTTCACTTTAAATACCAAAGGGATTTTGTTTATTTTTGTTTATTAAAGAAAAATTTCTAAAGTACCTTAGGTAACAGCAGCAGCAATATCTAAAACTCCTCCCACTGTATTCTCTAATTTCTAACATATTATTAAGTCAGAATAAAACATTTTCACTCACAGTTTTGCACTTTGCAACAGCAGAAGGTAATAACTTTTTTAAAAAGTCAATCTCAAAGTGACTTCTTAGTCATACATTCTATAGTTCCTATTACAAATAAGGTAGAAAAGATACAGCAATAGGGCCTGCCTTAGAATGTCACTGGACAATACATAATAGTATCTACAATTACATAATTATAGAACACATTTTATAAATACTATTGATATACATAAAAAGGGTAAGTATAAGAAAGACAGCAAGTTTTTTAATAAGTGGAAAATTATTTGAAAAAGAAAACACGTATAACCAATGTTTTCACTCTATTTCAACTGAAAGCATATAGGTTTTTTCATGTTGTTCTCATCTTTTTGGTCAGGAAGCACCAGATTCTGTGCTCTAAAACCTGGATATGTTTGGGAATAAGACAGCTAATAAGTATATCCAAACTGTTAAAACTGCAAATATCAAACTGCTTTACATAAACAGCAAAAGCTTATGTTGTCAGAGGAAATTTTAAAAGAACACAAAATTTGTAGTGTCAACACAGATTTTGTGGGGAGGGTGGGGGAAGAGAAAGCACCTTAGTTTTCCTACAACATAAATGTAACAAAGTTGGTTTTGTACTGCATTGCACCACAATCCAGAAGTAAAACAACCAAATGGAAATTTCACTATATCTGACTGAGAAAACCCAAAGAGCCACAGGGATATCTTAAAATTTGAGTACTGAGCTAAAAATTCTTGAACTACTTTGTTTGGCATAGGATTTTACAGCACTAATCAAATGTTCCATGAAGTGAAGACTGCCAACTCATTATGGTGCCTTTTCTTACAACTCTCTGATTAGCAGTCCTTCAGAAATATTTCGGTTATCAAGCCTGTAACATGCCAAACATCTATTTCAATGCCCTCAAGAGTATGTTTAGAATGTCTTAGTGCTGTACCAGCAAGAGAGAGGCATTCCTAGGGATATCTTAATACATGGTACAGACTTTTCCCATCACAAATTATCAGTGTTTATACAAGATGTGCGAATCTGAGTACTAATCAGTAAATTTAAAGCAAAGTTCTTAGTTTAATATATCAGTGTTCTTACAGGACAGAGGTCCTTAACCAAGTTTGTGAGTTTTCAACATGTCCAGAATTCCTAAGACTGCATGCGGCATTATATATGTGTGTGTTGATGTGTATTTTTCTGGGAAAAGAGTCCCCACCTTTCATCAGATTCTCAAAAAACTCAATGAACCCCAAAGACCCATGGTTTACAAGCTGAGCTCTGAGAGGGACACCTAGAGAAAGGTGGGAAGTGTAAGCTAATAAGTCTTTGTTGCCCGTCCCAGTTCAACCGGAACAGCTTTGCCTTTAACTTTACTTACACATGTGACTTCCACTAGCTTTTTTCTATTAGTTTGATAATCACTAAAATTATGCCTCTTCTTATCCAGACATATAAAATTTTGATAAAACAATTCCCCACCAGTGGAGTTTAAAGAAAAGGAAGTAAAATACAAATTTTACTTATGTCAGAAAAGAGCCCTTTTCCCCTTCCTAAAAGAGAAGCTAAATGTATTTTGGTATGAAACCACAAGTGTTCTTAAAACCTAAACATTATATATAATAGGCATGCTGAAAAACATATTATTTAACCTTAAATTAAGTTAGGAGGATTTGAATTTTCTACTAAGACCACTATGTAACTTTTTCTAATTACTAACGGCCACCTTAATTAAGAATTAAATAATAATTAATTTTTTCACCAGTTAACCTGTCTATAGGTAAAATATGGCCAAATAGCCAGATTTCCTTTGCCATAACAGTCCATGTATACAGCACTGTTCTGAAAGAGGAAACGTGTAACATTACTGATGACATAACCAAAACTGTCACTACAAAGAAAAAGTAATTTTCTAGTGAGTACCCACAAATACATTTTCTAATTAAAGTTTCATATGAAACTGAAAATAATCTCTCTGCTTAGGATGGTAGAAACTTTAAAAAAAATTTAGAAGTAAAAATATGGAAGAAGGTTAGCATTCAGTACTGTGAATTTTGACTTATGGCAACTTTGTTCCCTTTTAAAAACTAGAAGCAGCATTAAAAAATACCGGTATAGAAGGAAAAATAGTAGTGCTTTGCTTCTTTTAAAGCCAGTAATTCATGAGAAATAAATGCTAGAAGATTAAATATTCCACAGAGGGGGAAAAAAAACCCCCAGATAATCTGCATTATTTTTTCTTCTGATGAACATACTATTTCAACCCTGTATTTCTCAGTTCTAAATGTAAATTATCAGATTATCATTAGCCTAGGAACACTCATCACCATCATGGCTTTATTTCTATAGCTTATTTGCACCAAAAACAAGGTTATGGGGTTTAAAAAAAAAAAAAAAGAGCTCTTTGAATGTGGGGTACATTTCATATTTGGTTAAAGCAAGATAAAACTAAACCTGTCTTTCAAAAAAGTTTCAAACACTCTTGTCTTTTAAAATTATTTAGTGTATGTACAAATAGATACCAGGCTTCTCCTTTTAAACAAAGCACTATTTTTTTAAGTACTTTAAGTACCAAGAACTGACTATAATATTCAGTTCATAATTTACTTTATAACAATTTTTTCTAAATTACTGATTAAAAAGGCTGGAATAAATTAACATTTTAAAAAAATTTTCCATAATTTAGGAACATAAAATATTGTACACAGAGCACTCATACATAGCTCTGTCACATTTGCATAATTTTACTCTTGGAGCCTCAAAAAACTCTGCGTTTCAGGTCTTTTTGTAAATCCTCATTACAATAATTTCCTAGTGTGTTAAACATATACTAGATCACGATTTTTGATCTCTGAGCCTGTGTGATGATCATCTTCATCTGACTGTTGCTCTGAGCCTTGTGAATTAATATATTCATATTCAATAGGCTTTGGATAATTATATGGGTAGCCATTGTCATCAAAAAACCTCCGAAAGGTAAATTCATAGAAAGCATGTTCAGGGTGCTTTCCATTTTTATACCATCCGTTAAGAGTGTCGTTTACATTTTCTTCCTCATTATCATCACTCCATAACTTATCAGGATCAACAGGATCAAAATTTGATGTATCTGTTGGGTGTGTGATTTTAGGAATATATGAAGCCGACTGCTGTCTCAGGTCACTGGAGAAATCAATTGTTTTAAAAAATGGATGAGCTTTTATTTCATCAGCCCCATTCTTGCCTAAGCGATCTTCTGGTCCTCGGCAAAGTTTAATAATAAGATCAGACGCTTCAGGACTCAGCTTAGCTTGAGGTGGAATGTGAAGAGATGTCTGCCAGTTGATAACCTTCAAAGAGGATTTTTAGAAATTAGGAGGGAAGAGATAAATAAGAAAAACAAAAATTTCCTCCAGGTTTTATACCAAAAAGTTTTACCAGACTATTCGCATCTTTAAAAAGAAATCGCATGGTATTTTGCCTTCCTTACCTTTAATAATAAATGAATCAGTGGTGGGAAATAACCTTTCCTTCCATTCCCTCCACTCCAGGCAACTTATACTCACATTACAAGACTCATTATTTTAAGTTTTAGCTCCCCTGTTAAGCTCTTCTACCTATGGCAAAAACGACTTTTTCTACTGTGCCTCCCATTCTATGTATTTACTATTACCATAGTATCTTTAATACTTTGTGGCACCTATTTATGTCTGTGTCCTTCTACCACAGAAAAAATTCCATAAGGCTATACACCATGTTTTGTCTTTGTATTTCTCAGTGCCTGGCAAGTTGCCCGGCACATAATGAATAGATGCTCAATAAGTATTTATTCTGGGGGTGCCTGGGTGGCTCAGATGGTTAAGCATCTGCCTTTGGCTCCCAGGTCTTGATCCCAAGATCGGGCCCATCAGTCTCCCTGCTCAGCATGGGGCCTGCTTCTCCCTCTCCCTGTCCCCCTGCTTGTGCTCTCTCTGCCTCTCTCTCAAATGAATAAATAAAATCTTTAAAAAAAAGAGAAATATTTATTCTGGCTTTGAATAAAACAGAATGAGGAAGAGAGGGAAGGAGGAAGGAAAGAAGGAAGGAAAGAAAGAGAGGGAGGGAGGAAGGGAAGGAAGGTAGTAGGTAATGAAGAAATATTTGTTACTACTGAGTTTTGAAAGTTCTTTTTATAGTCTAGATACAGCCCTTTCTGGGAAATGTGATCTGCAAATATCTTCTCCCAAGCTGTAGCCTGTCTTCATTGTTTTGACTGTGTTTTGTTTAGTTTTTAAAGACTTTATTTATTTGAGAAAGGGTGTGCATGACCGTGCACATGCATGCCGAGGGGGGTGGGGGGGGCCTGCGGGGCAGGGGGAAGAGCAGAGGGAGAGGGCCAGGGAAAGAATTTCCATCAGACTCCTAGCTGAGCGTGGAGCCCAACACAGAGCTCAATCTCATGATCCTGAGGATCATGACCTGAGCTGAAACCAAGTCAGACGCTCAACTGACTGAGCCACCCAGGTGCCCCTTGACTGTGTCTTCTGTATACTGAAAGTTTTAAGTTTTGATAAATTCCAATTTCTCAACTTTTTCTTTTATGGATCATGATTTTGGTGTCATTTCTAAGTATTCTTCATCTAACCCTAGGCCATAAAGATTTTTGCCTATGTTTTCTTCTAAAAGTATTATTGCTTTATGTTTTATCTCTAGATTGATGATCCATTTTGAGTTAATCTTTGTGTAAGGATGAAGTTTACATTGAGTTTCAGTACTTCTGTATATGGCTGACCAATTTTTCCTATATCATTTGTTGAAATACTATTCTTTCTCCACTTGCACCTTGTCAAAGATCAAATGGTCATATTTGAGTGGTTCTATTTCTCCATTCTCTATCCTGTTCCTGACACTTGATTTACGTTTGTGTCCTTTTGCCAGTATCACCCTGTCTGGATTACTGTAAGTCTCAAAATCAAGTTGATTCCTCTTTCTTTTTATTTTATATTTAAATAAATAAATAAATATTAAATAAATATTAAGTAATATGAAATAATAAATATTTATTTTTAAGTAGGCTCCATGCCCAGCGTGGAGCCCAATGTGGGGCTTGAACTCACAACCCTGAGATCGAGACCTGAACTGAGATTAAGAGTCAGACGCTTAACTGAGTCACCCTGGCAGCCCCTTTGTTCTTCTTCTTCTTTTTTTTTTTTTAAGGTTTTTTATTTATTTGACAGAGAGAGCACAAGCAGGCGGAGTAGCAGGCAGAGGGAGAGGGAGAAGCAGGCTCCCTGCCGAGCAAGGAGCCCGACGCGGGGCTCGATCCCAGGACCCCGGGACCATGACCTGAGCCGAAGGCAGTTGCCTAACTAACTGAGCCATCCAGGCGCTCTGTTCTTCTAAAAAATTGTTTTCATTATTCCAATTCCTTTGTCCATCCATATACATTTTAGAATTGGCTCATCTATGTCTACAAAAATTAGAACAGAATTGGGCGCCTGGGTGGCTCAGTTGGTTAAGCGACTGCCTTCGGCTCAGGTCATGATCCTGGAGTCCCTGGATCGAGTCCTGCATCAGGCTCCCTGCTCGGCAGGGAGTCTGTTTTTCCCTCTGACCCTGCCCCCTCTCATGTGCTCTCTCTCATTCTCTCTCTCTCAAATAAATAAATAAAAAATCTTAAAAAAAAAAAATTAGAACAGAATTAAATCTACAGATGTTTTTGGAGATAAGTGATAGCTTTACTATGTTGAGTCTTTCAATCTATCAACATGGCATGTGTCTGTATTTATTAAGATCTTTCTTGATTTCTTTCATTAGAGTTTGTAGCTTTCAGCATACAGATCTTGTTCATGTTTTATTAAATTTATACCTACATATTTCAATTTGGGGAAGCTTCTATAAATGGTACTGCTTTTAAATTTCAGTTTCTGGTCATTTATTGCTTGAATACAGAAATACAATAGATTTGTATGTATTACCCTTATATCCTAGGACCTTGCTAAACTCACTTAGTAGTTCTATGGGTTTTTTCATAAATTCCCTGGGATTTTCTTTTTCTTTCTTTTTTTTTTTTTAAGGTTTTATTTATTTATTTGACAGAGAGAGCACAAGCCCCAAGGATATCTGTTCTTACCAGTCTTATTAAGCATAGTTCTGGAAGTCTTAGCCAGTATAATATAGCAACAAAAGAAATAAAAGGCATACAGATTATAAAGAAAGAAGAACTTCCCCTATTCAGAGATCATGACATAATTTTCTATATAGAAAATCCCAGGGAGGGGGAGCCTGGGTGGCTCAGTTAAGTGTCCACCTTAGGCTCAGGTCATGATCCCAGGGTCCTGGGATTGAGCTCTGCATAGGACTCCCTGCTCTGCAAGGAGCCTGCTTCTTCCTCTCTTTGCTGCTCCCCCTGCTTGTGCTTGCTCTCTCTCTCTCTAATAAATGGGTAAAATCTTAAAACAAAAAACAAACAAAAAAACCCCCAAATATCCTTGCCTTGTTCTTTTATTTTTTTTAAAGATTTTATTTATTTATTTTAGAGAGAGAGAGAGAGAGAGAGCAGGAGTGGGAGGGGCGGAGGGGAGGGAGAGAGAATCTCAAGCAGACTCCATGCTGAGCGTGGAGCCTGACGCAGGGCTTGATCCCAGGATCCCAAGATCATGACCTGAGCTGAAACCAAGAATCAGATGCTTAACCAACTATGCCATCCAGGTGCCCCATCCATGTTCTTGATTTTAAGGAGAAAGCATTCAATTTTTCACACAGACACACACACACATTTTTATATACATATATATATATATATATATATATATATACATTTTCATATATACATATATTACAATGAAAGTGAAATAAAGACACTTTCAGACAAAATAATCTGAACTAAACCTGAGGGAATGCATTACCAAAAGACCTATACAAAAGAAATCTAGGGGTGCCTGGTGGCTCAACTGGTTAGGCAACCGACTCTTGATTTTGGCTCAGGTCATGACCTCGGGGTCCTGGGACTGAGCTCCATGTTGTGCTCCAGGCTCAGCACGGAGTCTGCTTGGGATTCTCTCTCCCCCTCTCCCATTGCCCCTACCCCCGCTCGCGTGCACACGCTCTATCTCTCAAAAATAAATAAATAGGGGTGTCTGGGTGTCTCAGTTGGTTAGGCATCTGCCTTCGGCTCAGGTCACGATCCCAGGGTCCTGGGATCGAGCCCCACATCGGGATTCCCTGCTCAGTGGGGAGTCTGCTTCTTCCTCTCTCTCTCTTCCCCTCCCCCAGCTCATGCGCTCTCTCTCTCTCTCTGAAATAAATAAAATCTTTTTTTTTTTAAGATTTTATTTATTTGACAGAAAGAGACAACAAGAGAGGGAACACAAGCAGGGGGAGTAGGTGAGGGAGAAGCAGGCTTCCCACCTAGCAGAGAGCCCAATGTGGGACTCGATCCCAGGATCCTGGGATCATGACCTGAGCCAAAGGCAGACGCTTAACAACTGAGCCACCCAGGCGCCCCTGAAATAAATAAAATCTTAAAAAAAAGAAAGAAAAAATATAAAGGAAGTTATTTTTATCTTATTTATTTTTAAGTAGGCTCCACACCCAACACAAGACCAACATGGGCTCAAACCCACAAGCCTGAAATCGAGACCTGAGCTGCTATCAAGAGTTGGACACTTAACCAACTGAGCCATTCAGGCGGCCCAGAAGTTTTAAATATAGTATATTAAATGCAATAAAGAAGTAGTTACAACTTAGGGGGAAGCATCATAGAAGAGATAACTTCAGATACTTAAAGGATGATTAAGAATGAGTTAGTTTAGTAGTTAACCATGTTTAAGAAAGTGGGGAGGGTTGTGGAAGATGGGAAAGAAAGAAGGACATTTCAGACAGAGGAATGGTATGGACAAAGGAAAAGAGGGTAAATTTGGATTTTAATCCATGCACATGGAAACCACTGAAGGGGTTTTAATGGGACTGTTTATGGTCTAAATCAAGGGCAACTTCTCATTTAAGTGCCAGAGGTAATTTCAAGTGGAGATACATACTTTGTTTGTAGTTTGGGGGTAGAATGTGCATGGAAGGTAACAAAGCCAGGAGCCAGAAGGTGACAAAAAATAAATTAGGATAAATCTGCAAATAGTACTAAAGACTTCCATGAGAATGAGTGAGGGGGAATATAATAGTATGACAACAGCAGGATGATGCAGAGTAAAATGCACCTGTGGAATTTTAGTGGCTTCCTATAACCTTACAAGTTCATTTTTTTTTTTTTTTATATAACTCTATCCCCAATGGGGGCTCGAACTTACGAACTCATGACCCCAAGATCAAGAGTCACATGTTCTATCAACTGAGCCAGCCAGCAACCCCCTTACAAGTTCATTCTTAAATTCCAAATTAAGATGCTCTAAGTAAAGGACTGCTAAAAGTCTGTGATATAAGGACTTTGTGACAATTCTTTGGTATAGATTCTATCTTACCTTCATTTGTGTTTCTAATGGTGTTTGTGCCAAGAAAGGCGGCTGTCCCACCAGCATTTCAAAAAGAATTACACCAACACTCCACCAATCACATAACTGTGTATAGCCTAAAATAAGATACCAAAGTTATAGTATACAAAGTTATAGTTTCTACAGCTTATGCTGTAGAAATTAGTATTTTTACTATAAACCTGAAAAATAAGCCACATGCTAATTTAAGTTTCAGATGGCTTAAAGGACTATTGAGATATTATGAAACTAATGTTTTACCTGTTCGTAACAACACTTCAGGTGCAATGTAATTGGGAGTCCCAACCAATGAATGTGCAAGACATCGCTGGTGCTGGCGTGCAGCTCTCCGCTCTAGTGGCTTCAATCTATCTCCACATCGACAGTTAGAGGGGTCACCCCACTCATTACTGAAATCCATACTATCTTGCCGTGGATGGTCACCTGTGTAGTAAATAGGTAAGTAAATAAAAGCATCAAGAACAAGAGTGTACCTAAAGCCTGTTTCATCTTTTAGCACCATGGTTTAGAGTTAACAAACTTTTCTTTTGACAAACAATGTATGCCTATCATTGATGGTATTTATTACTGACTAGAGCCTGTGCTCTGAGATATCAATAGGACAGGTTTTAGTGTAAGATTCAGTAATCTACTCAATGTTAAATGATGATAATCAAAGTCATGAGTAGGCAGGATCAGGAATCTGTTATTCAGATTGCTCCCCATTACTAATCTGAACGAAGTTTCAAACAAATTACATCAGTGTTTCATTCACTCAACAAATGATAAGGATAAATAAGAAAGACAAGGTTCTTCTCTCAGGTAGCTTCTCTGTATGGGACAAACACAACCAATACATATGTAAGAAAGAGAATGATGCATCCCATTCGGAGAATCAACATAGGGTGATATGACAACTATACCAGGGTGGCTCAGGAAGACTGAGGTGACATTTGTAAAAAAACAAGAAAGACTCAACCATTTGAAAACCAGGGCAAGGCATTCTACACAGAAACAGTAACAGAGCAAAGACCAGTGCGGTTAGTAAAGGAGAGAATGGTAGACAACAGAGTGGGAGCCAGTGTACATGGGTTTTATAAGCAAAAAGAAATGATTTGCCTTTTACTCCAAATACAGTGGGAAGACAGCGGAGTTTGATGCAAGAAAATGACAAGATCTGATTTATGTTTAAAAAAGAAAACAGTGGGCGCCTGGGTGGCTCAGTTGGTTAAGCGACTGCCTTCGGCTCAGGTCATGATCCTGGAGTCCCGGGATCGAGTCCCGCATCGGGCTCCCTGTTCGGCAGGGAGTCTGCTTCTCCCTCTGACCCTCCTCCCTCTCATGCTCTCTGTCTCTCATTCTCTCTCTCTCAAATAAATAAAATCTTTAAAAAAAAAGATAAAAAAGAAAACAGTAACTGCTATGTAAAGACTAGTTTATAGGGAGGACAAATGTGAAGAGAGACCAGCTCAGAGGCTATTGCAGTTAAACTTGGACTATGACTGGGGCGCCTGGGTGGCTCAGTCGTTAAGCATCTGCCTTCAGCTCAGGTCATGATCTCAGGGTCCTGGGATGGAGCCCCACATCGGGCTCTCTGCTCAACGGGAAGCCTACTTCCCTCTCTAGCTGTTTCTCTGTCAAATAAATAAATAAATAAAATCTTAAAAAAAAAAACAAAAAAAACAACTTGGACTATGATGGTAACAGCTGAGACAGAGAAAAGTGAACAGATCCAGGGTATTTTTAGAGGTGGAATAAGCAGGATTTATTGATGGACTGGATGTAGAGGGTGTGGAAGAAAAAGAATCAAGGATAACTAAGTGGGTGGTAGTAGTGCAATTTACTAAAATGGGGAAGACTGGAGGGGGAGAAATTAAGAGTTGTTTATTGGTAACGTTAAGTTTGAAAGGCCCATTAGAAACACACATGCGGCGCCTGGGTGGCTCAGTCAGTTGAGCATCTGACTCTTGGTTTTGGCTTACATCATGATCTCAGGGTCCTGGGATCGAGACCCGCATTGGGCTCCATGCTTAGCACGGGGTCTGCTGGAGTTTCTCTCCCTGTGCCCCTCCCCCTGCTTGTGCACTCTCTCTCTAAAATAAATAAATAAATCTTAAAAACACACCACACACACACACACGAAAGGGAAGAGGCCATTTCTAAAGAGAAATTTGGAAGTCGCTGATATGAGATGGCATTTAAAGCCATGACTGGCAGCACCTGGGTGGCTCAGTCAGTTAGAAGTCTGCCTTCAGCTTGGGTCATGGTCCCAGGGTCCTGGGATCCAGCCCCGCATCAGGTTCTCTGCTCAGCAGGGAACCTGCTTCTCCCTCTCCCTCTGTCTGCTGCTCCCCCTTCTTGTGCTCTGTGTCAAATAAATAAATAAAATCTTAAAAAAAAAAAAAGCCATGACTGGATGAAATCATCTAGAAAAATACATCTGAAATTAACCTGACTGTAATAATCACTGGGGATGTTTGACTAAAATACAGTTTCTTGGGGCGCTTGGCTGGCTCGGTTTGTAGAGCATACAACTCTTAAACTCACGGTTATGAGTTCAAGCCCCACGTGAGGTGTAGAACCTACTTAAAAAAATAAAAAGCAGGGCGCCTGGGTGGCTCAGTTGTTAAGCGTCTGCCTTCGGCTCAGGTCATGATCCCAGGGTCCTGGGATCGAGTCCCACATCGGGCTCCCTGCTCGGCGGGAAGCCTGCTTCTCCCTCTCCCACTCCCCCTGCTTGTGTTCCTGCTCTCGCTATCTCTCTCTCTGTCAAATAAATAAATAAAATCTTAAAAAAAAATTAAAAATGAAAAAAAAATAAAAAAATAAAAAGCAAACTTAAAAAAAAAATACAATTTCTCCCCTCCAGTGAATATTTTCAATCAGAAGACTGGAATAGAGCCTAAGAATCACATTTTTAAGAAGAACCCCAAGTAATTCAGGTGAATCTGGGGAGACAGGTTCAGGTGTCTCAGTTCTATCCATTTAATGTTCAATTTACTGTGTTCACTTAAGCACAGAAGGCTAATAAGACTTACCTCAGAAGATTGCTTTGACCCTTAAGTTAGAATATATGCAAAGAACCTAGTCATAATAAGTATTCAAGAATTGTTAGATCGACTTACACTTCCATTAGCGCTTTGAAGGGATCTTGGTGAGGCAGTGTGGTGTAGTAGAAATAACACGGGCCCTGTAATCAGACAAACCTGGGCTCAAAGCCTAGCCCTTATACTTCTTTTCTGTCTGACTTGGGCAAGTTATTTCATCTAAATAAGCCTCAGTTTCTTTATCCTGTCTCACAGTGATATTGTGCACATAAAGTGTTTACATTTATTTATTTATTTTAAAGATTTTATTTATTTATTTGACAGAGAGAGATAGCGAGAGCAGGAACACAGCAGGGGGAGTGGGAGAGGGAGAAGCAGGCTTCCTGCCGAGCAGGGAGCCCAATGTGGGACTTGATCCCAGGACTTTGGGATCATGACCTGAGCCAAAGGCAGACGCTTAACGACTGAGCCACCCAGGCGCCCCAGGTGTTTACATTTAAATAAGTTGTAGTCATACAATGGAATCCTAAATAGTAGTGAAAACAGATGTCATATGCAGTAACACAGACCAACCTCAAACACATAAAAGAAGTGAACACAGAAGAATACATACAGAATAGTTACACGTAAATAAAGGTGCAAGAGTAGACAAAATGAAAAAACATTGTTCAGGGTTACAGACATTATGTAGAAAAAGTATAGAGAGAAGTAAAGAACTGATTACAGAGTTCTGAAATAATGGTTACCTCTATGGAGGAGAAAAGGGGAAGCGATCGTTTAGGGGCTTCAAAAGTACTGATAACTGGTTCTTAAGTTGAATGGCAGGTATGGGGTTTCATTTCAAGATTACTTTTAAAATGTTATTTGTCTGACATATTTCAAATTAACAAAATTTAAAGAGATTAACTCAAAAATATTAATGATATTTAGAAATAATTGAATCTAACATATTCTTTTATTTTATAAGACTAGGTGTCTAAGGATTCACTCACATTTATCCAATAGTCAAGACCTGAAACCAGGACTTCTGGCTTTCACCCAGTGATAATACCATCTTATATCTTATTGCATTAATACATCATATTAATATGTACAAATTTTATGATTTTACTCACCACTCTGATAGTACTTAGAATCATGTGTCCATCTGAAGCCAGTGCAGAGGCCGAAGTCTGTCAGTTTAATATGACCATCACGATCAATCAAAATATTATCAGGTTTAATATCTCTATGTATAAAACCCATTTTATGAACACTTTCGACTGCACAGGTAAGTTCTGCTATGTAGAATCGTGCCAGGTTTTCTGGAAAGATGCCCATCCTAATTAATAGGCTCATCATATCACCCCCAGGAATATAGTCCATTACAAAGTATAAATTGTCCTTATCTTGGAATGAGTAATATAGACGAACTACCCATTCATTGTCAGCTTCGGCTAGGATATCCCTCTCAGCTTTAACATGAGCAACTTGATTTCGAAGAAGAACATCTTTCTTTCGAAGAGTTTTTGTTGCATACAAAGCCTTAGTATCTACTTTTCTTGCTAGACAGACTTCACCAAATGCTCCTATTCCTAGTGTCTTTATCTTCACAAACATAGACTTGTCCATTTTGGCCCTCTTAAGACGGATGTAATTAGACTCTTTTTGGCAAAGCATCCTTCTCATTTGATCCTGCGCATCTTGAGATAATCCAACCTAGGCAAATAAACTAAAGGTTAAATGAGGAATTATCTTCTATACCAAATATTTAAAAATAGTTTGGAAAAAATTCAGGCATATAAAGGTTAAATGCATAATAATTTTTAATAAAGCATGTTAGAAATCTAGAAAATACTTCAGAGAAAATTAATTATCAAAAGTGCAGCTTAAGGGATAGTTAACAGGATATACAAAGGTGAGTATATATGCAGATTCTGCTGTGGAGAGCAAGAAGACGATACCAACAGTCAGCCTTCAACTGCTTTCTAATGCACCCCCAAAAAAGTTCCCAATGTGCAATAACCAAACATCTGTTAACATGCATCCTCATCTATCTCTCCATGCATATTCATCCCAAATTATGTGATTAGATTGCCTTCATTATATGCTTCTCTTGTGGAATGCCTAGGATTAAAATATTCTATTTTACCTTTCATGAAAAAAACCTCTTCCCATCCAGATCATTTACTCTAAAAAATTGATGTATTAAGAACAAAAGAACGCCTTCCCTAACCAAACCACTCATTAATAGTCCATCTTTCCTTTCATCTTTCTTTTATTTTTCTCAGGCATTAGAGTAAGGGTAGGACTCACAGCCACCACTAATGCAAAATGCAAAGGCTTTCTCCTACCTTATTTAAAAGGGACAACTTGTTTGATTATAAGGTATCTTTTAGACATTTTGGAACATTTCAAAGGATAGTCATGGTGACTTATGAAGATACCAAAACACAGATTAAAAACAAAAGCCAACTTCTGAGTAGACGTGGACTACCTGGATTTAGAAGGAAGTTTATTTTTGGCTAGTTCAATAAAGAACTAATTTAAGGGTTTAAACAGAAAAGGAATTAAAGAAGTAGAGTCTAATTCTAGAAATGCAAGCCTAATTAGAATATAGCAACCTCATGCTTCTGTTAGGATGCGCATTTCCATGCAAAATCTTTAAAGAAGGGTGGCATGCCAGACTTAGAACTGTTTCTCTTAAAATCTTACTTGCCTACACAGTAATGGAGGCTACAGAAGTCAGCAAAGCTTCCAACACCATAAAAGTTTAAATCAGCTATTAGTGAAAGTGAAGAGGAAAAAGGAAAAATAAACTAAGAAAATACATACAGATAGACTTTAGTAAGAAATCCTAAGAACTAAAATATGGATAAGTCCTACAGATTATCATGGTATTTCTCATCTAAGAAAGTTCAATTAATAGCAGGAATGACATAACTGTGAAATCAGATTTAGAAAAATTATCTTAAAAGACTGGCTCTCAAGTTATGTGAGAAAGTTTTATCACAAATTTAAGCCTCCTGGATTCTGAGTGATAGAT
Organism: Leptonychotes weddellii; assembly: GCF_054177405.1. Lineage (NCBI taxonomy): Eukaryota > Metazoa > Chordata > Mammalia > Carnivora > Phocidae > Leptonychotes > Leptonychotes weddellii. The sequence continues at coordinate 115,787,486 of NC_138376.1, forward strand.
ATAAGATTGGGAGTCAACCTCTGAACTGTAAACATGTGACAAAAATATCAACAATGATGGTACCACCGTAACAACTAGTGAAGATATATATATGGAATCACAACAGAGATTTATCTAAAATGAGTGAGCACTAATTCTGGTCTCCTTTTTAGTAGTTTAAAAATTTCAGCACATTTTCCAGTACATTATAAAAATAAAATTAGAAGATGAAATAACAGAAGGAACAGGTCTTTGACACTTTCTAATGAGACCAACCAAATGAATAAGCCTGATAAATAAAGCCCAAAAACTACTATAAGTAAAAACAAATGTTTCAAAAGTATATAAAGAGATGGGACCCAGATATTTCTAGCTTATTTTAAAATGTTGTAAGATAATGTGTAAAACCTAGAAAATAACCTTTGCTCCTATTTCCATATAAAGGGATTATGAAACTAAACAGCACACTATAAATTATATTTTTCTTAATTTATTAGAACTTCATTCCAGGAAATTGAGTAAATCTTGAAATACTAAAACAAAATGGCATAATCAAAAGTACTTTAATTTACTGACTTTTAAATAACTGATAATATATTTAGGTATAAAAAGAAAGAAAAATACTGGACCAATATTTTAAAATAAACAGTAAGCAAATAGATGATCAAGCATGAAATGGGCATTTTAAAAGGTTTTACCCGCATCATTTCATTCTCTAATTGTTTTTTACGATGTAGACGCTGCTGATGAGATTTGAGTACATTTTCTACATGTTGCTCCATAAAGAATTTAAATGCCTGAGGAGAGTAACTTTGAATACGAGATTCCCTTCGCTCTTCATCTTTCTTGTTTTTCCTAACGGTGATAGGTGAGGTTGTAATCTGTTTCTTTTCTTTATCCCCACTATCAACATTTTCATAACTTTTTTCACTCTCATCTTCCTTGGGCACGCTCGCCTGATCCTCTTTGCTAGATTTACTGATTGATTCGTATGGAGGAACAGATGGGTTTTGGTGTAGCAGATGCTTGGGATAAGGTGGAGGTGGACCTTGATAGGTTGGAGCTTCAGCAATAGGAGGCTTAACGGTCATATTTGAAGTGGTGCCCTCAGAAAAAGGACTAGGTTGAACCGTTTGAATTGGCTGTGGTATCCAAGAAGGGTGTGTAGGGGCTAATGCAGTCTGTAGCTCTGGTTTTAATACACGTATACTTTTCACAGGCTGTTGAATAGGAGCTGGTGTAATAGCAGTGACTGTTGTAGCTGAAGGCTGAGAATTAGCAGGATGACTTGTTCTATTTCCTAATGGATTATTAAAGGAATTGGACCTCACTGGTATGTTAGGCTGCCATGTGGGGATTTCATGCCCACTGCTTGGGGACGACTGGGCTGGAGCAGAAGATGACTGAGGCCAAGTTGTCTGCAGTCCAGGTGCATTCATGTTATAAAGTTCCATGTTATGACTGTTTCTGTTTGGCACCATCATAGATTGGGGAAGATTTCCATTTGTATATGATGAAGGAGCAGCAGATCCCCCCGTTTGTAGAGCAGAAGAGCTCTGTCCATTAGCTGGGGCCAGAGGATACGGAGGCGGTGGCTGCCGATTCACAGTGCCAGCAGGGACATTTTGGTGTATCATAAAATCAGTCTGTCCACTACCATTCTGAATTCCAGGTCTTCCTGGTGGAAAGTTAAATTTGTTGGAACTCTGCATGATGATTGGTTGTCTGCCAACAGGAACAGAACTAATGCCTCTCTGACCCTGATTAGGAGGATTCATTGCGGACGTGTTCAGAGGTGGTGGAGGATAGCCCTCCTGCCAGGCTCCAGGTGGAACAGGAGAGATTCTGGAGATTACATATTCCATGTTCCCGGAATAGCGCTTTGTTTGAGAGTTTGGTTCCCATGAGGGGGGAGGTGGAGTTGTACCTCTTGGAGGAGGAGTCTGGCCTCTGGGAGGTGGTGGAGGAGTGACACTCCTTACTTGAGGAGGTGGTGGGGGGTTCACTCTCTGTCCATTGCTAGGGTGAGCTTGAGCAAAAGCCGTTATACCAGAGCCTGACAAAGGTCTTCCTACATCTGTCTGCGAGTTAGGACTTTCAGAACGATAGGCTACACTTTCTCCTAGTGGTGGGCCATGTCTCTGAGGAACTAAGGATTCTTTGGAACCTTTCCAGCTTTGTTTGCGGTTAACTGATTGTTGCACACTCCCTATGGTCATAAAACAGAGAAAAAAAAACACGTTTTTAACCTCTTATTTTTGAAAAATTTAGCTTGGAATTCTGACATAGCTAAATGGTAATTCTCTTTTGAGAATTATAAAAATCAAATTTCAGTTAAGTGGTTTTATGTTACCTTTCAAATTTTTACTTGACTAGGTAATACATTCTCATAGCTCAGAATTCAAGAAGTACAAAAGTATACCCACCTCTGTCCTTTAGCCAACCAACTTCCTTCCTTGAAGGTAATCAGTGTCATCAGTAAGATATATTGGGGATATGCAAGTAAATACACTACCTCCTATGTATACTACTGTGCCTGGCTCTTCTCATTAAAATATTGAAGATTCTATATCAGTATATAAAGTGCTTGCTTACTTTTAAAAAGTTTACCACAGTTTTCACTGTATGGATGTACCCAAATTTAATTTTTTTTAAAGTAGGCTTCACACCCAGCATGGAGCCCAATGTGGGGCCTGAACTCATGACCCTGAGATCAAGACCTGAGTTGAGATCAAAAGTCAGCTGAGCCACTCAGGTGCCTGGATGTACCCAAATTTAATCAGTTTCCTTACTGAAGAATAGTAAGGTTGTTTCTAGTCTTTTGCTCTACAAAAAAAGAAAAGGCAGTGAAAAATTTTGTACAGATACCATTTTTTTTTTTTAAAGATTTTATTTATTTATTTGACAGAGAGATAGAGAGAACAAGTAGGCAGAGAGGCAGGCAGAGGGAGAGGGAGAAGCAGGCTCCCCGCCGAGCAGGGAGCCCGATGCGGGGCTCGATCCCAGGACCCTGGATCATGACCTGAGCTGAAGGCAGCTGCTTAACCAACTGAGCCACCCAGGCGCCCCCAGATACCATTTTTTAAAATATTTTTTTTAATAAAGATTTTATTTGAGAGGGAGCATGCGCAGGGGAAGAGGTAGAGGGAGAGGGAGAAGCAGACTCCCCACTGAGGAGGGAGCGTGACATGGGGCTCAATCCCAGGACCCTGAGATTATGAGCTGAGCCGAAGGCAGATGCTTAACCGACTAAGCCACCCAGGCGCCCCCAGATATCATTTCATATATGTTAAGTAGATAAATTGTCAGAAGTGGCATTATTAAGCCAAAGGGTGTGTCCATTTGTAATTTTAATAGATACAACAACTACTTTTAAATATATTTCAAAGATACCAGGAGACAATTAGCTGAAATAAGATACAGATTTTATAGTTTCTCTTTACTGGAATTTCCAACTATGAAACAGGCAAGAAAATAAATGATACAAAAAAAAAAAAAACTGAAGTATTTAAAGTAGTCTGACTACTTGGAAAAAGATCTTTAACACATTTAAAAATACATAAAATGCATTTATATAAAATGCAATACATATAAATAATACATTCCAGATAGAGAATATACAGTAAAGATAATTTACAGATCTAAATACATAAAACATAAAACACTTAGCAAATTCAAAACAAAACACATATGAGGAAAAACTGGTAAATGTTCAGAATGTACAGCTTAACACTGTGTTTCATCGAGGCTGGGTAGCATATTGGGCCTATGACTTCAGGAAAAGTCATCACTCCAGGCAACCCAGGCAAGTCTTCTGGCCACCAACCTCAGTTTCACCTTCCTCAGATAGTCAGCTGAGGCTAAATACAACATGTCTTCACTCACTAAGCTTTTACCAGTTAAAATATTAGTCTCCGCGAGCCTAGAGTATACTGCCATCTCTGTTCTGCACCTCTCATAAAGCTCTCCGTGCTCTCCCACTTCCCAAACCCTCCCACTATTGCCCCCCAGACGTGCTTGCTCTGTTCTATAACTAACAAATGCTCCTATATCACCGTCTGCTCCAAGCTTTCCCACCAACTCCTTAAAACTGGTTATTTTCTGCTGACACTACTTCCTTTTCAGCCCTTTGCAATTAAGGTTTTCTTTAAAAATAAACTGGGCTAGGGGCACCTGGGTGGCTCAGTTGGTTAAAGGTCCGACTCTTGATTTCAGCTCAGGTCATGATCTCAGGGTTGTGAGATCGAGCACCATGTCGGGCTCTGCACCTGGCATGGAGCCTGCTTGAGATTCTCTCTCTCTCCCCCTGCCCCTCCCCACCTCCCTCTCTCTCTCCAAAAATAAATAATTAATTAAAAAATAAATAAACTGGGCTAAAGGTGGGATTCTACCTCTCATTATTCTTTCATACTCTTTTAAAAAAGCCAGCTCTTTGGATGCTCTTTCTATCTGGGAGGCCACATTCATTCCTCTCAATTAATGAACTCTTACTTGCTTGTCCTCATTCACCCATAGTTTTGACATTCAGTCTACCCTAAGCCCTGCCAACATTCTATAACTTCAACATCCACGTGGACAAACCATCCATCACCCTCACCTCAGTTTCTTGACCTCCTCCCTCAACCTCCAATATCACTCCTAAGATCATATTTCTAATTTTGATATTAACCATATCTGCTTTTTTCAAAATCATTTCTTTAAAGTTTATACACTTGGACTACAACTCTCCTTTCATGTTTAACTACCACTACAAACATTTTTCAACTTCACCAAGACCTTCATATCCCTACTTCACTAGTCCTCCACTTTCTTTATGCGACACTGCGGCTAATTTAATTCCATGGTCCAGTAGTTCTTTCTCCCCTCTGTATTCCTTTTCTCCTCCCCTCACTTCTATTCATTCATTAAATTTTTATTGAGCATCTACACCATCCAAGTACAGTGGTGAACAAACATCCATGGCCCCATGGAACCTCCATTCTTGGGGGAGAAGACTGACAATAAACAAGTAAATAAATAAGGTAACATCTGGGTATGATAAATCCTAGAAGGAACCATAAATGGTGTCAAAATGGTAGAGAGTAAAAGGGAGATAGAAAGGGATGAGATTCAGCAGTCAGAAAAGGCTCCACCAAGGAGATGACATATGATCTAAGACTAGGCAAAGGTCCTGAGGGGGGAGCTTGGTATTTTCCAAGAACAAAAAGAAATTCAGCATGGCTGGAGAGCAGTAAATGAGGGAAAGTGGGGTACTGGAGGAAGTCTGATAGCAGCAAAGCCATCAAGAGGAGTCTGGAAGGAATGAAAAGCCCCTAACAGCAGAGCAGGAATATGCCTTGATTAAGGATTTAAGTCACCCTTTCAGCAATATTCTGTCCTCCCTTTATCTATCTTATTTTGTACTTGTTTAGTAGAACTCTAGTCACAGATGATTCCAGCTATCTAACTTTTTTTTCATGCCTGCTAGAAAAGGTGATGTAAAGTGCAGATTGATTCCACCATAAATTCAATGATCAGCATCATCAAATGGCTTTAGCACTGCCAGGAAATCCTGTTTCTTTTGGTCTCCACTACAACTCTCTCTAGTCCTGGGTCTCCTCAAATTGCCTGTCCCATTCCTCACACACCACTCTCAGCAGATGACCTGATTTTCCACTTTGGAGAAAACTGAAGGCATCAGAAAGGAACTCCCTTATCTTCCCCACATAACCTGGGCCTGTTAGTTCCTGTTAGAGCAAAATGGTTGATTCCTCTTCCTCTATAAGGCTAATAATCTGTCATCCTATGCTTTGGATCCTTTCTTTTCCTGGCTTCTCAGGAACCTTACTTGATCCTTTTCTCTTGAGTATTTAATTTCTTTATCTTAACTGGAGTTTTGCAATTATCTTTTAAACATGCCTAACTCTTTACTATTAAAACAAACAAACAAGGCTCTCCCCCTCCATTTTCATATGGAGCACTACCTCAAAATGTTGCTACTAGTCCACTAGAAGTATGGAAGTGGAGAACAAAAACTTAGAAACCTTTACAGAAATCTAACAGTGAAATTTCATGTCTGTTAAATATAATAATAAACTATTTGTACTTATATATGTCATTTTAAATTTATATTTTGGAATAATTCATCATTATTATATTTTATAAAATTAGGGCCCACCCTAAGTGACCTTATTTAACCTTAGCTGCCTTCTTAAAGACCCTGTCTACAAATATAGTCAAATTTTGAGGTACTAGGAGTTAGGACTTCCTGAATTTGGAGGAGGGAGGACACAGTTCAGCCCATGACACATGGGGTAATTTGTTTCTATTCAGTCATGGGAGCATAATTCAGAATGGAATGGGTTGAGGAATAAATTGATGTGAGGTAAAGAATTCATGTATAAAAAAAAGAATTATGTATAAACACCACTTTGAGAAGTTTTTCTATGAGGGTACAGTGAGGACATTAGCAAGTGTATGCTTCTTACACAGTGAAGATCTTTTTATTTTTTAAATTTCCAATTCATTACAGATTAATAATTTTATAAAATACACTCTTGGCTTTCAAGACACTTTTTTTTCCCCTTCCTCTTCAGCTAATTCTTCTGTCTTTGCAGGCTTATCCTCTCCTGCCAGCTACTAAGTAATAGGCTTGGTTCTAGGCCATCTTGTCATTTTTGTCTACATAATCTCCCTTAATGACCTATTTCATATACAGGGCTAATTGTACATATACCCATCCAGCTCCCTACCTGACATCTTCACTTGGGTAACTCAATGAACCTAACTCAACCTGAGGTAAAAAACCAGACTTATGATCTTTTTCCATCAAATCCTGTTCTCTCTTAGCATTCACTTTTATAGTGTGGGGTATCGCCATACTGAATCTATATTTCTGCACCAGAAGCATAGGAATCATTCCTCTCCATTATCACCCCTTGTATGTAATTTATCACCGGGTCCTTGTCAACTTTACCCCTCTCATCTCTCTTAATTCATTCACTTTTCTCCACTGCCCTCTTCCAGTCTAAATAACCTTTGTTTCCTAGGAACTACCGTATCTCTTATCCAGTCTATCCCAATACCCAACCCCCAATCCATTCTTATCCACTGCAGCCATCTTTTTGAAACACAAATCTAATCATATCATTACACTGCCTGAAGTTTCCCTAACTTCCTGCTGCTCTTAGGATAAGATCAACACACAGTCCTGCATAGTCAGGCCCTATGTATTTCTCTAGTCCTATTGCATACTCTTGTTTTCAGTTCTTCCAGTGTAGCATCAAAACCTGCCAAACAGGCCATGCATAGGGACACCGTTCCTCACTAAACATTTCCCATTAACCTTAGTCTTTCTTCAGCTATCAGCTCTACTATCAGTTTCACAGGAAGGTTTTCTCTGATCTCCTTGATTAAGTCAAAAAACCCTTTATGATATGAGTCTACAGTACCATATAACTCACCCCACTTCATTCACATGTATGTAGCTGTAATCCTATGTGTATTTATTTGTGAGAGGGTTTGATCTCCCTTACCAGAATGTCAGCTCTACAAAATGGCAAGAACTTTATACCCAATGCTGAGCAAAGGGCCTGAAACAGTGGTGAACAATAAAATTTTGCTGAATGAAAAGAATGAATAAATAAGGCCTCTTATAAATCAATAAAAAAGGATGAACACAAAATTAACAAAGAATAAAAATGCCAATTAAAAAATAACCAATAAATAAGTAAATAAAAATAATTGATAACCAAATATTTAATACCAGTGATCAAAGAAATGTGAATATAAAACAAGACAGTAATTCCACAGCCATTAAATATATAAAAATCATAATACCTAGGATTTACAAATATAGGCATTCTTATATTAAACTGATCAGGAGAATATAAGTTGGGAATACCTTTCTAGACAGCAATATCTAAGAAAAACCTTAAATTTTTGCAAGACTTTGAAAATTTTCTTCACAAAATCATCAGGAATGTACAGATTTAGGTACAAAAGGATTTACTGCAATGCTGTCTGTAATGGCAAGAGAGAAACAAGGCAAATGTCAGAGAGACTGGTTACATAAGGTATGTGATAAATCTAACAAAATGTAGTTACTAAAATTATTTTGTAGACCATTTAATAACAAGGAAAGTTATGCACAGTATATTAAGTGAATCAAGTAGGTTTTAGTATGACCCCATTTTTTTGCTTAATCAGTAAGAATCAAAATACACATGTAAACCCACTCAGGTTTTCCACAGGAAAGAAGACTGAGAAACAAAACACACCAAAACCTTGTAGGTATTTATAGTGATGTCTTCTTTTTCCTTACTTACTTTCTAAATATTCTGTGATGAACACCTTTCACTCTTATAATAAAACAAGATTATAAAAAGAAAAAAAAGAATAGTTTGAATATGGTATCTGTGGTAAAAAAAGAAATATTTCAGCTTCAGTATAACCAATCAAGTAGTTTTCAACCTCAGCGGCCGCTTATCGAATTACTTATGAAACCTTAAGGGCCCCATCCTCAAATTCATTTTGGTATAACACTATCATGCTATTACCTTGACTAGACTTTCACTTACTGCGATGCTCTTAACAATTTCTAAGACTAAAGAGTTGATGTAGATAAATATTTTAAAACAATACTATAAGAAACAAGAAAAAAATGTCTGATTGATCACCTGGTTTCAAGCTGGCATTGACAGGTCTGGCAGCTGCTGCGGCCATCTGTTCCCGGCGAGGATCTTGGTAACTCATTTTACTAATGAATTCAATTGCTGCCTCTATACTTCTGTTATTAGTTTTCTGAAGAGCTTGTATAACCATATCCTGATATGAAGTTTAAAAAAAAGAAACAAAGTTTAAACTTTATAATTAAGAGAGAAAGAGCACTATGAGCTTCACTAGAGAAATTCATAATTATGAAGCACAGGGCCCCAAACAATAATATTAATGTCCTGTTTGTAAAACTACTATAAACATCCATATAATCTCAAAGTAAAAAAGAAAACAAACGCTCAAATTCCTCAAATGTTTCTTTAATATTTTCACCTTTATGTAACATATCACTTTTTTCTTATAGGATTAGCTTCTGGGGACAATCATAACAACAGAACTCTGATTATTTCTCATTCTTTATTTCATCCTTATACAAACAAAGAGACTATCAGATTCTTAAAAAGTTATCAGTCAAAATACTGGAAACCACTCTTTTGTATCATTAAAACATTTTAGTAAAGCACCTCTGTCACTGGGTTTACTAAAAAAGCTACGCAGTTCTGATTTCTATCAGATTTCTATCTAAAAGAGCTATGTAGTTCTGATTTCTATCCTCTTAGAGCTTACATTTTCAGAGAACCTTATTTACAAGGACATAAATCTAGGACAAATGGTATAAGAAAAACACTTACAGTGTATATGATTATGTGATGATGACTTTAGGAGGCTACATGGTATGATGAAAAAGCAGAGTCTGGAATCAAACAGAAGTGAGTTTGAGTTCCATTACTATGCTTTTGTTTTTTATGCTTAGAAGCAAAAATACACTCCAGTGATTGCAGATTCATTTACTTTAGAACTGTGTGAACTCTGGCAGATTATTTAACATTTTAGAGCTTAATTTCTTCATCTGCAATACACTTACAGAATTGATGTGAGGCCTAAATAAGAAAACATGTAAAAGCACGTAAGTACAGTGCCTGGAGATTAGATGTGGGTTGTCCTCCTGCTCTGCTCCTTGCCCTTTAAATGTAAACATAAATTATATACTAACATACAGAACGCATACAGATAGGCTTTTTTCAAGAGAGAAGCAGCTATTTACTTGCCCTAGAGGAGCTAGTATTTCAAACAGTATTTTAAAATGGGAATGGAATAGTAAGACCAGTGGGTGAACAGGCTACTGACAGATGATCCTCCTAAAGAAATGACTAGGGTGAGACCAACCACAAAAAAAAAAGGTTGTGGCAGGGGCACCTGGGTGGCTCAGTTGGTTGAGCATCTGCCTCCGGCTCAGGTTATGATCCCAGGGTCCTGGGATCAAGCCCCGCGTTGGCAGGTTCCCTGCTCAGCAAGGAGTCTTTCTCCCTCTACCCCTCCCCTCTGCTCGTGCTCTCTCTCGCTCTCTCAAATAAACAGAATCTTAAAAAAAAAAAAAAAAGGTTGTGGCAGAGACTTGCTGCCTATTCAAGATTCATTCTCCCTTTCCTAGAAAAAGTTACTGATTTTGTTGGAAGAATCCTTCCTTAGAGCTACAGTGGCCACATGACAATTCTGGCAATGAAAGAAAAGCAAGGGTTTCTGGAAAAATGTTGCTATCCCTGCTTTAGGTACGAGTACTTCCTGTATCCTGTTTCCTAGACGACAGATCTCACATCTGTGCTACAGCATGATGCCACAAAGAAGGAACATTCAAGAAATTCATAAGAGTCCTAGGTTCTCACATCTTTAAGAGTGGACCAATACTAGCTATATAAACTGAGTCACCATTTTGTTTAGAGCATTATTATTTGGATTTTTGTTAAAAGCAACCAAACTCAATCCTTAACTGATAAAAAAGTACAGTGTGATCACATTTTACGCCAATCAGATTTCCGCAAGTTTGTAGTGAGATACAAAGGAATTAATTAAGTCTCACTTTGTGTGCAAATTTAAAATAATTCAGGGGCACCTGGGTGGCTCCGTCGTTAAGCGTCTGCCTTCGGCTCAGGTCATGATCCCAGGGTCCTGGGATTGAGCCGCGCATCGGGCTCCCTGCTCAGCGGGAAGCCTGCTTCTCCCTCTCCCACTCCCCATTTGTGTTCCTACTCTTGCTCTCTCTCTGTCAAATAAATAAATAAAATCTTTAAAAATAAATGAATGAATGAATGAAATAAAATAATTCAAATCACTCCAAATTAAAATTCAACAGGGAGGGCTTAACTTTAAAACTGGTTAAGCCAAATGAACTGTATTTTTTTTTTAAGCCAAATGAACTGTATTGATGCTACTTTCACACAGCAGTGTCATCTCACTTGGTAAGAAAACTGGCACCCACCATCCTTTTTCAATATTGTGGGAACGATTTTTTTTTTTTTAAAGATTTTATTTATTTATTTGAGAGAGAAAGAATGAGAGAGAGAGACCATGAGAGGGAGGAGGGTCAGAGGGAGAAGTGGACTCCCCTCCGAGCAAGGACTCCAGGATCATGACCTGAGCCGAAGGCAGTCACTTAACCAACTGAGCCACCCAGGCGCCCCATGGGAACGATATTTTTGTTAAATGCACTAGAATTTCAGCTGGTGACTAATATGCTGCCTTTTATTTTTGAATATTATTGCTGTTATGTTAAACTGTTTCTGGCATCTGTTAATAATATCGACCAAAGTTCTGTAGGTGGGGGCGTTGGTGCCAGTGTGAAAAAGAGCACCCTTAAATCAGTAACTTTGGAATCGAAGTCTTATGTGATAAGAAAACATCGTGTCCACATTACTATGGTTTTTTCCATGCTTAGCAGCAAAAATACACTCGTTGATTGTAGACTTATGTGCCCCAAGAACCCATCAATTCCGTTTATCATTTATTCCTACAAAGAAACTAATCTTGAAATACTTGAGGTTTTAATTTTTACAGGCTACTAGAAACATTCTCAAAAAACTGCACTGCCTTGAACCTGACATAGCTAAAGGAATAAATAGGGTTTATGAAATGATAAAATAATGAAGTGAAGACTAGATAAAAATTTTATTTTTAAAAAAAATTTTTAAACATCTATTTATTTGAGAGTGAGTGAGCAAGCAAACAAGTGGGGGGGGGGGGGAGCAGAGGGAGAGGGAGAGAGAAACCCAAGCAGGCTCAACAGAGTGCAGAACCCAACAAGGGCTCGATCTCACCACCCTGACATCGTGACCTGAGCTGAAGCCAAGAGTTAGACACTTAACCGAATGCACCACCCAGACGCTCCTGGATAAAAATTTTAAAGTACCAAGTTAGGATTTTAAACAAATTCTGCAATATAATGAGAAGCTATCAGAATGAGTGATTCAAGGAGACAGAAGTAAATATTGCCATATGCTTTATATCACTGTGGGGATAAATAATACCCTAACTTCTTTATTTGGACAAATGAGAATTGATAAATGTCTAAATGCTTTTAGGAAAGCAACCTTGCTTAAGGGGTTATTAATGTCATAAGGTGACAACTGTGAAATGTGTGATTGTAATAAAGCTAACATATCTTTGTAATGAGAAGCAATTATTATTTCCAAGAGATAAAGAATAGGGCATTGACCTAAGTGAAGTAAGTCAGAGAAAGACTAATACCATATGATTTCACTTACATGTGGAATCTAAGAAACAAATGAACATACAAACAAACAAAAAAACCATACTCTTAAATACAGAGAAAAAACTGTTGGTTGCTAGTGGGGAGGTGGCTTGGGGGATGAGCAAAATAGATAGAGAGTATTGAGAGGTACAAAGTTCCAGTTATAAGTAAGTCATGAAGATGGAAAGTATAGCACACAGAATATACTCAGTAATATTGTAATAACATTGTATGGTGACAGATGTTGACTACACTTATGGTGGTGAGCACTGTGTAATGTACAGAGCTGTCTATAGAACCGTGGAATCAACATGTTATATACCTGAAACTAATGTAACATCATATGCCAGTTATGCTTAAAAATAAAAACAACAGAGCATTGACTAATGCTTAGATTTCTTAAAACTGTCTACATTACAAAGAATTTTTAAGTACCTTAAAGGAATAGACCATGTTTGGTATATGACTCACTACAGGGATCAAAGGGTTCACACATAGTAAGAGCTCCAGAAATACGTATCTATTGAGGTGACTTACCTGACATAACATAACACCACTTAAGGGCCTTTACAGCCATGTGATTTTTTTAACCTCTCTTTCCCTAGCAATATATAATGGGAACGAATAAGGTCAATGACTCATTCCTTTTTTTTTTTTTTTTTTAAGATTTCATTTATTTATTTGAGAGAGAGTATGAGTGGAGGGGAGGGGAGAAGGGGCCTGCAGGGCTCGATGCAGGGTTGGATCCCAGAACCCTGGGATCATGACCTGAGCTGAAGGCAGACGCTTAACAGACTGAGCCATCCAGGTACCATGATTCATTCCTTTCATTTTTCTTTGCCTTCTGGCTAAGAGATTAGGAAGAAAGTACTCTGGAGAAACTCCATGTTAAGCCATTTCCTTAATCCTCCAACTACTAACCAGGAAAACATCACAGGTCCTCTCCTCTTTTCTCTCTCGATATTTTCAGGTGCAAATCCAATTATTTTTAGAACACTTAACATAAAAATGATAGGAAATAATGTTAGTCAAATGGATGAACAGGGTACGCCAGAAAAGACTCATCTTTTTTCTCTATAGTTTGGTTGAAATCTTCCTTTTCAAATCCTTTACTATAATGCATACTTAAGTTCTGAATTTTAACTGTAGAGATCTCTGAAAATGTGGTCACCAAATTATTAATGATAATGAAAGAATTTTAAAGGTAATTATCTTTATGTAGTAGAGCTAAAGATAATTTCCAGTGTTTTCTTTACACTTTTTAATTTTTAACAGGAAATAGGTATTTTTATAAGCACAAAAAGTTACTATAATTTCGAAGGAAAACTTAATTAACACTTGCTCATTCACATTTAGTTACATTTTCCATGGCAATTTGTATCCAAAATGATCTCTGCCACCTAAAATATTCACAGAAAGTATGTTATCATGGAAAATAAATTTTATAATCTAAACATTAGATTATAGACCTAAACATATATGATTATAAATATATATATGTGCAATGAAAAACATTCAGTGTGAATTTTAAAGGTAAATATTAAAGATTTGGCATAACCAACATGAACTAAAATTTCATTACAATAAAACTTCAAAATTCTAGCAGACTGAGCAACATGTAAATTTTTCGTTTTTGTGAATTTGAGATTTAGACCTGAGAATGATGTGAACATAGCTGCTTAATGAAATCCTGATTTAAAAAAAAAAAAATGAAATCCTGATTCTACTTCTTTCTCTGTAGTATGAACTTAAACTTCATAAACTGTCATTTTCACACAGCCACTTGGCTCCCCAGAGCTCCTATAGCAGAGACCTCCCTCCCTACCTACTCTGTCCTCCCCTGTAGCTTTCTTCAACTGCACTTCCATTTGACTTCAAGACTTGACCTTTTAAATCCCAGAAACCACAGAGAAAACTAAAGAAATATTTTGTTTTACTAATTAATGGAATTGTAAACAACATTCTTTGCTGATTAGAATATACAAATTTGTATACACAGTTAAATTCTCTCAATGGAAACATTTGGGTAGGAGATTATCAAAATAGTCTTATGTAGTGTAAGTAAGAAAAATCCCTTCTTTTGTCTTTCAAAATTCCTACCTCATCAAATCCAGCAGCTTGCAAGTCTTGAAGCATTTGTGGATTAACTTCTGAAGTACTCCGACTTGTTTCATTTGCAAATGGTTGCAGAGAGTTTCGAATTTCCAGCAAGGCTTTATGATGCGTCCCAAATTTGGGTGGATTTCTGACTTGTCGAGGATCTTCAGCTGACATTTTATTCATGTTATGCTCAGCCTTAGCAGCATCTGATGGTTTGGATAAATTCCTAAGGGATTCCCGAATTTCTTGCAACATCTGCCGGCTACTGCCAGTGTAGTTACTGGCAGGAAAGGTCTTAGGCCTCATTTGTCTATATCCTTCTGGCTTTTCACTCCTCTTCATGAAAACATCTATATTTATAACCCACACAAAGGATTTCTTTAAGACCTACTTGATAGATCCAGAACTTTCTCTTGAGCAAAACTGAAAAAGATCCTTTGCAGAAGTCCCCAGGAATGATGAAATTCTTTACAATCTAAATAATTAACCCTATAAAAGAAAAAAAAAAGCCATAAAGTGATTAACTGATAAAGTAGTACCATGTGTTTGAGGGAAAACAGAGTAGAGACCTGGGTTATAGTTCTGGCTCCATTAAGGATTACTGTACAGGGGGCGCCTGGGTGGCTCAGTCGTTAAGCATCTGCCTTTGGCTCAGGTCATGATCCCGGGGTCCTGTTCTGTGGGAAACCTCCTCCCTCTCCCACTCCCCCTGCTTGTGTTCCCTCTCTCGCTGTGTCTCTCTCTGTCAAACAAATAAATAAAATCTTAAAAAAAAAAGCGGGGGGGCGCCTGGGTGGCTCAGTCGTTAAGTGTCTGCCTTGGGCTTAGGTCATGATCCCAGGGTCCTGGGATCGAGTCCCACATCGGGCTCCCTGCTCTGCGGGGAGCCTGCTTCTCCCTCTCCCACTCCCCCTGCTTGGTGTTCCCTCTCTCGCTGTGTCTCTCTCTGTCAAATAAATAAATAAAATCTTTAAAAAAAAAAAAAAAGATTACTTACAGCCAGGAAAAGTTAGTTAACCTCTCTGTGCCTATTTCCTAATCTATAAAATTACATCAAGTACTGGTTATGATAAAATATAATTTTAAGAGTGCTTAGTAAACTGGGGTGCCTCGCTGGCTCAAAGACCATGCAACTCTTGATCTTAGGGTCATGAGTTCAAGCCCCATGTTGGGTGTAGAGATTACTTAAATAAATTAAAAACTTAAAGAAAAAAAGGAGTGCTTAGTAAGCATATAAAGTATATACAGATACAAGGATTACCAAGTGAATGATACAATGGACAGCTCTCATTAACTTCACCTTGCAGTTCCAATTCTAGATTTTAAAATTGGACTTTGGGGCGCCTGGGTGGCACAGTCGGTTAAGTGTTTGACTCTTGGTTTCAGACTCAGGTCATGATCTCAGGGTTGTGAGATCGAGCCCTGTGCTGGGATCCATGCTCAGCACAGGGTTCTGCTTGAGATTCTCTCTCCCTCTGCCCCTCCCACTCATGCTCTCTCTAAATAAATAAATCTTAAAATAAAATAAAATTAGACTTCAAGTATAAGATTTCTTTAGAAGAAACAGTACTGTTGCTTTAGAATGGTTTTTAAACCACTAGTCCAGAAGGTACCTTTATGCTTCAAAAAACAGATGCTTGAGCTTATTTCACCAACTGTGGACTAGGACTCTAAGTTTATTAATGACAGGACAGGGAAAGGATGTCTGTGGACAACTTGTCTTATGCCTCACTTAATGCATGAATGTCTTTTAAAACACACTAGAATTTGCAATGACGTGGATGGAACTAGAGGGTATTATGCTAAGCGAAATAGGTCAATCAGAGAAAGACAATTATATGATCTCACTGATATGCAGAATTTAAGAAACAAAACAGAGGATCACAGGGGAAGAGAGGAAAAAATAAAACAAGATGAAACCAGAGAGGGGGGCACCTGGGTGGCTCAGTCGTTACGTGTCTGCCTTCGGCTTAGGTCATGATCCCAGGGTCCTGGGATTGAGCCCCACATCGGGCTCCCTGCTCGGCAGGAAGCCTGCTTCTCCCTCTCCCACTCCCCCGGCTTGTGTTCCCTCTCTCGCTGTCTCTGTCAAATAAATAAATAAATAAATAATCTTAAAAAAAATAAACAAACAAAAAAGAAACCAGAGAGGGAGACAAACCATAAGGGACTCTCAATCATAGGAAACAAACTGAGGGTTGCTAGAGGGGCTGGAGGTAGTGTGGGATGTGGTAACTGGGTGACGGACATTAAGGAGGGCATATGATGTAATGAGCACTGGGTATTATATAAGACTGATGAATCACAGACCTGTACCTCTGAAATCAATAATACATATGTTAATTAATTGAATTTAAATTAAAAAAAATAAACTGGGAAAAAAAAACATACTAGAAGAACAGTCACCTAAAGTCTACTTAAATATCCTCACTGATAGGGAAATCACTAATGCAAGAAAGCCATTCTACTTGTGACCTGCAGCAAGTGTTAAAGATGTTTTCTTTCCATGGAGCATCGTGAAATCCCACTCAGTACATGTTGAGAGGCTTTTATGGGCTGGTAATAAATAATTTTGCCTACATCCTTATTTAACTATCCTAACAGCCCTGTGAAGAAGGTTTACTATCTCTGCTTTGTACATGAGGAAACAGGTTCAGAGAGTTTGGGAAAAACAGTTTGTAAGTGGTACCACTGGGATGTGAAACATTGCTAATTATCATCTACTAGGAGCCTATTTCTATTATATTTTTTTAAGTAATCTCTACACCAATGTGGAGCTCGAACTTACAACCCCTACATCATGAGTCACAAGCTCAGGGCGCCTGGGTGGCTCAGTCGGTTAAGTCTCTGACTCTTGATTTCAGTTCACGTCATTATCTCTCAGAGTCGTGAGATTGAGCCCTGTGTTCAGCTCTGCGCTGGGCATGGAGCCTGCTCGGGATTCTCTCTCTCTCCCTCCGTCCCTCTCCCAGCACGCACATGCTCTCTCTTCCTCTCTTAAAAAAAAAAGAAAAAAAAGATCGACTGAGCCAGCTAGGTGCCCCATTTCTATTCTTATAAATGTAATCACCATTCATGTTACATAAAAAGGTCTACAGGCAAATATAAATACATCCTCCTAGTCATTTAGGTCTCAGCCTTATGT
This sequence comes from Leptonychotes weddellii, assembly GCF_054177405.1. Taxonomy (NCBI): domain Eukaryota; kingdom Metazoa; phylum Chordata; class Mammalia; order Carnivora; family Phocidae; genus Leptonychotes; species Leptonychotes weddellii. Next base: position 115,804,990 of record NC_138376.1, read on the forward strand.
TACCTCCTCAATAGCTCTCAATGACTGGTCACCTAATTACCCTGTTTTACTTTCTTAATAGTACTTATTACTATCTAAAATTATCATAATTGTTTAGTTGTTAATTGTCAATCTTCCCTCACTGACATAAAAGCTCCATGAGAACAGAAGACATTATTTGTCTCATAACCACTGTCTGTTCAATGCTATCAGAGGCTGACACACAGTGAGCCCTCAATAAATGTATATGTTGACAAATGAAATACACGTGTCTCCTAAACAACCCCAGTTCCTTTAAAGATTTATTTATTTGAGAGACAGAGCAAGCATGATTTGGGGAGGGGCAGAGGAAGGGAGATAGGAAGAGAATCTGAAGCAGTCTCCCCACTGAGCATGGAGCCCTATTGGGGGTGGGGGGCTTGATCTCATAACCCTGAGACCATGACCTGAGCCAAACACGAGTTAGACGCTTAACTGACTGAGTCACCCAGGTACCCCTAAATGTTCCTAATTCTAGCCATACTCTTCTGGATAATGCTCTAGTTTGTCAAAATCCTAGAGGTGCCAGAAAGTAACGGAAAAACAAAAAAATTATTCAAGTACCTGTTCTGTTAATTTTAGCAATGTGAACTTAGGTATTTATTTCTCTCAAAAACTGTCTCCTGAGGCATAAAATGGTTGGAATAACAAGGTTTACCTTAAGGCTTGAATAAGGATTATGAGGAACAGTGCAATACAACTAAAGGAACACAAGGGTTCGAAGATGAAGGATGCTCCTTGCAACACCATTTATAATGGCAAAACATGATTATCAGTCTAGATGCTCATCAGTAATTGAGCAACTGACAGTACATCTGTATGTGATGAAGCAGATGTTAAAAAGAATGATGTGGGGCGCCTGGGTGGCTCAGTTGGTTAAGCGACTGCCTTCGGCTCAGGTCATGATCCTGGAGTCCCGGGATCGAGTCCCGCATCGGGCTCCCTGCTCGGCAGGGAGTCTGCTTCTCCCTCTGACCCTCCTCCCTTTCATGCTCTCTGTCTCTCATTCTCTCTGTCTCAAATAAATAAATAAAAATCTTTAAAAAAAAAAAAGAATGATGCAATTCTATCTAAATGTACTGACAAGAATAGATACCCATAACACATTCTTTTTTTTTCTTTTTTTATAGATTTTATTTATTTACTTGACAGAGGGAGAGAGAACACAAGCATGGGGAGCAGCAGAGGGAGAGGGAGAAGCAGGCTCTGCGCTGAGTAGGGAGTTCGATGGGGGGCTCAATTACAGGACCCCGGGATCATGACCTGAGCCGGAGGCAGACACTTAACCAACTGAGTCACCCAGGTACCCCCTCATAACACATTCTTAAGCAAAAAGGGCAAGTTTCAAAATGCTACAGATAAAATAAAGCCATTTTCTATTTTAAAATTAGATTATTATTATGGTTGTATAGCTGTGGAAATGAACCCTGAACAACCACTGAATTGTATACTTTAAATGAGTAAATTTTATGGTATATAAATTTTATCTTATAGCTGTTAAAAATAAACACTTTTTGGCGGCTCCTGGGTGGCTCAGTCAGTTAAGCGTTCGACTCTTGATTTCGGCTCAGGTCACAATCTCAGGGTCATAAGATTGAGCCCCATGTCAGGCTCTGTGCTGGGCATGGAACCTGCTTAAGATTCTCTGTCTCCCTCTCCCTTTGCTCCCCTCTCCACCACTCTTTCTTCTCACAAACAAAAAAACCCACAAACAAAAAACTAAACACTCTTCTATTTTTAAAACTTACACTTATGGATGTTAATTATACATACACATAAACAACTGTTTGCAGCAGGCCTGAAAAAGGATGAAGTCCTGAAACAGACTATCAGAGGCAGTTTCGTGATGACTTTGCCTCAGTAATCAGTTCTTTTTTTTTTTTTAAAGATTTTATTTATTTATTTGACAGAGAGAGAGATAGCGAGAGCAGGAACACAAGCAGGGGGAGTGGGAGAGCGAGAAGCAGGCTTCCTGCCGAGCAGGGAGCCCGATGTGGGACTCGATCCCAGGACCCTGGGATCATGACCTGAGCCGAAGGCAGACGCTTAACGACTGAGCCACCCAGG
>NC_138376.1:115807174-115916257 GCF_054177405.1 Leptonychotes weddellii
GTAATCAGTTCTTAGTTAATTATGATCAATCCAATTCTACTTAACAAGCAGCACGTATTTCATTTTTTAAAAACAAAAATGAACTCTGTCATTGTACTGCTGAAAATTACACATATTCTGTCTGCAACATAACCCAATCTACTGATAACTACTTCATAAATGAAATAAAGATGGACACATCTTATGCTTTTATGAAGGAAGCTGGTCCCTAATGATAAGCAGTTTTCCCCTAAGCCTTCCCAAAATATTAATAGCCTACTAATGAAATTTTTTAGGTTTCACATTTAGCTCACCAGTCTAAAATTTACAGAATTCCCCTCTTGCCCTTCCTGAAAGTGAAAATATTTTCCATTTCCTGTTCCGCAACCTATCATTTCTCTGCAATCAAGGATTAACAACAGTGGTTATGCAATGTCATGTGTCAGTTCTCTCAATATCTGAGTTATATTTCATTCATAGCATCTAAGCATTCCATTACTAAGTCACTTATTTTGGGTTTCAACTCCTAGTTTAGTACCATTTTACTATAAGTATTTTACCATTTCCAGTATCATTCTCCTTGACAGAGAAGATAAAAATTAACAAAATAAGCATAACTTGCTTTTCTCTGTCAATATACAACATTTGCTTCCATTCCTAACACAGAGCCTGGTAAACAGTAAGCAGTGCAAAAATATCTGCTGAACGAATAAATGCAAGTGATTTATCCCTTCTTTTTACTCTTAAAAAACTATAATCTTAGTTTTTTCTAATTATACAAAAATGCATCCTTATTGAAAAACTTAAATATTATATAATATAAAGTAGAAGTCCCTCATAATTCACCTCCCTCAACAGTAAGAATCACTTCAGTAGCCTGAATAATGGCATCCTAAAAGATATCTACTTCCTAATCCCTAGAATCTGTAAATGTTATCTTATTTGGAAAAAGGGACTTTGCAGATGTCATTAAGGATTTTGAGATGGAGAAATTATCATGGATTATTCAGGTAAGCAGTACACACAATTACAAGTGTTCTTCTGAGAAGGGGGAGATCGGATACACACAGAAGGGGAAGAGGCAATGTGTCCGAGGGGACAGAGACTGGAGTGATGTGGTCAGAAGCAAGGAATGCCGGCAGCCAAAATGGCAAGGAACGGATTTTCTCCTAGAGCCTCTTGGAGAAGAGTGGCCTTGTCAACACCTTGATTTTGGGCCAGTGATACTGATTTTGGATTTCTGGCCTCCAGAACTTTAAGAGAATAAATGTATGCTTTTTAAATCCTCATGTGTAGTGATTTGTCATGTAAGCGGCACGAAAGTATATTAATACTGCATATTCTAGACATTTTTCCAAAGAAGACATACAAATGGACAACAGATACATGAAAAGATGCTCAACATCACTAATCATCAGGGAAATGCAAACCAAAACCACAAGAAGCTATCACCTTATACCTGCCAGAATGGCTAGAATCAAAAAACAAGAAATAACGTTGATGAGGATGTGGGAAAAAGGAACCCTTGTACCCTGCTGGTGGGAATGTACATTGGTGCAACCATGGTGGAAAATAGTATAGATGCTCCTTAGAAAATAAAAAATAGAAATACCATACAATCCAGTAGTTCCATTACTGAGTATTTACCCAAAGAAAACGAGAACCCTAATTAAAAAAGATATATGCAGGGGCACCTGGGTGGCTCAGTCGTTAAGTGTCTGCCTTCAGCTCAGATCATGATCCCAGGGTACTGGGATTGAGCCTCACATCGGGCTCCCTGCTCTGCGGGAAGCCTGCTTCTCCCTCTCCCACTCCCCCTGCTTGTGTTCCCTCTCTCATTGTGTCTCTCTCTGTCAAATAAATAAATAAAATCTTTAAAAAAAAAAAAAAGATATATGCATCCCAATGTTTATTGCAGCATTATTTATCATAGCCAAGATATGGAAGCAACCTAGGTGTCCAATGACAGACGAATGGATAAGGATGATGTGGTACACACACACACACACACACACACACACACAAAACGTACTATTACTCAGCCATAAAAAAGAATGAGATCAGGGCAGCCTGGATGGCTCAGTGGGGTAAGCGTCTGCCTTTGGCTCAGGGCATGATTCCAGGGTCCTGGGATCAAGCCCCATGTTGGGCTCCCTGCTCAGCAGGGAGTCTGCTTCTCCCTCTCCTTTTGTCCCTCTCTCCCGCTTGTGCTCTCTCTTAAATTAATAAATAAAATCTTAAAAAAAAACCCAAAAAAACCAAAATGGGATCACAAAATATGACATCATTTTATATAATACATGAATTTATAAGAAGAGAATGCTGTGTTGCCCAAACTTATCTGACCAAAGAACTTTTTTCCTTCCGAGCATTTCATGAGATTCATTTCTATGGAATATATTTTAGAAGATGCTGGGCCAGGGGCACCTGAGTGGCTCAGTTGGTTAAGTGTCTGCCTTTGGCTCAGGTCATGATCCAGGAGTCCCCGGATCAAGCCCCGCATCGAGCCCCACATCGGGCTCCCTGCTCAGTGGGGAGTCCACTTCTCCCTCTGCTCCTCCCCCTGCTCATTCTCTCAAATAAATGGGAAGGAGAGGAGAGGAGAGGAGAGGAGGGGAGGGGAGGGGAGGGGAGGGGAGGGGAGGAGAGGAAAATGCTGGGCCAGTCATTCTAATCCTGTATTCTGTAACTCTGTACTTGAATGATGTAATTTCTAACAGTGTTAACATCTGAGTATACAATGGTCCAGAAATGATTGAGGTCTGGTATATGTGTAATAATGTGTTTTAAGTTAAAATAAATGAAAAATTAGTTTATGCTTATCTCTTTCATCTACATGTTGAAATATGAATAAAATATGATGTCTGGAATTTATTTTAAAATATGACATCTGGAATTTTATTTACTTATTTATAATTGCGTTTTGTGGTGAAGTGGAGACACAGATGAGACAAACGTAGCTGATGACTGCTGTAGCTGGGTGATGGGCACATGAAAGTTTGTCATACTATCCCCCTTACTTTTGTATGTGCTTGAAATTTTCCAAAACAGAAAGTTAACAACTAAAAAAGAAAGGAAATGACTACAGTGCTCTGGATCTTGAAATGGTTCTGCTGCAGATTATTCTTACACAAATACAAAACACACAAAGAACACACAGGATTTCTTTAATTTAAAGGAACCATTAATTCCATGTAACAACATCATTTCAACATTAGCTTTTCAGGGGAAATAACAGAGACATTACATTTATCTTTTTTTTTTTTTAAGATTTTATTTATTTTAGAGAGGGAGAGAAAGCACAAGCAGGAGGGACAGGTGGAGAGAGAGAATCTCAAGCCGACTCCATGCTGAGCACAGAGCCCAATGTGGGGCTTGATCTCACGACCCTGAGATCATGACCTGAGCTAAAACCAAGGGTCAGACGCTCATCTGACTGTGCCACCCAGGCACCCTGAAACATTACATTTAAATGTTTGTTTCAAAAGGTAATCCAGGGGCACCTGGGTGGCTCAGTTGGTTAGGCGACTGCCTTCGGCTCAGGTCATGATCCTGGAGTCCCGGGATCGAGTCCCGCATCGGGCTCCCTGCTCGGCGGGGGGTCTGCTTCTCCCTCTGCCCTCTTCCCTCTCGTGCTCTCTGTCTCTCATTCTCTCTCTCAAATAAATAAATAAAATCTTTAAAAAAAAAAGGTAATCCATACCATCTGATTTCAATAATGATGGAATGGAGGAAATGTGGCATATCTTTATCTAATTGCTCTTGATAAATCCTTGTGCCAGAGACTATCTTCACATACTGCCCTCTATTTCCTAAATTAGTTCTGGCCAAAGCTCTGTGAACTGATGTAATGTGTCAATTCTAGGTTGAGGCAGTTAAAAGCCAGGGCTTCTCCATCTCTCTCTTCCTGCTTCAATAACAATGCTGGTCACATTTTGAGATGGTAGCTTCACAATATGGAGGGAATATGGGTTCCTAAGCCACTGGATGGCTTACTACTGAACCCCACTGGACTCTGTGTAAGGAAGGTAGGAATCTCTGTTGTGTTATACCACTGATATTTTGCGATATTACCACAAAACAGCCTAATATTATTGTGGAAATAAAGACCATCCAAGGGACGCCTGGGTGGCTCAGTCAGTTAAATGCCTGACTCTAGATCTCAGCTCAGGTCTTGATCTCAGGGTCATGAATTTGAGCCCTTGCAATGGAGCCTACTTAAAAAACATTTTTTTTAAATAGATAAATAAATACCAGTGAAAATAAGCAGAGTCTATTTATTAAGAGCCTGCCATAGCAAGGGAGGCAGCCAGCCACCATCTCTTTGGCAGAGATTCAAAGGCAGGCAGGGGAACGGAAAAGCTTTAAATTGAATAAAAGGGAAGACATCAGGTATGCTCTGCCACAAGAAAGCTGGAGGCCAGCTAACTTGAAGCAGGGCAACCTATGTGATTGGTTGGGGGGTGTATTTGTCTTTCCCTGGTTAGTCCTGAGTTAGAAGTTGGCAGTTACTGACCAAGACCTGGCTGTTTGGGCCTATTGCTACTGAGGCTGTTGGTCACAGTTCTATTTTCATGTATGATCTGGCCATTGTCTATCTGCCTATTTAGTCTCTCATTCTCCTAATACAGACATTGGTACCTAGAAGTGACATGCTACTATAACAAATACCCTAATATAGTATAGAGTTAGTAGTGAGGCAAAGGGCTTCAAGGAAAGTGATGCTGGGGGCTGGAAAAATGAAGAACCATGTTTTACCGTGGCTAAATATTTGATAAAGCTGTTGTCTGTTATAACTTACAAGGTGACAAAGAGTCTACTGAATTTGTAGTTCTATAAAAAAGAGTTTGAGAAAGAGAATCTTAGAAGTGTATGTTGGCTGCTATTGGCTATTTGGCAAAGCATTATAAGTAAATGATAAGGTCAGAAAAGAAGCAGCTGATTTGCAAACAGAAATAGGAAGGAATAGACAGAATTCAGAAATTTAAAGTCTTGTTGGAATGCAGCTTGCTTCTAGACCCCAAACAGGAAAGATGGAATTAAAGGCTGAGCTCAGATGCCCACTGGCATCTCTCAGCTGACTAAAGTACCTCAGTGGTAAAACCCACACTGAGGGGATAGCCATCTCTCAAACAACCAACTGAGTAGAGAAATGGGAGCCCTCAATCTTTGGAAGAGGTTACTAACACATGTGAACTTATGGTTAGGGACACATGGAATTGACTAGAACTAAACACATCAAAGGCTTACTAACTTTGAGGAAATTACTTTGTTAAAATTTTATTTATTTACTTATTTATTTTTAAAGATTTTATTTATTTGACAGAAAGAGACAGCCAGAGAGGCAACACAAGCAGGGGGAGAGGGAGAAGCAGGCTTCCCTCAGAGCAGGGAGCCCGACACAGGGCTCGATCTCAGGACCCTGGGATCATGACCTGAGCCGAAGGCAGACACTTAAGGACTGAGCCACCCAGGCGCCCCAGTTAAAATTTTTTTTAAAAAAACTACTCAAGCTGAGACTTAAAAAAGCCTTTGACTAGTCACAATTTAAACCCCTGGGGCTCCCAACTTCCATGAAGCATATTCTAGATGAGAAGATTTGCACCTTCCAAAGAGGACTAGTCTCCCAAAGTTCACACAGCCCTATGTGGCCAAGGATGATAATCGGAAAAAGAACCCCAAGGAGGTTCTTGGAGGGAACTATGGCCAAGGGTCACAGAGAACAATGAATGAGGGAGTTCTTTCCATATAATTGGACTAAGGCCCAATTAAGGAAAATCCCTACCTCCAAGGCTGGTTGCTTTCAAGACCTATGGTTGTCTATAGAGGTATCAAAATTATTACAGAACAGCGATTGCTGCTATTTCCTATTCTCCTTTTCTAACAGTAGTGCTTACTAAGGCCCTGCCATTCTTGTTATACCACTGTGTACTTAGTGGTGAGTGAATGAGTGAGAAGAGATGGAGAGGAGGACAAAGAGTGAGAGCAAAGATAACTGAACAAGTCTCTGGACCAAGAGGAACCATAGTTGTACCTGAAGGGCAGATTACTGGACATACGGGCCACAGGGCCTGTGAATCTAGCTATTGCCACTTAGGGCCCAATATACTATCAAAAGAATAATGTAATACTATGAACATCTTTCGACAGTAAGTACAGTGTTTTCTTGATTCTAAGATACATGCTTTTCCATATTCTAGTATTTCTGAAATTGAGTATATACAAAAGTCAGTATTTATTTTTAAAGATTTTCTTTTTTCTATTTTAAGTAGGCTCCATGGCCAGCATGGAGCCCAAAGCAGAGCTTGAACTCACGACCCTGAGATCAAGACCTGAGCTGAGATCAAGAGTCAGATGCTAAATGGACTGAGCCACCTGGGAGCCCCTTAAGATTTTTATTTTACTTTTAAATATTATTTTTTTCCAAAGATTTTATTTCTTTATTTTATAGAGAGAGAGCACCTGAGTGAGCAGGGGGAGGGGCAGATGGAGAGAGAATCTGAGACCGACTCTGCATTTAGTGCAGAGCCCAGCACAGGGCTCAATGATCTCTTGACTATGAGATCATGACCTGAGCCAAAACCAAGAGTTGGTCGCTTAACCAACTGAGCCACCCAGGCTTCCAAGATTTTATTTTTAAGTAATTTCTACACCCAGTGTGGGGCTCGAACTTACGACCCCGAGATCAAGAGTCGCACGCTCTACTGACTGAGCCTGCGAGGTGCCCCTTAAAGTCAATATTTAAAGAAATTTTGCCAGCTCCAAAGCAGAGAAGTTCTGGAACAGCAGACAGCGCACATAGCTAATTTGACCATAAATACGAGGTGAAATTTCCTTGTCATCTCAACTCTGTGTGTATGTTTTTAAGTAGGCTCCATGCCTAGCATGGAGCCCAATGTGGGGCTTGAACTCAGGACCCTGAGATGGAGACCTAGCTGAGATCAAGATCTGACGCTTAACCGACTGAGCCACTTATGTGCCCCAACTGTGTTATTTTTACGGGCAGCACCACATATAGTTGAATCTAGACCCTTGATTAATAGTCAAATGTCTTTTTTTCAAAAAGATTCTATGATGTAGCATTTTGTACTCAGGCAATGCAATTAAAGGTATAAAGAATTGCCAAATTTAGGTGAGATCACATAATTTTCAAAGGTAGGAGAGATTCATAAAGTACATGCACTCAGACATGAAACAACTGTCAAAGTCATCTGAGTTATCATCATCAAATGTTCAATTTCCAGCAGTAATTCACTTAGCTAAGAAAAAAATAGTTTAAGCAAAAAGAAAAGACAAAACCCCAGTATTCTTCAATATGCCTCAAAATTATATACTCAATCATAAAAAAAAAAAATAAAAGTAGCATGTCCCCATATTATGTGTTAACTACCCCAAAGCCCAAAGAAATTCAGCCTTATTCACATTCAGAATTTTTTCTGAATGTGAGTAAGGCTGACTCAAACTTTATTGCCATTCAAAAAAAAAAAAAAGGGGGGTTCTACAATTGACTGGATAAATGTATGCTACTGAAGCTTAATAAAAAACTATGTTTAGGGGCGCCTGACTAGCTCAGTCAGTGGAGCACATGACTTTTTTTTTTTTTTTTTTTAAGATTTTATTTATTTATTTGAGAGAGAGAGAATGAGAGAGAGCACATGAGAGGGGGGAGGGTCAGAGGGAGAAGCAGACTCCCTGCCGAGCAGGGAGCCCGATGCAGGACTCGATCCGGGGACTCCAGGATCATGACCTGAGCCGAAGGCAGTTGCTTAACCAACTGAGCCACCCAGGCGCCCGAGCACATGACTCTTGATCTTGGGATGTAAGTTTGAGCTCCACAATGAGTACAGAGACTACTTAATTTAAAAATTTTTTTTAAGAAATATTACTGAAAAAATTAACTATAGGGGCACCTGAAAAAATTAACTATAGGTGGCTCAGCCAGTTAAGCGTCTGTCTTCGTCTCAGGTCCTGATCCCAGCATCCTGGGATCGAGCCCCATGGCAGGCTCCACGCTCAGTGGGGAATCTGCTTCTCCCTCTCCTTCTGCCCCTTCCCCTGCTTGTGCTCTCTCTCTCTCAAATAAATAAATAAAAATTTTTTTTAAAAAAAGAAAAAATTGACCATAAAAAAACTATGTTTCTATTTCTTTCCCTGAAATACTGTTACTAAATAGATGGTTTTAGACTTACTGTTTAGAATTTCTTGAAACTGAGAAAATATGACAATTCAACCTTATTTTTCTAAATAACTAAATACTGAATACATCATGTATATGTACCATAATTTATCTATCCCCTACTCATGGGCATTTAGGTTGTTCCCAATTTTTGCTATTATGATGTTTCAAACATTGATAACTTCAGCTGTATTGGTAATATTCTAGTTCTGAGGATGGGTGGAGAGTTCATGAATTTTTTTTATTATGATCATAGCTTACACGTATATAACATATTCCTTGAAAATATAAAAACTAGTTCATTAAAAAATAAAACAATAAACTGTTGTGCAAACATTGTTGAGCATTTCCCTTAGGACAAATTCCCAGGCCTGGGTGGCTTAGCTGGTTAAGTGTATTACTCTGGATCTCAGCTCAGGTCTCGATCTCAGGGTTTTGAGCTCAAGCCCCTTGTTGGGCTCTACGCTGGGCATAGAGCCTACCTAAAAAAATAAATATTTATATATATTTTATTTATATATACTATATATATTTATATATATTTTATAATAAATAAAAATACATAAATTCCCAGAACTGGAATTACTGCGTCAAAGAGAATGCATACAGGCATATCTAGTTTTAGTATACGTGCTGCCGAAGCGAGCACCAGACATACCTAGTTTTATTTGGCTCCTCTTTATTACATTTCAGATACTGCATTTTTTTTTTTTTTAACAAATTGAACGTCTGTGGCAACCTTGCCTTGAACAAGTCTATCGACACCATTCTTCCAACAGTATTTACTCACTTCGTGTCTCTATGCCATATTTTGGTAATTCTTTAAGTATTTCAAAACTTTTCATTATTGGGCGCCTGGGTGGCTCAGTCGTTAAGCGTCTGCCTTCGGCTCAGGTCATGATCCCAGGGTCCTGGGATTGAGTCCCACATTGGGCTCCCTCCTCGGGGGGAAGCCTGCTTCTCCCTCTCCCACTCCTGATGCTTGTGTTCCTGCTCTCGCTATCTCTGTCTCTGTCAAATAAATAAAATCTTAAAAAAAAAAAAACAAAAAAAGACACTTTTTATTATTATTTTATTTGTTATGGGGATCTGTGATCAGTGATCTCTGACACTATTACTGTAATTGATTGGGTACACCATGAACTGCACCCATACAAGACAGCAAATTTAATGTTGTTGTTCTGACTGCTCCATCCACCAGCCATTCCCCCATCTCTTCAGGCATCCTGATTACCTGAGACACAACAATACTGAAATTAGACCAATTAATAACCCTATAATGGCCTCTAAGTGTTCAAGTGAAAGGAAGAGTTGCAGCTCTCTTGCTTTAAATAAAAAGGTAAAAACGAATAAGCTTAGTGAGGAAGGAATGTCAAAAGCTGACAGACCAAGAGGAACCATATTTGGACCTGAAGGGGAGATCTCTGAAATTGAGTATATACAAAAGTCAGTATTTATTTATTTATTTTTAAAGATTTTCTTTTTTCTTTCTTTTTTTTTTTTTTTAAGATTCTATTTATTTATTTGAGAGAGAGAATGAGATAGAGAGAGAGCATGAGAGGGGGGAGGGTCAGAAGGAGAAGCAGACTCCCTGCTGAGCAGGGAGCCTGACGCGGGACTTGATCCCGGGACTCCAGGATCATGACCTGAGCCGAAGGCAGTCGCTTAACCAACTGAGCCACCCAGGCGCCCAAGATTTTCTTTTTTCTTGTGCCAGTTAGCTAAGTTGTAAATGCAAAGGAAAAGTGTTTTTTGGTTTTTTTTTTTTTTTAAGATTTATGTATTTATTTTATTTTATTTTATTAAAGATTTTATTTATTTATTTGACAGAGACAGACACAGTGAGAGAGGGAACACAAGCAGGGAGAGTGGGAGAGGGAGAAGCAGGCTTCCTGCTGAGCAGGGAGCCCGATGCGGGGCTCGATCCCAGGACCCTGGGATCATGACCTGAGCTGAAGGCAGATGCTTAACGACTGAGCCACCCAGGCACCCCAAGATTTATGTATTTATTTTAGAGAGAAAGAATGAGAGTGCGAGCAGGGGTAGGGGCAGAGGGAGAGAATCTTTCAAGTGGATTCTCCACTGACAAGGCGCCTGAGGTGGGGCTGGATCCCACATCCCATGAGATCATGACCTGAGCCAAAACCAAGAGTCAGACACCCAACTGACTGAGCCATCCAGACACCCCAGGAAAAGTTTTGTTTTTTTTTTTTAAGATTTTTTATTTATTCATTTGAGACAGAGAGAGAGCATGATCAGGGAGTCCACGTGAGGCTCGATCCCAGGACCCTGGGATCATGACCTGAGCCGAAGGCAGACGCTTAACCATCTGAGCCACCCAGGCGCCCCCCTCCCCCTGGAAAAGTTCTTAAAGGAAATTAAAAGTGCTACTCTAGGCATGCCTGGCTGGCTCAGTTGGTACAGCATGTGACTTGATCTCAGGGTTGTAAGTTTGAGCCCTACGTTGGGTGTAGAGAGTACTTGAAAATAAAAATCTTTAAAATAAAAAAATAATAAATCAAATAAAAGTGGTACTCCAGTGAATGCATGAATGATAAGAAAGCGAAATGCCCTTATTGCTGATATGGAGAAGTTTTTGGTGGTTTGTGTTAACAGATCAACCAGCCACAACATTACCTTAAGCCAAAGACTAATCCAGAGCAAGGCCCTCCCTAACTCTCTTCAATTCTGTGAAGACAGAGAGGTAAAGACAGTGCAGAAGAAAAGTTTGAAGCTAGCAGAGGTAGGTTCTTGAGATTTAAAGAAAAAAGCCATTTCCATAACATAAAGTGCCAGGTGAAGCAGCCAAGTACTGACTTAGAAGGTGCATCAAGTTATCTAGAAAATCTATCTAAGATAATTAATAAAAGTGGTTCCACTAAACAACAGATTTCCATTGTAGGTAAAACAGCCTCTATTGGAAGAAAATGCCATCTAGGCCTTTCATAGCCAGAGAGAAGTCAATGCCTGGCTTCAAGGCTTCCAAGAACAAGCTGACTCTCTTGTTAGAGGCTAATGCAGCTGGTGACTTTATCATTCTAAAAATCCTAGGGCCCTTAACAGTTACGCTAAACCTACTCTGCCTGTGCTTTATAAATGTAACAACAATGCCTGGATGACAGAACATCTGTTTACAACATGGTTTCCTGAATATTTTAAGCCCATTGTTGAGACCTACTGCTCAGAAAAAAAGATTCCTTTCAAAATATAACTGTTCATTGACAATGTACCTGGTCACCCAAGAGCTCTGATGGAGATGTACAATGAGATTTATGTTGTTTTCATGCCTGCTAACAAACATCTATTCTGCAGTCCAGGGATCAAGGAGTCATTTCAACTTTCAAGTCTCATTATTTAAGAAATACATTTCATAAGGCTATAGTTGCCATACACAGTGATTCCTCTGATAGATCTGGGCAAACCTTTTCCAGAAAGGTTTTCCATTTCCAGAAAACTTTCTGGAAATGATTCACCATTCTAGATGCCATTAAGAACATTCATAATTCATGGGAAGAGGTCAAAACAGCAACATTAAGAGGAGTGTGGAAGAAGCTGATTCCAACCCTCATGGGTGATTTTGAGGGGTTCAAGACTTCAGTGGAGGAAGTAACTACAGATGTGGTACAACCTCATAATAAAACTCTAAGAGATGAGGGGTTGCTTCCTTATGGATGAGTAAAGAAAGTAGTTTCTCAAGATGGAATCTACTGCTGGTGAAGATGCTGTGAAGATTGTTGAAATGACAACAAAGGATTTAGAATATTACATAAACTTAACTGAGATTCTTAACTTAGTTGAGAAAGCAGTGGCAAGCTTTGAGTGGATTGGCTCCAATACTGAAAGAAGTCCTACTGTGGTTAAAATGTTATCAAACAGCTTGGTGTGCTACAGAGAAATCGTTCATGAAAGGAAGAGTCGATCGATACAGCAAACTTCACTGTTGTCTTATCTTAAGAAACTGCCACAGCCACCCAACCTTCAGCAACCACCACCCTGATCAGTCAGCAGCCATCAACCTGGAGGCAAGACCTTCCATCAGCAAAAAGATTATGACTTGCTACAAGCTCAGATGATGGTTAGCATTTTTTAGCAGTAACTTATTTTTTAATTAAGGTATATATATTATCTTTTTAGATGTAATGCTATTGCACTATCAAATAGACTATAGTATGGTGTAAACATGACTTTTATATGCACTGGGAAACCAAAAAATTCATTTGACTCGCTTTATTACAGTGTTTGTTTTATTGCAGTGGTCTGGAACTAAACCTGCAATATCTCCAAGATATGCCTGTATTTAAAATCCTGACATCTGAATCGCTAAAATCAAAAACACAAGAAACAACAAATGTTGGTAAGGATGTGGAGAAAAAGGAACCCTCTTGCACTGTTGGTGGGAATGCAAACTGGCACAACCACTGTGGAAAACAGTATGGAAATCCCTCAAAAAGTTAAAAATAGAACTACCCTTAGATCCAGTAATTGCACTACTGGGTATTTACCCCAAAAATACAAGAACACTAATTCAAAGGGATCCGTGCACCCCTATGTTTATAGCAGCATTATTTATAAGAGCCAAATTGGGAGCAGCTGAAGTATCCATCAATAGATGAATGGATAAAGAAGACGTAGGGCGCACATACACACTGGAATATTATTCAGCCATAAAAAAGAATGAAATCTTGCCACTTGCAAGGACATGGATGGAGAAACAGACCTTTAATTATAGAGAACTGATGGTTACCAGAGGGGAGGTGAGTGGGGGGATCGGTAAAATAGGTGATAGGGATTAAGGAGTGCACTTGTGGTGATGAGCTGATGATGTATGGAATTGTTGAATTACTATATTATACACCTGAAATATAACACTGTATATTAACTACACTGGAGTTTAAAATAAAATACAATTTTTGAAAAAGGGAAAAAAAATAAAAGATATGCCAAAAAATAAAATGAAATGAAATAAAATTCTGACACTTATTGTCAGATTGCCTTCCAGAAAGGTGTACTAATTTATAATTCCAACCACCAACAAGATATGGTCAACACTGGCATTAACAAATCTTAGTAATCTTTGGGGTGCCTGGGTGGTTCAGTCATTAAGTGTCTGCCTTCAGCTCAGGTCATGATCCCAGGGTCCTGGGATCGAGCCCCACGTCTGGCTCCCTGCTTAGCAGAAAGCCTGCTTCTCCCTCTCCCACTCCCCCTGCTTGTGTTCCCTCTCTCACTGTGTCTCTCTCTGTCAAATAAATAAATAAAATCTTAAAAAAAAAAAAAAATCTCAGTAATCTTTGCTAACTGCAAATGTGAAAATTCAAATTAATAATAAGTAAAGAGAGTTTTTAAAAGAATTCTTCAAAAGCTATTTTGCTTTGAAACACGCTAACTTGTGTTACACTGGTGCCAGATTAATCCTCCAAATAAATAGTTCTGATCATGTCACCCTCAATGACTCCTTTAAATTAGTGGTTAGAGAGCTTTGGAGTCAAACTGCAGGGTACAAATCCCAGTTCTACCACTAACTGGCTGTGTAATCTTGGCAAGCTGTGCCTCAGTTTCTTCATCTTCAAATGTGGGCAATAATGGTCCTATCTAATCGGGTTATTTTGAGCATTATGCTCAAAATACAGTTTAATACAGTTGACCCTTGAACAACACAGGAGGTTAGAGGTGCCAACCCCCTATGCAGTTGAAAATCTGAGTATAACTTTTGACTCCCCCAGAACTTAACCATTAATAGCCTACTGTTGACCAGAAGCCTTACTGATAACATAAACACAGTTAACATATACTTTAAGTATTATACTCTATATTCTTACAAAACTTTTTTTTCTTAGTTTTTTCTTCAGTATTTCTAGGTTATACATCTGTTTTTTTCATTTTTTTTTCAAAGATTTTATTTATTTGAGAAAGAGAATGAGAGAGAGAGAGCACATGAGGAGGGGAGGGTCAGAAGGAGAAGCAGACTCCCTGTTGACAGGGAGCCCCATGAGGTACTCGATCCCAGGACTCCAGGATCATGACCTGAGCCGAAGGCAGCCACTTAACCAACTGAGCCACCCAGGCGCCCTCATCTGTTTTTTCAATTTGTTGCAAATCTCCAAAAAATTTTCCAATATATTTAATGAAAAAAGTCTGAGTACAGGTGGACCCGCACACTTCATATCTGTGTTGTTCAAGGGTCAATGGTGCATGTCAAATGTTTAGAATAAATGCCCATTGGGGTGCCTGGATGGCTCAGTCAGTTAAGCGTCTGCCTTCGGCTCAGGTCATGATCCCAGGGTCCTGGGATCGAGCCCCAAGTCGGGCTGGGCTCCCTGCTCAGCGGGAAGCCTGCTTCTCCCTCTCCCACTCCCCCTGCTTGTGCTCCCTCTCTCCCTGTGTGTCTCTGTCAAGTAAGTAAATAAAATCTTAAAAAAAAAAAAAAAAGAATAAATGCCCCACTCAATTATCTTATCTCTTTTCACTATCTCACTGGACTCTCCCCAGTGTACCTTATACTCTAACCAAGCCAAACTACTTGCTCTCAGCTTTTGTACCTCTGCTTTTCTACCTTCATGTCCTTACTCATCCTGTTTCTTCTTGGGAGAGGCCCTGCCATATTTTTTTCTTACAGAAATTATACCCAACTTTTAAGGTGCCATTCACATGCTGTCTTCACAAAGATTTCATTGAACTGCCTGTTTGTTAGCCTTCTCTGAACTGTAAATGCACTTTGCATGGTCAAATAAAACCTATGTTTTTGCCCTACTTTTGTAGTTGTCTCATTTTTCCTACTAGATCACAAATTCATAGAGAATAGGGTATCTTAAATATATATCCCACCCCTCCCATACACACTCCAGATGAGGAAATGGATCCAGAGAGATAAACTGGCCTAAGTTCACACAGCCAGCTGGAGGTCACACTAGAAATAGAATCCACACATCCTGAACTGGCCCAGTGCTCTTCTCATCAGAACCTGCATCTTGAGTTTCCTAAAGGCAGGGATCATGACTCACTCATTCCTTTAAGGAACATTTAAATTGGTTAAACTGAACAGACAAAACCTCCGTTTCTTTGAAACTTCAGACCTTCATCAAATATGCAAATGTCAGCAAACCCAAACAGTTTTTGTAGATATCTCGTTCACCTTGGGGAAAAACCAGGTACCACTACATAATAAGATTTCAAAGTGTTACCTCTGGTTGAATTAGGTTTATAAAAAAAGATGGCCTGTCTCAGTGCTTTGACTAAGTCAGTTATGAGAATAGCAACAGTAGTAATATGTACTGTTTCTTTCTGAGCAGCATATAGTCTCAGTTGCTTAGACAGCAATATTCAAGACTCTATTGCTTACTGATGACATTTTCTTCAACTCGCTTTCTACAAAGCTGATCAAAAGTGAAAACTACCACTATATTTTATTTTCTGCTGAAAAATGCCATTTCCACTTGATAAAAATGTTGTTCAATGACTAAATAACTTTGTGGTCTACAAAAAAGCCACTAATCTAGGGCGCCTGGGTGGCTCAGTCGTTAAGCGTCTGCCTTCGGCTCAGGTCATGATCCCAGGGTCCTGGGATCAAGTCCCACATCCGGCTCCCTGCTCGGCAGGCAGGAAGCCTGCTTCTCCCTCTCCCACTCCCCCTGCTTGGGTTCCTGCTCTCGCTATCTCTCTCTCTGTCAAATAAATAAATAAAAATCTTTAAAAAAAAAATGTTTAAAAACAAACAAACAAACAAAAAAGCCACTAATCTAAATATAACATCTAGAATGAAAACTAAATACCCAGAGTTGGATCTATTCCAAGGCTATATTTATACAGAATAACAAGGACTATCATTAAAAACAACCTATAGGAGAAAACAGGTATCATACCAAAAAAAAACACTTCTAAATTTTTTCATACCAAAAAAAAAAATTGTAGAAGTACTTTTTTTATTTGCCTTTGGAGAGTGGCAAGGCATATTCAATAGATATTCAAGCACAGAAAGAATGCGCCTTCCCCAGCATGTGCCACGATCCAGTTTCTTGCAGCAGCATCTGATCAGCAGAATACAATGCCGCTACTTTTACTGTTAAAAATCAGTCAAATTCCTCCACTGCCTGAGGGAATCAACTAGCTCATTTTACCTGCCTATGAACATTTTAAGGAAAGAAATAACCTTACTTAAATCACAAATGTAGCTATCTTAGCAGAGAACATTCATTCCAATTATAATGTCCTACCTTTTCTTCCTCATGAAGGAAATTTGATAAAGAATTTTAATCTTCAATAAATAATCCATAAAGGCCTGACAAGCTTCATGATCCTGGGTGAAGTAACACAATATTTGTGTGTGAGACTGTATTTATTTACTTATTTCTCACTAGATTTATGAATAACGTCTACACAGCGATATATATTTTTTAAGTCATAGTAACATATGGGGCGACAAACATTAAACCTTGTTCTCTTAGAAAATAACTTTCAATTGGAGAAGTGAGAGAATGGGGTTAAATCAAATCACCGGAGAGTCATTCTTTGAGATCCAAGTTCTTTTTGAAGTCATAACAAATAATATTCCTTTCCTTTTCTTTCCTTCATTTTATTTAGGTACACATTCCTACTCCATAAAAACCCTTCCATCCCTCCTACTCCTTCCAACTATGAACCGTAAGCTAACATTACAGTGGACTGGAAATAGAAATTCCCACGCTTTCTTCAAGGTAAATCCAGGATCGACTCTATCTGGGATGCAAAGAACTGCGGCTCTTTCACTGCAATTTTCTTTCAGAACCACCTTTTCACTTTCCTTCCTTCCTAAACACTGACCCGTCCGTGTTCGGGATACGGGTGGAAGTGCGAGACACTCCGCGCAAAGCCTCCAGCAAGTCAGACTCTCCCCAACCTAACCCGCACTTCCAAGGCCGCGGTGCCTGCGGCTCTTCCTTCAGCCCCGGGCGCGGCCAACCCTCGCTTCCCCAGGGCAGGGCTCAGCTCAGGTCCATGCAACCAGCCAAATCAGGCCCGCACCGGGCCCACCGGGCCCGGCCCACCCGTCCGCAGCAGCTCCTGGACCCCCGCCAGCGGGGCTGGGCGTGGGCCCCGGCGGCCACCGCCCCGCTCACTCGGTCTCGGGAGGAGAGAGTGAGCCCCACCCGCTACGCCAGCCCCAGACCTACCTGCAGGGGAGACCGGGGCTCCTGGACAGCGGCCACGGGCCCGAGGGCGGTCGCCCAAGCGGCTGGAGCCCGTCCCAAGGACCCCAAGTATCCCTGGTGGGGCAAGGCGGGGAGAGACGCCGGGGAGCTGCCCCGGGCCAAAGCGGCCCGTCGCGAGGTCGCGGGGACCTGGCTCTCCCCTCAGCACCAGTCCACCGCCGCCGCCGCCATTTTGCCTTCCACTCGGTGTCGCCGCCGCCGCACTCCGCCGCAGGTTTCCCGGATGTAGGCATTTCCCGGCGTCGCTTGCGCGGGGGCCGAGGACTGGGGGCTTCTGTCCGCCCGGCCGCCAGCAGCCCGCGCGCCGCCTGCAGCCTGCCAGCCTCCTCCGGTCGCCTTCTCCTCAGCGTGTTGGCGAGCGTCGCCTCGCGTCGCCCCCGCCTGTTGCTGCCCAGGTGACTCGTCCCGGCTCGTGGGATCAGGCTCTCCCCCTCCCAAGTCCACTCATTTCAGTGTCTTTCTTTTTTTAATTGAGCTCTTCTGTGCACGGATAGAGAATAAGACGCACATCTCAAGGAGTTTAATTCTCAGAAGGAAACAGCAATGAGTTGCTCTGAAACCTCGCTGTGGGAACCAGGATCGAGATTTCTAGAGGCTTTGAAATGAATTGAGTTTTGCTTGCACTCTTTCCTCGAGTAAGTCGGTAGTTAAGTATTTGCTGAATCAGCCAGATTAATATATTCTTGAGCCAAGACAGGGTTAACAGAGTTTGGAGATTTTTAACCTGTCAACCGAATCGGTAGACGGGGAAGTCATTATTGCCATAATTGGAATAATGGCGACTGTCAGAAGAGGTTTTATTTCTTGCTAAGTTGAATTAGAAGTTTGGGATGGGATCATTAGGCTTATGGTGTTTGCAAGTACCGTCTACCCTTTGTAAAGAGTGCCTTTGCCAAATCTGCCTCTAGAAAATATAGTTAGTATTTTAAAACATCTTTCTTTTTCTTTTCTTTAAGATTTTATTTTTTAAGTAATCTCTACACCCAACATGGGGCTGGAACTCACAACCGGAAGATCCAAGTCACAAGCTCCACCGACTGAGCCAGCCAGGAGCCCCTCAAACATCTCTTTTCATTCTTCTACTAGAGACTAACTATAAAAATTTTCTTCGAATTAAAATACTTCTTTTCATGATGTTAAATTAGGTACTGGCCAGGGCGCCTGGGTGGCTCAGTCGTTAAGTGTCTGCCTTTGGCTCAGGTCATGGTCCCAGGGTCCTGGGATGGAGTCCCGCGTCGGGCTCCCTGCTCCGCGGGAAGCCTGCTTCTCCCTCTCCCACTCCCCCTGCTTGTGTTCCCTCTAACGCTGTGTCTCTCTCTGTCAAATAAATAAAATCTTAAAAAAAAAATTAGGTACTGGCCATTGTATCCTGAAATTCAAATGTGAAAATCTCTGTTAAAAGATTCCATTCCAAGAGCACTTGGTTGAAACTCCGTAAGCACAAGCACAGAGATTGTAGAAGATACACTGTATGACCCAAGGTGGGTCACATAATAGCCCTAGGTCTTACTTTCTTCAACTGCAGGACTAAGTAACCTTTGGAGACCCTTTCAGCCTCAAAATTATATGAATCTAATATGTTCACAGGCCTGCTTGCCCTTCTCAGAAGGATTATGTATCTGAAAAGACATACTGCCCCCCAAATCTTGTCACCTCTGTCATCATCCAGAGAACTTCTTTACTTAAGCTCTTCAATTCTAAGCCTAAAGTGGAGTATCTCCATAAACTACTGTTCTGGGGAAATTTTCTGGATTATTCAAGGAGCTTAGTGAATTGCTCTGAGACGGGAGGTTTAACTCCAATGAAGCAGGGGGAGAGAAGAGCAGGAAAGAAGGAATGATCAGGAAAGATGTAGCAATCCCCAAGATGAAAAGCGTCTGAGACTGGGGAATGGGGGGAGGTGAAAGAGCAGGGAAATGCTTACTAAGGCTGCTGGATGTCTGGATGGCAATACCTACCACTGCATTTGAAGGGCTTTGTATTGGTGTGCTGGAAAACCCTTGGTCCAGCTTCAACCTACTCAACTTTTCAATACTTCATGGAAATGGGGACTTGGGGTTTCATTTTATTTTTATCAACAGGTGTAGGGGCCAAATTTCATGCTTGGGTGACTGTAGGAACAGGGACAGCAAACATGGAAGAAGTCTGAAGAGCAATGTGGCCCTGAGAACTTAAGTCCTCTCAGTAGCTCAGTCTTAGGGGAAGGACTATGAGCAGACCACACTTAAGGAGTGAAGAATTGCATTCTACCTCTTTTTGGGCAGAGAATTTACATAAATCGGTTGGAATTCTGAGCAGATTAGTCTCTTCTCCATTATTTTTTAAAAAACATATCAATATGGACTCATGGATATTTATTTTATAGTTTGAGTATTTTATTTTGTTGATCAAATTGTTCCAGCTTTGACTATTGGGAGCTCTTCCAGTTGAATTGGCTTCTGTGTCCCTTTGACATACCCCTCCTCTCCCCCATTATTATGACATTTAAAAAAATTTTTTTTTAAAGATTTTATTTATTTCACAGAGATAGCAAGAGCAGGAACACAAGCAGGGGGAGTGGGAGAGGGAGAAGCAGGGTTCCCGCTGAGCAGGGAGCCTGATGTGGGGCTCGATCCCAGGACCCTGGGATCATGACCTGAGCCAAAGGCAGACGCCTAATGACTAAGCCACCCAGGAGCCCCTTAAAATTGTTTTTTAAAAGAACTCCCTTAAGGGGCACCAGGGTGGCTGAGGTGGTTAAGCATCTGACTCTTGATCTCAGGGTCATGAGTTCAACCACTGCATTGGGCTGCATGGAGTGTGGAGCCTACTTAAAAAAAAAGAACTTCCTTACTTTCTGACAGTACAAGATGCTTCAAGCTATCTTATATATTCCCTGTCTCTCCAAGAAGTCCTTGTTCCTTTTATTGGAGAATGGTATTAGAAACCAAATCTGGGGGCACCTGGGTGGCTCAGTCAGTTAAGCATCTGCCTTCCGCTCAGGTCATAATCCAGGAGTCCCAGGTTAGAGCCCCGCATTGGGCTACCTGCTCAGCAGGGAGTCTGCTTCTCCTTCTGCCCTCTGCCCTTTACTCTGCTTGTGCTCTCTCTCACTCAAATAAATAAATAAATCTTAAAAAAAAAAAGCAAATCTGGTTTCTAGGTATGCTTGTTACTACTGGAGTATCATTGTTTGTAGAACATTTCTTGCTAAGAAATTTTAAAATTTAACTTCATTCCATACTATGAAGGGGTAAAATCTGTATTTTGATGAGTAGCAGCTATTATTTTACAGTCTACTATTACAGTTTAGCTTATGTCCATGGCCTGCACAAAAATTATTTTTTGACAGCTGATGCATTTCTGATGACTCTGTTAGGCTAGTCTGTCACCTACTGCCCCCCAAAGTCTAGTTATGACAGTTTGGAACTGAACATTAGTTTATTTTTCATTAAATTTTTTTTTACTTGATCAGCTATATTCTGGTCATTCTACTTCTCCCTTCTTACCTGCCTCCCCCCCCAATGGTTTTCTCCCTCCTTGTTTAACTAATACAGCAAATGTTCGAATTGTTTTGAAGCTAAGATGATGGTAGTCTGTTAGTTCCGTACATTGCCACTTAATGTTGTGGTTCAGAAGATACTGCTGAAAGAGTTTGAATACTTGCTTGTCGTAGTTCAAATGTCCGCAGGTTTCTAATCTATAAGACTAGAGCACTGCTACTGCTTCAAACCATGTAACTAGTCTGAGCTGGGTACCATATTGATACCATAAGCTTAAATGAAGGCTTGATATAAACTATACTGGTGGACTTAGTATTCTAACTAGACAAGATTCTGGAATGGATTATTAAAAGGATGTTTCCACAATACTATGAAATGGAAGTGTTACAAAGGACAAGGAATTTTTCAATTATACAAAATTTTTGATGGGATAGCTATAGCACAGTTATCTCCCCCACAGCAGCTTTGTGAACAAGATAAATGGGGCAGAATGTCAATAAATTAGGCTTATAAAGATTTCAATAACTATAGTCAAACACCAATGATTTACATGTCACTGATAATTGGGAGGACTAGAGGAGTGGGCCTAAGCACTTCAGTACATTTATCCTATTGCCTAACCAATGGGGTGAGAGTGTAGATCATGCTGGGAAATTCTGAAAATGATCAGCTTCTGCTGAAAACATTCAAAGGAGATTGTTAGTTCTTTCCTCTACGGAAATAGGATTTGTCTTTTAGAACAGGGATTGACCTATAGTAAGGATCAAAATCATCTGCATTAAGTCAACACTAGGGGAAGTACAGTATAGTATACTACATGTGTGAAAAAGGCAAAGGGTTTAAGTTCAACTAGTCAGCAGTCTAATTGAACAAATGTCAGAATAGTTAAAATAAGTTGAGACAGCATTACAAAGGAATATTGTGCTAAGAACCAGGATGGTGAGATTTCTTTTTCTTTTTTTTTAAAGATTTTATTTATTTATTCATGAGAGACAGAGAGAGAGACAGAGGCAGAGGGAGAAGCAGGCTCCCCGCGGAGCAGGGAGCCCGATGCGGGACTCGATCCCAGGACCCTGGGATCATGACCTGAGCCGAAGGCAGACGCTTAACCGACTGAGCCACCCAGGCGTCCCAGGATGGTGAGATTTCTTTAGTCAACTCTGAGGGAGGCAGACACCACCTGGGAAAGCGTTCATTTTGGAGGTCACACTTTAATGATGGTCTTTGGTGGCAAAAGGGAGTATTTTTTTTAAGGGAAAACAAGACTGTGAGGTTAGTTCAGCTCAGTTTGCACTGACTCAGTGTTTACCATGGATCAGATACTATATTAAACATTATTAACTCAACACTAAGGTATGGGCCTTGTTTGTGTGGTCCAGTAGAGACAGGCTGCTTAATACAGCTGTAAGCACAGCACAGGCTCTGCACAATGGGCTTTTGAAGCAGAGTACAATTTAGCCCAAATTGGCAGAGGCCAGGAAAGGCTTTCTGGAGAAAATGACACCTAAAAGGAGTTTGGAAGTTTTGGAGTTTAGCCAAGAAGGGCAAGAAACAATGCAAAGAGAACTTTGCCCATTAGAAACCATTGAAGGGATTAAAAAAGTTTACCCCAAAAAGCTATGATACATAGTTTTGAATATTTGGATATGTGATGAAGGATTTTTTTGTGGCTCCCAAGAAGACAAATGAAAGCAAATTTCAGGTCAGTATATGAAAATTAATTTATTTAGTAAAACCTTATAGTAAAGCACCCCAACATAATGTAAACTCAGTAAACTGATTGGTGATTGGCTGTCTCGCAGTAGGTTCACATGATCATTTCATTAACCCATAATAATATAATTCTACTTTTTTACAGTATTGTTTTAGATTCCACTCATACACTAAAACCCTGCCATAATGCTGTATCAGTAAGAGCTGTCCAAGTGAGGGGAAGCTGCATTGGGAGATGGGAAACTTGGTAACAGTATATTTTCAAGTACAGGTTGGATGATAATTTGTTGGGAATGCTGTGGAAGTGATGGTTAAATTTGGGTTAGAGATGCTCTCCAAGGTACCTTCTACCTCTGTGATCCTGCAGCCCTCAAAGAAACTATTTGATAGTTTCATGAATCAAGGCAGTGATAATGAACAAATTTATAAACCAGGGTTTTATTTATACTACAGAAAGCTTATGTTTCTTATTAAATCTGGCAGAATTCACCAACTGATAAGAAATGTAACACTATCCAAACGTACTTTCTTTTACTCATGGTTACAAATACTCTTAAATCAAAGCAAAGCTTCAAACTTGAAACTTTTTGCAGCCCAAGTTAGTATTCTAAGCCTACACATATGGCTCCCTCCCTCTACCAGTTATTTACTATAACAACCCAGGGAAATTGTATGTAATTGCTGCTGGAACCTGAGAAGGGTGCTAAGAACATGTATGAATCCTTCAAACTTTTTAGCAGCATATAATGTAGATGAAAGCAGAGGCACAAGTTTGCCACTCACTGTGCATGAAAAATGTGCCCCCCAGGAGCTACCCTTCTAAGGAGTGAGATCAACTCAGGGCCCACTCAGAGCAAGGATATTAGTCTGCTGAATGGAATGGGAGTATGCCTGGGAAGTAAAGAAAGGGACACTGAAGCTTAGGTTGCAGCAAGACATTCATATAAAGGGAAATAAGTCAAAGGAAAATTAATAGCTATGTTTTTACTATGGAAACCATGTGATTACTCCTGGGGAATGTATATTCATAAATATAACATGATATATTTCATTTTAATAAAGTATACACACATTGATGGATTAAAAAAGGGAATGAAAAGACTATTAATTGTATAAGTACTTAAAAATTTCTTTTGACTTTTTTTCTGTAACAAATTACTTTTGTAATAACAAAGTCTTAAAAACTAGTCAGCAATAAAACTATAAACAGATTAAAAATTCCATTGGCAACATTTTCTTTCTTCCTGATTCTTTATAATTCAAGTTACTAATATTTTCAAATATTTCTGAGTCAAATTTATATAAAAAAGATTGCATATATGTATTCCATTTAAAAATGTTGACAAAAAACCCCACACAAAACCCCCCCCGAGGTAAGGTGGCATAAAAGAACTGAAAAGTATTTATTAGGATGGAAAAACAAAACTTTACCATAATTACTATCATTGGAATTATAAAGTAAACGAATACATGCTTTAAGAGCATAATAACAGTGATTTGTCATTAAGGTCTTCACGTTCAATAACAGACTTAACAAACTTTGGAAAGACAATGTCACAAAATTGTTTTTAAGCACTACACATTAACCTGAAACTAATGTAACATTATGTCAACTACAGTCAAAAACAAACAAAAGAAAACACCTACATGTTAGATTATCATTAACATTGTAGACAAGGGAGGAGGGGGGTGGGAGGATGGGTTAGCCTGGTGAAGGGTATTAAAGAGGGCACGTTCTGCATGGAGCACTGGGTGTTATACGCAAATAATGAATCATGGAACACTACATCAAAAACTAATGATGTAATGTATGGTGATTAACATAGCATAATTAAAAAAAACATTGTAGACAAGGACAAAACAATATTCTTTACTCTTACCACATCATCATACTGGTCTCATACATGTTATCTATCAAATTTTAGTTTGGAAGTCAGCTCAGTTATCAATATCAAATTCTATTTTATTGCACAATGTCCAGTTCAGCAATTTTGAACTATGTTGTAAAACTAAATAAAAGCAAAAATCCTTAGGAAAAATGTACTTTTTCTTTTTCAAGAAAAATGAAGTTGGGTCTCAGCAGTTGACAGAGTTCTGTTCAAATCTACTCCAATAGAGGAACCTGTCAAAACACTTTCCTTTAACAAAACCTTTAAAAAAAATGGGAACACTACAAAAACCTGTCATCTTTGCTCTACTCAATTCTTTGTGAAGTTTATTAAACTTATTAAGGAAATAAAATGTGGAAAGATTGAAGAAAATATCTACAATAAAAAGGATAAACATTAACATTGGCCAGGGCCACGAGGGAGGGGTAATATCCCCCATAGTGTCGATAAAAAGAATAGGAACCTGTTGGTGGTTTGAGAATATTAAGTTCCATAACATCAAAAATGAAGAGCAGGTTCCATGAGCTAAAGCAGGTTCTACAGAATAGCCTGTTTGAAGGCAGTGTATACATGAGCAAAAGGATCCCTCTGATAGTCTTCCACAGATTCCAATTCTCTTGCCATCAGTCATCTCTCTGACTCTGCAACTATGAGAACATTCAATTGACAAAAGTCAAAACAGGGCATCGATATTATCAATAGTTTACAGAAGCTTCCTCTGCAAATTTCACATTTTCCAATAATAAAAATCTGCATAGAAGTTGTACTTCAAAACGCTAACAATATGCTTCACCTGAAATCTTATAGTATTTTCATGAGAAAAGCTGTCTAGTAACATAAATGGCTTCTGAATCAGTTCCACAAACAAGACAAGGACCTAAAATATCCAAACTGTTCACAGACAAAGTCCTACTGGGAAGCAAGCTTGTGATTTCAATACGGTCTTTTGCAGGATCAGTGCTGAGCCAGGAGCTTATGAGAGACTGGTGAACATTAGTCTGGCTACTAATGCTGTGAGACAAAAAAGTACTATTTCTTCCTCCTGCAAGAAAAAAAGGGGAACATATCTTTCAAGACTAATATTATGTCATAAACATCTGAAATTCTATTGATATTTTTAAAAGGCTAGGATTGAAACTTAATTCCAGAATAACAGGGTGATGACTTCATTATCATACATCACCATTTTTGACCAAAGGCTTATTCAGTGATATTAAATCCTCAAATTTCCATAGGATATTATGGATATCAAATTTGAATTCTTCAAGCAAAGCAGGAGATTTTAACCGTCCTTCTGGTGATTCTTGGATGGAAAGTCTCGGAAATGTAGCATGAAGAACCCTGGCTGTGCGAAGTTAGCCACCTTATGGCATTTGTAGTCATCAGCACTGGAGTAGTAAGCAGCTGACAGATTTCAAGCCCTATGATACTAGAATTTACCCTGAGGCAGGAGAATGGAAACATTCTACCATTCTTTAATGTTAAAAATACGAGAATTTCTAATGTGGTATTTAAAACTATAACAAAATTACACACAAGAATCTTCATTAAATCCTTTTACCTTGGTTAAACAGTGATGATTTTTCAGGTACGTCTGTGGAGGCATCCCAATGCCAGAGGGATCCATCCTCAGAACAAGTAAATAGATGATCTGGGTTGGACGGGTGAAAGTGCACTTCCCACACTAAAAGATAAGAACCAAGAAGCTAATTCCTGTGCAGAAAAGTTGAACACACTTTAAGACCCTATCTCTAGGCATCATATTCCATTAACCTTCATCACACACCTTCAAACCCCAAGTCTGTGATAAAAATCAAAGGCTTCAGAATTAAAAGATATAAGTCTCCAAATGGCTATAACACATAGATAGGATAAAGAAGCCAAATAAATCTACTTGTGTATTGGGCCAGCAAGTGAATGAAAATAAATGCTACCAGAAGCTATAAAGAACTTATCAAACTCAACACCCAAAGAACAAATAATCCAATCAAGAAATGGGCAGAAGACATGAACAGACATTTCTGCAAAGAAGACATCCAAATGGCCAACAGACACATGGAAAGTGTTCAAGATCACTCGGCATCAGGAAAATACAAATCAAAACCTCAATGAGATACCACCTCACACCAGTCAGAATGGCTAAAATTAACAAGTCAGGAAACGACAGATGTTGGCGAGGATGTGGAGAAAGGGGAACCCTCCTACACTGTTGGTGGGAATGCAAGCTGGTGCAGCCAATCTGGAAAACAGTATGGAGGTTCCTCAAAAAGTTGAAAATAGAGCTACCCTACGACCCAGCAATTGCACTACTGGGGATTTACCCCAAAGATACAAATGGAGTGATCTGAAGGGGCACAAGCACCCCAATGTTTGTGGCAGCAATGTCCACAATAGCCAAACTATGGAAAGAGCCTAGATGTCCATCAACAGATGAATGGATAAAGAAGATGTGGTATATATATACAATGGAATATTATGCAGCTGTTTAAAAAAAAAATGAAATCTTGCCATTTGCAATGACGTGGATGGAACTAGAGGGTATTCTGCCGAGCAAAGTAAGTCAATCAGAGAAAGACAATTATCATATGATCTCACTGATGTGAGGAATTTGAGAAACAAGACAGAGGATCATAGGGAAAGGGAGGGAAAAATGAAACAAGACAAAACCAGAGAGGGAGATAAACTAAGAGACTCTTAATCTTAGGAAACAAACTGAGGGTTGCTGGAATGGAGGGAGGTGGGAGGGATGGGGTGGCTGGGTGATGGACACTGGGGAGGGTATGTGCTATGGTGAGCACTGTGAATTGTGTAAGACTGATGAATCACAGACCTGTACCCCGAAACAAATAACACATTACATGTTAATTTAAAAAAAAAATAAATGCTAATCATTTGACCTATTACATTTTTTTATGGAAGAATATGACAATGGGGTAATTCCTAAAATATGTACTTTTAAAATTTTATTTATGTATTTGTCAGAGAGAGCACACAAGCAGGGGGAGCAGCAGGCAGAGGGAGAAGCAGGCTGCCCACTGAGCAAGGAGCCTGATGCGGACTCGATCCCAGAACCCTGGGATTGTGACCTGCGCCGAAGGCAGATGCTTAACCAACTAAGCCACCCAGGTGTCCCTAAAATTTTTTTTTAAATTGTTAAGTTCTCTTATTTTCAATTCCTGTGTCATTAACATATGAAGAAAGGTTAGGTGTACCTGAGTGGCTCAGCTGGTTAAGACCTACCTTCAGCTCAGGTCATGATCCCAGGGTCCTGGGATTGAGCCCTGCTTCTCCTTCTCCCTCTGCCCCTCCCCACCGCTCATGTTGTCTCTCTCGCTCTGTTCTGCTCTCTCTCAAATAAATAAATAAAATCTTAAAAATATATATATATGAAGGTTATATTACTGGAAAAACAGAGAGAATACCATAAAAGTAACATACAAATGAATTTCTAAGCAGCAGTTCAATTTTGCTTCATGCCAGGCTTCTGGATACCTCTGGTATATATCACAGAAATAGCAACTAGCTCTTAGCAAACTAAAACCTATAAATGCTCCCAGAATCTGGACTCATTTTCACATGGAGGGCTTTTAAGAAGCCAGTGTAGGATTGAGGACCCTGCAAGTTCTAAACTTTAAGGTAACTTTGTATCAATAGACAAATGGGAGCCAACAACTGGCCAGGACGCCTTAGGAGGTTCTCTGCAGCACGCAAATCAAACAGGTAGTCTGTGAATAAGGGTTCTGTGATTCTGGACTAGAACCTTAAAGAGGCAGCATAGAAGGCGCCTGGGACATGGCATAAAAAGTATTAGAAGGTACATGCTTGCAACTGGGCAATTTTCATTCTGACAATTACCACAATTAAGCATCATGCCACAAAACATTAAAAGGTCATCTTCCTCAAGAGAACTTGTTCTGGGCAAATCCCTGTGTAAAATACATTCATACTGTTTCATTAAAAAAAGTGAAAGAAAATAGCCTCTAGAGCCATAAGCCTACTGTACAAACCTAGATTCTTAAGTATTTATTTTCAGAGTAGAAAACAAACCTCTATACTAAAACATCTTATTTCATTTCTAGCCAAGAGTCAGAATGAATCAAAACAATACATTACGATCTGCTACATTTGTATGTATTGCTTGGCAATACAGGCTGGCAGTTAAGGGGGGCTGGAAGAAGAGATCTGAAAGTTTGTAATATTACTACCACTGGCTTAGCCAACATCAGATTCTATGAGGACATACCGTATTTTTTATTTTTTCCCCCCTGGGTACAGTTATAACTAGAAGAGGCAAAAAATTTCTATCCTTTTATTTGCTTATTAAATATAATCTTAAAAATCATTTATCTTTCCAAGGTAATAATGGAACTTAAAATCGAGATTACAATACTGGTATGTTTCTACTTCTGTACTTTTATTCAAGCAAAGCTTAACATAAACTTCTCTTAAGTCAGAATTTAAAACTATAATTTAGTCATGATATCAAAGATGGTGATAAAATGAAAAATTTCTGTCTAGTCAAAAAATCCCCCAAATCAAAAGATGAACAAAAAAGGGACAAGATCCTATATATACTGTTCCTATTTAAAAAAAAAAAAAAGGTACAATTCTTCTGTGAGGAACACACAGATTGGTAAATATTAACAATAGCCTGCATTTGCATGGGAAAAGGGCATCCTCTTATACAGAGTATGGCAATATAAACTGGTATTATTTTTATGTATAACAGTTTGATAACATGTATCACAGCTTTATGTTTTGGCTCACCAATTCTACTTCTAAAAAATTATCCTAAGAAGATAAGCCCATAAAGATGAACATATAAGGATAATCACTGTGGTTTTGGATAAAATAATGAAACATGTTGAAGAACTTGTCAAATAAAAAGGGATTAATTATTGCACATCTATATAATTCAGCCAAAAGCTACTGTAAAATGATCCGTATGTATGATTATGGAAAGCTGCTTACAGTACATCATACTACTAACCAACAAAAACTCATGTATCTCCACAGCACTTACTTTCAGCTTCATGAGCCTTCAGCAGAGACACAGGCATAGTGCCTTGTCTAACATCCCAAATACTCAGCATTCCATCCTGGCCACCAGTAGCTACAACATGCTGCTGGTTGGGATGTCTGTCAACACAGTGGAGGGGCACTCGGTCACCAGTCCTTTTATGGGAGATACAATGATATCAGACATTTGTGAAGTAGGATTTATCTTTGCATAATCCATGAAACATGTTTCACTCTAGAAACTAAATGATGACTTTGTGGCTGGAGCTACTAGCTGAACTTAAATTATGTCAAAAAATTGAGTGCATTAAATATATTTCTAAATATTAGAATTTTGCAATGAAATTAAAGCCAAAGTTATTCCCTCTTCAATTTGGAGACATAAGGAGCATGATAATCTGGTGGTAAGATATGCAAACATATTTCCATTTCTTGGTATTTTAAAAACATTATGTACAACTAAGCAGCATATTCTTTACTTTTACCTTATTTAATATTTTGTTTATATAATTACTTTTTCAGTTTGACACATTCTATATTCTTACTAGGGAAGAGAAAATCGCACACACAGAATGGGAATTTTTGCTCAGAAAAAAGATCTTGGGATTGTATTTTTTTTTTTTTTAAGATTTTATTTATTTTTTGACAGAGAGGGAACACAAGCAGGGGGAGTGGGAGAGGGAGAAGCAGGCTTCCTGCTGAGCAGGGAGCCCGATGCGAGGCTCAATCCGAGGACCCTGGGATCATGACCTGAGCCGAAGGCTAACGACTGAGCCACCCAGGCGCTCCTCGGATTGTATTTTTCACCCAATCACATCTGGATTGCATTGTACCTACTATCAGTAGAATCACTTGCCGAGCAAAAATAAATTCCCCATTAAATAATATAAACTTCAAAGAGATAAAGGCTCTGAATCAATACGACAAATATTTACTAAATGCAGCACAGCAGTACCAAACCCATCAAATTACACTTGCTTTATCAAATTTAATCAGGGATCATTCTCTTCAAATGCAATTAAAATACAGTATGGTTTAAAGTCAGTTGCTATAAATAATCGAACAAATTAATTTTGCATTACGGTACTGAAATTACAAATGAAAACTTACAGTGATAATATCTGAGAGGGCTCATTTCCTTGTTTTCTGAAATCCCATATTTTTAATTGCCCAATTGAATTTACTGTAAGAATCTCAGGAGTTCGAAGGAAGGTTACAGCATGGAGTGTACTGCTATCTGCATTGTCTACAAATTAAGAAAACAGTAGTGTGTGTTAATAAGTCCTACTTTTCCACAAAATTCTTAAATTGCATTCCTTCTATTGATTGAAATATTACAAGTGAACTTTTAAATAAGTCAGTCTAATTTCTATAGAAAAATGCACGGTAATATATATGTTAAAATGGACTCTCCTTTGATAGAAATATATTACTTACAGAACATCTGACTGTTTTCCAAACAGAGGGCAGAGTTTTCATATATTTCTCTATTTCCACCTAAGATTGTCACCCTCCAATGCTGATATAGCTATTCAAGTTCCTCCATATACAATTTTATATCTCCCACTAGTGCTTAACCCAGAACCTCCAAACCCCAGTGCTTCCCATAGAGCTCATTCCGAACTTGTATCATTTGGCTGACTCATCTCAAATCTATTCATCTTTAGGGTCGCCTGGTTGGCTCAGTTGGTAGAGCGTGCAACTCTTCATCTCAGGGCTGTAAGTTCAAGCCCTATGTTGGGTGTAGAGATTACTTAAAAATAAAATCTTAAGGGGTGCCTGGGTGGCTCAGTCAGTTAAGCATCTGCTTTTGGCTCAGGTCATGATCCCAGGGTCCTGGGATCAAGCCCTGCATCAGGCTCTGGGGTCAGTGGGGAGACTGCTTCTTCCTCTCTTTCTCCCCCCCGGCTGGTGCTCACTCTCTCTTATGCTCGCTCGCTCTCTCTCTCATGCTCCTCTCCCTCTCTCTCTCAGATAAATGAGTGGAATCTTAAAAAATAAATTAATTAAATAAAGTAAAAAATCTTAAAAAAAAAAAAATCCCTTCATCTTTAGCCTCATTAACTCTCTTCTCCATGAAGTCCTTCCAGACTGGTATATACTGGTCCTTTACCTTTTCCTAGAGTGTTTAAGTTATACCACATATTTTTTTTAAGATTTTATTTATTTATTTGACACAGAGAGAGAGATAGCGAGAGAGGGAACACAAGCAGGGGGAGTGGGAGAGGGAGAAGCAGGCTCCCAGCTGAGTAGGGAGCCCGATGCGGGGCTCGATCCCAGGACCCTGGGATCATGACCTGAGCCAAAGACAGACACTTAACTGACTGAGCCACCAGGCGCCCCTATACCACATAATTTAACATATACTTCTAAACTTTTGTGACAGTCCTCCAAACTCCAGGCAATGGTCCTTAACGGTTAAATAAGCGTTCTTCAGAACTAAAAAAAACTAACAAATACAAAAAACTGATTCATGGGCTGAATGCACAGAGGTTCTGATTCAGGAGGTCTAGGGTAGTGAGTTGTTAAAACTACTGTCAGGCTGGAAAGCATAGTTGAGAACTACTAGACTAGAATAATCCTTCTAAAGCATGACAGGGAGTTTATCATCCCCTTGCTCAAAAAGATTCAATGGTTTCTTAGTGGCCCAACTAACAAAATGTAACCTCTGTAGCTATGCATTAGACTCTTCACAACCTGGCCCCAATTTACTTCTCTTGCTTTATCTGTCACCTCTCCTACATAAGTATGGAAAACTACACTTTTTGTCATTCTCTAA
Organism: Leptonychotes weddellii; assembly: GCF_054177405.1. Taxonomy (NCBI): domain Eukaryota; kingdom Metazoa; phylum Chordata; class Mammalia; order Carnivora; family Phocidae; genus Leptonychotes; species Leptonychotes weddellii. Next base: position 115,839,397 of record NC_138376.1, read on the forward strand.
ATGGACGTATCCTGCCTCCATGTTATTCCCTTTGTTTGGTGTGCCATCATTTAGGATTATTTACGGTCTAGAACCTAGATTAAATCAATTGCCACTTGCTCCTCAATTCTTTATTTGATAATCTTCACCAGCCAAAAAAAAAAAAAAACCCAAACCCAAACCCAAAACAAACAAAAAAAAACCACCCCCTCAAAAAAAAACCCCGAAATAGTTTCTCCTGCGTAGTCACTCATTCATACACGCCTTATCGACATATTGTCTTATAAAGGGATCCTACTCTGTATATTTTTACATCCCTCAAACACTTAGCATTGGGTCTGCTTAGCACATGGTAGGTGCTCAATTACTACGTGATAACAAAAGAAGTATGATTTTTCTTACCTATGGTTCTCACCGCCTCCTTGTGATCGACTCTGAAGAGATTGATCCGACCATCTTCTCCGACGGTGACAATTTCTGGGTTACTGCACACAATACCTGTGCACGGTGCACTGCCACAGGAAGGACTGCCCGGACCTGTGTGGTAGTGAGCGGCTGTCCACTGCTGGCTGACCGACAGAGTCTAGGAGTCAGAAATGAGAGTACGATGAATCAAAGCAAAGCCCTAAAAACTAGCACTTTTCCCTGAATGAAGAGTATTTTAAAATTCTGTCTCACACCCTCCTAGAGAAAGAATAACTCCCTCCTTTTTCCTTTGTATTTCTGGGCACTAAAGCCTAGAAACTACTTCCATCAAAGTTCTGTATACACTGGATTAGACTAAAAAAATGCTTTTCAATAATATCTCAAACTTATCTCAAAGAAATGGTTTAGGTATCAGATAGTTGTGTGTTCAAAAGCAACTCTAAATTCTTTTTTTTCTTTTTTAATAAGTTTTTTTTATTTGAGAGAGACAGGCACAACGAGAGGGGGAACACAAGCAGGGGGAGTGGGAGAGGGAGAAGCAGGCTTCCCGCGCAGCAGGGAGCCCGATGTGGGGCTCGATCCCAGGACCCTGGGATCATGACCTGAGCCAAAGGCAGACGCTTAATGACTGAGCCACCCAGACGCTGCCCCGCTTTTTTTAAAGATGTTATTTATTTATTTGTCAGAGAGAGAGACAGCACGAGCATGCATGCAAGAGAGCACAAGCAGGGGGAGTGGCAGGCAGAGGGAGTAGCAAGCTCCCCGCTGAGCAAGGAGCCTGATGTGGGACTAGATCCCAGGACCCTGGGAAGAAGACTTGAGCCAAAGACACTTAACTGACTGAACCACCCAGGAGTCCCTAAAAGCAACTCTAAATTCTTTTTTTTTTTTTATTAAGGATTTTATTTATTTGACAGAGACACAGCGAGAGAGGGAACACAAGCAGGGTGGAGTGGGAGAGGGAGAAGCAGGCCTCCTGCGGAGCAGGGAGCCCGATACGGGGCTCGATCCCAGGACCAGGACCCTGGGATCATGACCTGAGCTGAAGGAATTCGCTTAATGACTGAGCCACCCACATGCCCCACAACTCTAAATTCTTAAGGGAATTAGCCTACATCTAAGAAATAAATCTCTAGTGTTTTCTAACTGAAACCATTAAGAAAAATACGTAAGAAGATCTGGGTCTTATATTTACTAGGCATGTCTATTAGGAAGATGACCTTTATTAGCCTGAAAATCTAAATAAGCAATCTCTTCAAGCAACTTAAAACCGTTACTACAAATGGGGCTATTTTATTTATTTATTTTATTTATTCATTTATTTTTTTAAAGATTTTATTTATTTATTTGAGAGAGAGAATGAGAGAGAGCGAGTACATGATAGGGGGGAGGGTCAGAGGGAGAAGCAGACTCCCTGCCGAGCAGGGAGCCCGATGCGGGACTCGATCCCGGGACTCCAGGATCATGACCTGAGCCAAAGGCAGTCGCTTAACCAACTGAGCCACCCAGGCACCCCAAATGGGGCTATTTTAAAGAACTGCCCTACCATTATGAAGGTCAGCACTCAGGCTTTCAATACACAAGAAGGGCACTGAAAAAATGTCAAGTCTTCATATAGTGCATCCTCTTTTCTAATTAAAACCTAGGTTCTAGGGGCCCCTGGGTGGCTCAGTCGTTGAGTGTCTGCCTTTGGCTCAGGTCGTGATCCCAGGGTCCTGGGATAGAGCTCAGCATCGGGATCCCTGCTCAGCGGGAAGCCTGCTTCTCCCTCTCCCTCTGCAGCTCCCGCTGCTTGTGCTTGCTCCCTCTGTCAAATAAATAAGTAAAATTAAAAAATAAATAAATAAATAAAACCTAGGTTCTATCCACAGAAGCAAAGTAGCTGTCCCTGTTCTCTCTAATGATACCCAAGCTAGAAGGTGCTCTTTCTTTGAAAGATCAGAACAGTAACTTTTAAAAGAGAAAATTACAGGAAAATTACTTGCCAGAAAACCATATTGATAGCTCTGGACCAACAGAATTTAAGAGATATCTAATTTCAATAAAAGCTCACACAAACCTGGTTTGGGAATTAATCTACTGAAAGATAGGTAATATGGTATTTCCCCCTCCATATTTTGAGAGTATGAAACTTATTTGTGTCATTATTACATACAATCTAGTTTAGGCCTCCTTAAAAATAATTAAAATATAAATTCAGTTTTCAAGCAAAATTCTTTACCTGGTTATTCGGGTGGTGAAGGAAAACTGTTACACATCCTGTTGATGAAGCAGCTACAATTCTTTCCTGGTCAAAAAACTAAATAGAAAATTCTTGCTTGTTATGGATTCAGAAATATCGATAGGAAGGAAACCCATTTGTTTAACTCAATTAGTAGTACAACAATTTTAAAATGCAAAGAGCCTATAAAATGCTAAGCAAATAAAATGTGATGATGGATCTGAAAAGTCAAAACCACTACACAAATGAAAGGATTTTCATGAACAATAAATAAATTTTTTCCCCTCAACTCCTTCACCTAGAACTGGTTTAATTTTGGACTACCACCATAGAGGTTTAGAAAATAATCATTCTCAGGGTTAGGCAGCTTTCTATAGAAGAAAATGCAGGGACTTTGAAGTCCTACAGACCAGGATTTGAAAACTTAATTCTATTCCCCCCACTTTAATGGCTTTGAGACATTAACCAAGTTAAGTTCTCTAAGCCTTGGTAAACTTTTTAAAATGGAAGAACTAATCCCCACTTAGGGGGTTGTTATAAGAATTTATAAAGCAAAACCATGTATAGTGCCTTGCACAGTATTTGTCCCATGGTGACATATAACACCTGATTCACAAACACGTGATAAAAATATTAGACTTTTGTAAAGCCCCCCAAATGATGTTTGGCACACAGATGGCCAACTAATTAAACAAACAAACCAGGATTTTAAAAACTGTGATTAAATTCACATCCCCTTCCCCAGTTCTGATTCTGCCATTGAGTGGCTTTATAATTAATATTAGCCAATCATAACCTATAGAGAACTCAGTTTCCTGTAAACCCGGAATAAGACTAGACAAAATCTAAGGTCCTTTGCATCTCCAAATATATTAATCTCAGTTTTTAAAAAATTAGCTTTTGGAAGTTACACAGACTTACTTGTAAATCCATTACATCGCCATGGTGTCTGATATCACACAGTAACTGATGGTCTCCTTCAAACCCTCCATCAGAGTCCAAGTTCCCAAAATCTCCAATAGACCACAGTGAAACATAATTTTCCTGTAAAGCAGAAAGTTTTCTCTTGAGATGAAATATACATCAAACTCTTGAACATTAAAATCTGTATTGCCTTCAAGCAACCTTGCTTTGAAAGCATCTCAGATAAATGGAAGGTGATGGTTTAAAATACGAGATTCGAGGCTCAGGCACATCATCGATGGCTCTGAGGTACCGGACAACCGAACCTGAGATAGGAACTGGGGGACGGAGATGGCGAGAGGAGCTAGAAGGCGAGATGAGCTAGAAGGCGAGAGTTCGCGCGCAGACCCCCAGCGGCGCGGTTCTAGGAGAAAGGAAGCAGGAGCTTCCCGCCCGGGAGCAAAGGTACCTCATTGTCCCAAGATCCTGCAGCGAAGGTATCCGCGGTCTGCAGGCTCCCCGGAGGTACCGGTCGCCAGCGGGTTTTGCTGATTTTCTGAGACACAAACTTAGCATAAATATCCTCCATGGCAAAAGCAACCCCTACGGGTAGAGCAGGAAACACTGCGCGCGCCTCCGAGTCCCGCCCCTTCCCGCGGAGTCTGATTGGGCCGGACATTACAAGGCGGACGGTGGCTGCGGAGAGCCAATTCCCGTCCTCCGGCAATGCGGGTACCATCAACCCCCAAGCGGGAGGAAGTTGGAGGGTCCTTCCTTACCGAGGTGGCTTTGAACAGAGTCCTCAAAGTCAGTATGGGAACACTGAAACGGTGCATTTGTGCAATAATTGTGCAATGTAAGAAAAATTTAAGAGCAAAACCAAAACAAAATCAATGCAAGAGAAACCACCTAGTAGCTACACCCTAGCATTCAGTTTTGTATCTCAGCACCCATTGAAAATACTGAAAATCCTTCAATTCTTATAGAAGTACCTTCATTACTGCACAACCTTTATTCTAAAGGTCTCCCTCTTTGTCTCTCAAACAAATACTTTGCTTCCAAGTTGTTAATACACACTGTCAGAGCCTGGAGTTGGAATTCTAAAAACTCCAATTCTAGTTTTGACTGAACTGTCTAGCTATGTAACCTTCCTCAATTCATTTATGTATGTAATTAATGAGTTTGATATGTAACGTCGACAGCCTAGGAATTAGTGCTCTAGGTTCCTGCTTCTGTACTTTGAATTACCTACAATATCCTTTTATTCCTTTCTACTTCTTAGAATCCTTGTCATCCTTCAAGGACCAGTTCCTTCCCCTATCTTTTCCTGATTACTCCAGCCCATGATGATCTAAATAAGCATAGCACTTGACATCTAGACCAGAATAGTACTTATATTTTGCCCTCTGCTGCCTGTTTTCTTTTAATGCAGATCTCCCCAATAAGAATGTAAATCCTATTGCATACAGAAGGTATCATTGATTTTTTAAAAAAATCTCCTTTATAATACATTAATAACTGTGTGTTGGTTGTTTCTTTAAAAGGAGCCCTGATATCTTCTTTTTAACGGATATTGGTAGTCCTATTTCCCAGCCACAGCTTATGGAAGCACCACATGTAGATGCAATTCATCTAGGTCAGCTTTAGAGAGACTTACCAGGCTCTTGCTGAGAATAGACTGGTTTTGTTCTTTTAACTAGAATATTAGGAGACTGCAGAGATAAGATAGAAAACTAGTAGAGTCCCAAACGGACAATTTTATTTCTGATATTAAAGAACACTGAGGTGCTTCCTTAGGGCAGTAGGCAGTGCGTCAGTCACATAAAGAACACTTTTTTTGAGTGTGGTTTCATTTACGTCACAGAATCCCAGAAAACAGGTAATGTACAAGTGTATTTCGGAGGGGTAGTAGAGGCTGAGTGTTACATTTGACAAAATCTGACAAGAACTGGAATTTGAAAACCACTGCTCATGCAGTAGCGTAGAGGTCTTGACATTGCTTTGTTTCCTTTCTTAAAAGTTTATTGGACTAAATGATGACTGGATTCTGTCAGTCTCAGTTCTGATTAGGAGGCAGCAAGTTGGATGTGCCGGGCAATGTTCCCTGTCAGCTTCCCGAACTCATTGTCTTGCAGGGCTGGTAGCGATAAAGCTGGTGTCCAGTCTAACGGTGGAATTTGTGGGGATTAATTAGCTGAAAATGCACACTTTTGTTGGGAAAATAACACATTCTCCATTAGATACTGTGGTAATTTTAGCAGATTGCATTGTTTGCAGGAGCAAAGCATTCCCACGCTCCGCCGCCCCCCCCCTCCCCGTTATGGTGTTCTTCCACTCTCTGAGTATGTGCTTTAGAGTTGAGAACAAACCAGGGTCCCAAAGTCTCTGCTAACCAAACACTGATGTACTTGTCACAAAGCCAGAGGCTCGAGTACTCGGGTGAGAGAGGGCCTTTGCCCTCCCGTTCTATTAAGATTATTCAGGCTCCACCATACGGAGCTCCGACTCGAACTGACCTAAATATTAGACAACTGGGTTGGGTGAGGAATAACGGAGGAAGCCCACCGTCTAACAATCTGGACAGCTATAGGAGCAGACCCGCGGCTCGCAGCAGCTGACTCAGCTGCGACTACGGAGCTACCGGCAGCGGCGTAACCGGATCGGGCAGACGCGGGGGCACGGATCGGTCCCGCCGTCGTGCCACCGCGCTCGGTGACCCAAGGCCGCAGCCAGGCACGCGACCGACCACGCCGGGGCCCACCCCGCCTGGCCGCAGGGCGAACTCAGCAAGTTGGCGGTGCGCAGCCCGAGTCCTCAGAGAGGGGGCACGCGGCGGCGGCGCTGACTCAGCCCGGGCTCCCAGCCCGTCCGCAGCTGCCGCAGCTGCCACAGGCGCAGGCGGTTGGGCACGCGGCCACCCCTGCCGGCGGCCCCACCCCGCCGCACCCGAGGCCGCGCAGCGTCACAGAGCGCATGCGTGCCGCGGGGTATGCCGGGAGCGCGCAGTGGCGGCACCGGCGGCGACAGCAGTCACAGCGGAGACTACAGCGGGGACGCGAGCGGGGCGGTGACCGTGTGGGAGGTGGTCTCACTCTTGGGGAAGCTGCTGGGCACCGTCGCCGCGCTGAAGGTGGTTCTGTACCTGCTCCGGGTGTGCTTAGCGATGGCCTGGAAATCCGGCGGCGCCAGCCACTCGGAGCTAATCCACAATCTCCGCAGTAAGTGCCACCCCCGCCCAATGTGGGGCAACTGGGCCAGGCTAGGCCTGGACTGGGTCTCCCTGGGCCGTCCGGAACGCTCTGTCTACGCCCCGGCCCCGTGCCGGCTGGAGGGTACGGTGCAGTGTTGCACCAGCAGTATCGAGCGGCGTGCGCTTGCTATCGCCTCCCCCGGGGACCTGTCACTCATCGGCGACGTGGACTGGAAGGGTAGAGAAAGAGCCACGGGTCGCTCTTGGTGAGGCAGGGGCAGGCGCCTCCCCACGGGCCTGGGGGAGGGGTTGCGGCACAGGTGGTGGGGCTGTCACTCGAGTCCGCTGCCTGCTCGTTCGGGTCTGGCGGGCGAGGGGCGTGCCCTCAGGGTGGGGAGATGTTGGCGGGGCCTAGAGGCTGGGCTGGATCTGAGGGGACCCCACCTTTGACCCCCGCGTCGTCTCGCTTTCCTTCTCCTTAATAATCGGCCTCACTGCAAGCATTCTCTCCGTCCTATACAGCCTCCCCCGCCCTCCGTTTTTTCCTCTGGAGGGAGATGCCACCGTCTGATACAGGCGAGGGGAGGGAGGGAAAGATGAGAGTATTGTCATTGCGGATGCTGGGAGAAATTTCTGGGGCGGCTGGCCAGTGGAAATCTTCGTGGGGGGCGGAGGAAGAAATAATCAGAGGATGCTGTTCCTGAGAGACTTGTGTTTCAGGGGCTTTTTAGAGGTCTTGGGATTCAACAAATGATTGTGTGTGTGGAATGTTCTAACTTTTTCAAGGCAGTTTCTTTATATCATTTTCTTTAGTTATTGTATTCCTTCCTTTTGTAATAATTTTAGGGTGGGGTGAGTGCTGTTACTTTCTTTTGTTAAATGGAGATACAGTGTTGCTGTCGGGTCGGGAGACCAGAAGGACCGCAGTCCGTAATACCTTCACTCTAGTCAGAATTTATAGCATTGTTTGCCACCAGCTTTGCAAATAATCGTATCCTGCCACGTGGTGTTTTTAATTGTCATATGTTATTTAGCTTTTCTTGTATTTGTCATGTTTCCTAATTCGATTTGTAACTTCCTTGAGGGCTAGGACTTTTTTTTTTATCTTTGAATTCTCTCAAACTTAATTCTCATTCCTTTTTTCATGAATGCAATTAAATATACATTATATGCTTGGATCTGTGCCAGAAATACCAAGATGAGTGAGAGAAATGGCACATGGTTAGTACGTAATATTAGTCATTTGACTTTTTTTTAATTACAGTATTTAAAAATTTTGTAATTGTATCCTTTGCATTTAGTAATGAAGAATGTTTAGATTTCAAAATTCTGTCAAGCATTGCCAATGTTCACTTTATGGAAGGGTATTTGAGTGGAAGTGGACATTTATATGCTGAGGCAGTATTTTTAAGTCTGATTTAGGTTCCCATGGATTACACATAAGCTCAATATGTTGTAAATATTTTAATAACATTTCTTAAAATGATCCAGTGCCTGCTCTCTTAGTGTACATATCCAAAACATTCTATGCACAAATTGTGACTAAGTAATTTTCCGCTGGTAAGTTATCACAGTAGACACTGGCCTGCGGCAGAAATTTGTAATCAGGCTCATAATGACTCTCCTTTTTGGGTCAAACTGGTAGTAAGTCAAGACTAGCTCTTTCCCCAGTGGTTTTATAACCATTTTATTGCAGGGTTATTATTCCTAGCTGAAATTTCTAAGGATGTTTTTCTGTCAGAAAATTTAATAACAAATGTTTAACATACATGGATGTCAATATTGCAAATATTTAGTCTTTACTGTATCTGTGATTTGAGTACTCAAATTGTTTAGCCTCTTGTAACACTTGTGCAATGTTAGTTTCAACTTCTTGCCGAATTCTAGCTAATAGATTTCATTTTTACTTATTAGTTTATTATAAAAGTAGTATTTTCTTGTGAGAATTTCAATTGGCACAAAATTGGAAAATTTCTCTCTTTTCCTAGTTATTCCACTGTTGTGTGTTCTTGAAGGCTTCTAGTTGAATCTTTAGAAAAAGATTAAAGCTTGATTATGTTGTTGAATCACTCTATTGTATATCTCAAACTAATATAACACTATACTGTTAACTATACTGAAATTAAAATGAAGAACTTAAAAAAATGTGCTATGTTGATGTTGAAGTGAAAAAGGATCTGCAAATTGGAAGAGGAAGCAAATTACAGTTGTATATTTTTATTTATTTATTTATTTATTTTTAAAGATTTATTTATTCATTTGAGACACAGAGATATGGAGAGAGAGAGAGAGCATGAGCAGGGGGGAGACAGAGGGAGAGGGAGAAGCAGGCTCCCCGCCGAGCAGAAAGCCCGATGCGGGGCTCGATCCCAGGACCCTGGAATCACGACCCGAGCCGAAGGCAGACGCCCAACCATCTGAGCCACCCAGGCGCCCCTACAGTTGTATATTTTTAAAAGAAATGAAGTTCACGATTGCTTTAGTTTTAATATTATTATAATTTTATTGAAAATATCTACTGAGTTTTCCTTTTATAAGATGTCATAATAGAAATATGGTATATGATTTCATTGTTGATATATCATTTATGGAATATTGTAAAATGTAATGGTATGTCTCAGTATTTCATAGCTTATGATGACAAGCACTTTTTTTAAGATTTTATTGATTTATTTGAGAGAGAGAGAGAACACTTGTGTGAGCGAGAGAGAGAGAGAGAGAGGAGGAGCAGAGGGAGAAGGAGGAGCAGACTCACCATTGAGCCGGGAACCTGACATGGGACTCAATCCTAGGACCCTGGGATCATGACCTGAGCTGAAGGCAGATGCTTAACGGACTAAGCCACCCAGGTGCCCCAGCAACCACTCTTAAGTAACTTAGAACAGTGGTCTAAAACTTGAGCATGATTCAGAATCTCCTGGATCCCCTGGAGAGCTAGTTAAAACAGATTGCTGTGGCTCAAGAACTTGCATTTTTTTTTTTAAAGATTTTATCTATTTATTTGACAGAGAGAGAGAGGGCACAAGCAGGGGGAGTGGCAGGCAGAGGCAGAGGGAGAAGCAGGCTCCCCTCAGAGCAGGGGGAGCCTGATGTGGGACTCAATCCCAGGACCCCGGGCTCACGACCTGAGCCGAAGGCAGTCGCTTAACCAACTGGGCCACCCAGGCACCCCTGTATTTTTTTTAATAAATAAATTTATTTATTCTTTTTAAGTAGGCTCCACGCCCAATGTGAGGTTTGAACTTACAACCCTGAGATCAAGAGTCACATGCTCCACAGACTGAACTAGCCAGCTATCCTCAGGAGTTTGTATTTTTAACAAGTTCCTAAGTAATGCTGCAAGTGGTCTGGCCACCACTTTGAGAATCACTGATACAGAGAATTGAAAATTATGAGGTTAAACTCTACCAGTGTTTCAGCTGAATCAGTTTTATGCTTTAGAATAAAGTTTTAAGAAAAAAATGTAACAGTCCTATCCAATAGAGCTCTCTGTAATGTCTGTGTATCTGTCCTGCTCAATATGGTAGCCACTAGCTACATGTGGCATTCAGCATTTGAAATGTGCTTAACACAACTGAGGAACTGGATTTTCATTTATTTAACTTAAACAGCCACATGTGGCTAATGGCTACCATATTGGACAATGCAGGTCTATAGAAATGAAGAATATAGTTATTTTATAATTACAGGCTGATGATGTGCTCTTAAAACAAATTAACTTAAAACAACTATGAGCCTGCTTAATCCAGGAAATGTGACAATTTAAGTAAAGTTTATATTAGAATTTATTTTCTACTTTTATTGGAGTAATATCAAGCCATGGTAAAAGTTAGGAAAAGATAGGGGCAGGAGTAGATGAGGTTGAGAAAGGTGGTCTCCTAGAGCAGGGGTGTCTAAACCTGAGCATTTGTGGAAGGTTAACTCTTAACTGAGAGACTTCAAATGCTATACTGGCCACTTAAAACATTTTTTTTTTTACCTATTTTTATTTGTTAGAAAAAATTCAATCCAGTGCTCTGATAATATCTGTTATTTTTACTTTGCATTCTTGATTGTGTCATTTTGCATATACTATAATGTTTACAGGATTTGTCAGTTAACTGATATTTAACTATCTTCTATATGCCAAACTGAACAAAACAAATACTCTCTTTTATAGATTACTTCTAATGGGAGCAGACAAGTATAATACCTAGTATGTCACATGATAAGTCACAAAGTAGGGAAGGAGATTTGGGAGTGTGGGGTACTAGGTTTGCAGTTGTGGGAGGGAAGGCCTCACTAAGGTGTCACTTGAGCAAAGAGTTGGTGGATGGGAAGAAATTCTAACTATGCAGATAGAGCCGGGGGACAGGCATTCCAAGCAGAAAAAATTGTATGTGCTAGACTTGGGGTGTGGGAGAAAGATTGGAGTCAAGGATATGAAAGCAAGGTTTTGGGCCTGGGCATTTAGAATGATTTGCTATTTTCTGAGTTGGAAACAATAAGTGAGTGAGCAGCAGGGACTTTTGGGTGGTGGGGAGGAGGTGTGCAAGGAGGTGTGGAGAGCACGAGTTTATTTTTGGGGATGTTGTATTTGAGATGCTTAGGAGACATTTCGGTGGAGACCTTGAGTAGGCATTTGAATAAGGATTATAATAATTTGTAGTTTTTGTATTCTTACTTATTTCTGCAAATAAATTGGAATTATTTTCTTATGCTATTTAGAGTGTCAGTTCTTAGCTACTAGTAGCGTGACTAGTGGAAAAGAGACCATTCCATTAGTTTTATTATATGTATTCATGGACCAAATATAACCAGCTAAGAAAATCCTAAGGGATTGTTTTCAGAAATTGGGACCTCATTTAGAGTCCAGTCCTCCTCATTTTGACTAGTTTCAAGTCAGTCTTATGGGTACATACTAATAGGTAAACTTACAATACATTGAGTAAGATCTAATTTATATGATGGGGGGGCTTTAATATCAGTATGTCTACTTAAATTTAAATCGATTAAAGTTAAATGAAATTTAAAATTCAGTTTCTCAGTCACACTAACCATATTTTAAGAGCTCAGTAGCCACATGAGGCTAGATCTGTTAGTGCAGACATAGAACATTTCCATCATCCTAAGGTCTATTGGACAGCACTAGATCTAGATGGATTGTATTACATTCTATTTCATGTGGTCTTAAGTCCATTGTGCTGTTCCACATATTTTTATTAGTATTACATTTAGTTTTAGCCAACATACTTTAAGAGTAGCAGTGAAAACACAGAAGATTATCAGGCAAGGGTGATCAAGATGACCAGAGAGAGTCAGCCTTTTATATGGTAACTTGATGGGATTGAGGTGGTTTGATTAGCAATGAGAAAGCTTAAGAGAGCAATAGTGTTGAAATATTTTAGGAAATGTCATGTGGTAGAGGGTCAAACCAGTACAAATGGAAGGCAGATCTTGGCTCATTATAAGGAAGTATTCACAAAGCTATCCTAACAATCAAAGAGTTGGCTTTGAAAAATAATGTTTTCTGTCACTGAATATGTTGAAGCAAAGAACGGTTGACCATTTTTCTGTAAGGGATATCATAGAAGAGATCTGTCATCAGCTTTAACTGTATATAAACTCCTAAGGACTCTTCCAAATCCAAGATTCTTGATTTCAGTTATATCGTGGATTCTGTAAAATCACCTGCAGGGTGTGTGTGTGTGTGTGTGTGTAGGAGAGAGAGCCACAGAAGTTAACATTTGGTTACCTATATTTTAGAATCCTGTATAACATTGTAGTTTGTCAAATGTGAGGAGTCCAGGGAATATCCTCCTATAAGAAAGTGTCAAAAAGAAAAAGAAAAAAGGGGCGCCTGGGTGGCTCAGTCGTTAAGCGTCTGCTTCTGCTCAGGTCATGATCCCAGGGTCCTGGGATCACCCCGCATCGGGCTCCCCGCTGAGCGGGAAGCCTGCTTCTCCCTCTCCCACTCCCCCCTGCTTGTGTTCTCTCTTTCGCTGTCTCTCTCTGTCAAGTAAATTAATAAAATCTTAAAAAAAAAAAGAAAAGAAATAGTGTCAAAACAAATAGTTAACTTCATGTATCTATTAGGAGTGATAGCAGTCCAGGGCGATATGTGTTTTTTCTTTCTTAATTATCTGACACAGAGTGCTACATTAGTTTCAAGTGTACAACATAGTGATTCAACAACTCTAGGAAGAAAAATGTATTTTTAAATAATCTCTGGTACTTAGATAATATACTTTATCATAATTTGCCATCATGTGAAATTCTTCTTTGATTATAGTATGAATTTAAAACTAATTTCTCAGACTTTCTATACTGAAAGTGTCTCAAGCTCTGTTTACCTCTTATGCCTAATCATTCTAGATAGGAAGTAAAGGTGACCAGTTTGTTCATTTCTTACTGTTTATCCTGGCATGTTGATAGTTGAGAAGGAATATAGAGTAGATGGTTAGCAACTGTTCAAGTCAAATAAAGTAATATGTAATGTAATACTTATTTTATTGAGATGTAACTTTTTTTTTTAAAGATTTTATTTATTTGAGAGAGAGAGAGAGCACGAGAGCAGAATGAGGGGCAAAGGGAGAGGGAGAAGCAGGCTCCCTGCCGAGCAAGGAGCCTGATGGGAGACTCAATCCCAGGACCCCAGGATCATGACCTGCGCCAAAGGCAGACGCTTAACCGACTGAGCCACCCAGGCGGGCCCTGAGATGCAACTTTGTAGCAAGATTAGAGAAACTTGTTTGAAGTCCATGGCAGCTTACTTTTCCCCCCGATGTTCAGTGCTTCATATCAACACAGGCTTTCTTCCTTTCCGTTTCTGCCAGGGTTGCTTCCATTCTTCTGTTCTCCTGGATCAAAAATCTGGGAGTAGTCATTGATTCTTTCAGACTGTTACCACATTAACTCAGCAGTTCTTATGGATACCTTTCCTAGTCATTGCTTCCACTGTTGTTGTATTCTCCCAGCCTGGGTCCTTAGTCCATACTTGGAGTGATAGACCTCCAAGTGTCTGATGGGTTGTCACACTCTCAGTTTCCCTCCCCTCAGCTCCGTTCTACACATTATGCTAGTTTTCCTAAGATACTGCTTTCTGTTAAGTCACTTGCTTGCCCAGGCTTCCCATTGCTTACTCTGTCAAGTGTAAACACCTCTTGCTCAGCTTTCAGGCCTCTTTAGGGTCTTCTACAACCTATTTCCACCCTCCAACTCCATTCCTGTTCTTCAGACTGATCTTGTTTTCCTCATACACTGTGTGCATTAGGGTTCCTGTTCAGCTGCTGTAACAAAGACCACAATAACAATGGCTGAAACAAAATCAAAGTTCTGTCTCCTGTAACAACCCAAGCATAAACAGTTCAGAGCTAATATGGTGGTTCTAAAGTGTTGAGGACCTGCGTTCATCTCTCTTGTGCTTCCTAAAGTCTTTCCCTTATCTAAAAGTTTGAAGATAATTTACCTCCATCATTTCCGTATTCCGGCCAGTGGGGAGAAGAATGGCAAAAGAGAAAAAAACCCATTCCTTTTTAAGGGGATGATCTGGAAGTTGCATACATAATTTCTGTGTATGTTCTGTTGACAAGAACTGAATTTTAAGACTACACATAACTACAGAGAGGCTAGATAATGCACCCAGTTAAAATTCTACCACTGGGAAGGAAAACGAGTCCCCTGCCACATCTTACATCTTGCTAATCGGAGGTGTGTGTGTGTGTGTGTGTGTATTGTTTATATATTTATATAAATACATACTATCTGATAACAAGGTTAGGAGAATTAAGATTAATTTTTATTTTTTAAAAAGATTTTAAAATTTATTTCTTTTCTTTTTTAAAGATTTTATTTATTTATTTGAAAGAGAGAATGAGAGAGAGAGAGCATGAGAGGGGGGAGGGTCAGAGGGAGAAGCAGACTCCCTGCTGAGCAGGGAGCCCGATGTGGGACTCGATCCCAGGACTCCAGGATCATGACCTGAGCCAAAGGCAGTCGCTTAACCAACTGAGCCACCCAGGCACCTTCTATTTATTTATTTTCTAAGTAGGCTCCACACCCAGCGTGGAGCCCATTGTGGGGCTTGAACTCATAACCCTGAGATCAAGACCTGAATGGAGATTAAGAGTCAGATGCTTTAACCAACTGAGCCACCCAGGTGCCCCAAGATTAATTTTTAGTCAAGTAATACATGTACATGGTTAAAAGATAAAATCCTACACAAGGGCATTTATTGAAAAATAACAATTGCTTGGCTCCATTCCTTCCCACCCCTAGACTCATTGCCTAGAGGGAACCACATTTAACTACATTTTTTTTGTTTTTTCTGGTGATTATCTTCATGTCTTTAAATCATGTGGTTAAACTGTCATTTCTTGTTTTATCAACTTCAGACATTATCTGTTGACCTCCTGCCAAGATGGACAAGTATTTAACTCTACAAACCCACCTTTCCCTCATATAGTTACATCATAATTTTTTGCTTCCTTTTTTGTGGTTACCTTTCTAACATTAAGTAATATACTTTAACCTCAGTTTCTTGTTTCATAATTTATAAACTAACACTACCTCTGGTTAACCCTTCTACTTTGTAAGAAAGGATACTAGGGAGTTCTCCATCTCATTTCCCAACTTACTAGCGGCTCTTTTACATTGTCAAAGTTGATAATTTGTGTTCTGAGCAGTAAATAAATTTTCTGCATTTTGTTGATTTTTAAGTGTTGAAAATCAGTAGTCATCAATTGTATGATTATGTCAACATTTGGCTGAGTTATGTAGTCTGCTGTGAGTTTATTCCCTACTTTCTGTTTCCAATATCACAGACCCCTCCACTATTGTAGAGGAATAGTCGGATATTTTTCCTTGTTTTCACATTTGATCAGTTGCTTGAAATCATGTCACATTTTAGTTTTCTTCATATCTAAATCATGACTCTTACAGCATTTTTGTTTTTTTCCTGGAATTTATCTGTACCCTTCCACCTCTGCACCCTTCCACCATCCATCAAGTTGAAAAAAGAAACAGACACCTTAACATCGCTCTAATCTTTTCAAGTTTTTTATTATTTGACTTATGGCTTGGATTCTATTGCATTCTCCTTTTTGAATCCTACTGACTTCTCTTTTGGATCAATTGCATATTTGGACCAACATTAGCCATTATTATAATTATTATTTTTAAAGATATTTATTTATTTGAGAGAGAGAGAATGATAGCGTGAGAGGGAGGAGGGTCAGAGGGAGAAGCAGACTCCCTGCCAAGCAGGGAGCCTGATGCGGGATTCAATCCAGGGACTCCAGGATCATGACCTGAGCTGAAGGCAGTGGCTTAACCAACTGAGCCACCCAGGCACCCGCCATTATTATAATTATTTAATTAAGGTCCTTGGTCTCTAGGGCACAGGAGGATTGGGTATGGGTGGTTCTAAAGCTGTTCACTATTTCAGAAAGCCTAATGGTAATTACACATTTACTCATAATTAGGCTATCCACAAAAAAGTGAAACATTAAATTATTTTGCTGTTTGATAAAAATTTTCAAGGCACTGGCAGTTGTATATGTCAAATTACCAAAAATGGCAAAATCACTTAATAACTTAGTAAATGTAGCTTAGTTTAGGCATCTTTCAAAATACAGAATTCAGGGCAAAAATAAAAAGAATCTTGTGGTGAAAATTTTGGAAACCAACCAATAATGGTCTAATAAACCTTGATTCTGAGCCTTGATGTGTTCAGCTTTTTAATAAATAATGACATGCTTTTAAAAACCATTTGGTGGGGGGTGCCTGGGTGGCTCAGTTGGTTAAGCGTCTGCCTTCTGCTCAGGTCATGATCCCGGGGTCCTGGGATGGAGTCCTGTGTGGGGCTCCCTGCTCAGGGGAGAGCTTCATTCTCCCTCTCCCTCTGCCCCTTCCCCCCGTCGTGCTCTCTTGCTCACTCCCTCAAATAAATAAAATCTTAAAAAAACCCAAACATTTAGGCGGTGCTTGGGTGACTCAGTCAGTTAAGTGTCTGGCTCTTGATTTCGACTCAGGTCATGATCTCAGGGTTGTGAGATGGAACCCAACAATGCTGGGCCTGGAGCCTGCTTAAGATTCTCCCCATTGTGCTCGTGTACACATGTACATACACACACGTGTTCTCTCTCTCTCTTGCTTAAAAAAAATTACAATTTGAAAAATTTGACAAATTTAGTTGTGTAACCCAGCACCCTAATGATATAGAACAAGGGTCAGCAAACTACACCCCATAAGCCAATCTGGGCTACTGTCTGTATCTATTTATTTATTTATTTATTTAGATGTATTTATTTTATATAGAGCGAGTGTGTGCCTGAGCAGGCTGAGGGAGGAGCAGAGGGAGAGAGACTTCTGAAGCAGACTCCTGGCTGAGTGTGGAGCCCAAAGTGGGGCCCGATCCCAGGACACTGAGATCGTGACCTGAGCTGAAATCAAGAGTCACAGCTTAACTGACTGAGGCACCCAGGCACCCTTACTGTCTATTTTTAGATATAAAAATTTATCTTAATATAGCCTTTATTTGGTATTGTTTGTGGTTGTTCCCATACTACATTGACAGTTGAGTTTTTGCAACAGAGACTTTGGTCTGCAAAGCCTGAAATATTTACTATTTGGACTTTCATGAAAATTTGCTGATCTCTGATACAGAACATTTCTTTTACCCACAAAGTTTCCTGATGCCCCTTTGCAATTAATCTACTCCTTTTACCCCCACTCTCTAGCAATCACAGATGAGCCGTCTGCCACTATGGTTTTGACTTTTCTAGAATTTGATATAAATGGAATCATATAGTGTATAGTCTTGTCTGACTTCTTTCACTGAGATTAGTACTTTTGAGATTTATTCAAGTTGTTGAATGTATTAGTAGTTTGCTTTTTTTGTTGTTTTTTTGTCATTGTGGGGTTTTAATTTTTTTTTTTTTTTTTTTTTTGAGTAAGCTCTATGCGCAATGAGAGGCTTGAACTCATGATCCCAAGATCAAGAGTTGCATGCTGTATGGACTAAGCCAATGAGGTGCCTCAGTAGTTTGCTTCTTTTCAATTGCTGATTTGCATTTTCTTTTCTTTTTTTTTTAAAGATTTATTAATTTGAGAGAGAGAGTGTGTAAGGTGTGGGCCGGGCAGAGGGAGAGAGGGAATCTCAAGCTGACTCCGCATTGAGCACTGAGCCTGACCTGGGACATGATCCCAGGACCCTGAGATCATGACCTGAGCCAAAACCGAGTCAGATGCTTAACCGACTGAGCCATCCAGGCATTTTCTTTTCTTGAATTTCTTGAAAATGTTGATTCATTCTTGCTTTGCTTTGAATTTTGCTTTTAGGAAATCTGATGGTTGCCTAACCTTTTTTTTTTTTTTTTTTTTTAACCCTTACTAGGTAATATGATTTTTTTGCCTTGAGGCTCTGAGGATTTTTTTCCATGCCTTTAAAGTCTGAGTTTTTGTTGTTGTTTGTTTTTGTTTTACAGGGAGTATGCTCCCAAGCCAGGCTTGGGTGCAGGGGCAGTGGAGGAGGGGCAGAAGGAGAAGGAGAGAGACTCTACACCTAGAACTGTGGGGCTCCATCTCACTACCCTGAGATCATGACCTGAGTTGAAATCAGGAGTTGTATGCTTAACCAACTGAGCTACCAGGTGCCCCTAAAGTCTGATAGTTTTATTAGTATATGTCATGAGGTTGATTATTCCTGGTAATACTTTTCCTTACTTTCTGCTGTTTGTTTCTGTTTAATCAGCTGAAATTTTTTTTAATTTTTAATTTTTTAAAGATTTTATTTATTTGAGAGAGAGAGAGCATGAGCAGGGGGAGGGGAGAGGGAGGAACAGACTCCCCACTGAGTACAGAGCCTGACATAGGGCTCAGTCCCAGGACCCTGAAATCATGACCTGAGCCAAAGTCAGATGCTTAGCCGACTGAGCCACCCAGGCACCCCTTTTCTGTTTTTGTTTTTTTAAAGA
Organism: Leptonychotes weddellii; assembly: GCF_054177405.1. Classification (NCBI taxonomy): domain Eukaryota; kingdom Metazoa; phylum Chordata; class Mammalia; order Carnivora; family Phocidae; genus Leptonychotes; species Leptonychotes weddellii. The sequence goes on from NC_138376.1 coordinate 115,858,070, forward strand.
TTTTATTTATTTTAGAGAGCACAAGGAGGGATGGGAGGGAGAGGGAGGGGGAAGAATCTCAAGCAGATTCCTTGCTGAGCTTGGAGCTCAAGGCAGGGCTTGATCTCACTCATGACCCAGAGACCATAACCTGAGCCAAAACCAAGAGTTGGATGCTCAACCTGCTGAGCCATCCAAATGCCCCTCAGCTAAAATGTTTTGATTTGCATTTTGTTTTCTTTTTACAGTATCTTTGAATGGAGTTGGGTTTTTTTTCTTTTTCCTATTTTTGGACATTTTGTGGACACAGTTCCAGAGCACCTTTTTCAGTATAGTGACTTGCAGTTTCTTTAAAGGTTGGTGATGTGTTAGGAGTAGTGCTGGGGAAAAAGGGGGAGGAGTCGGCACATCTTGTTGCTTTTTGTTTCTGCAGGATCCTTAATTTTCTTTTCCTTTATTGCTGCACCAAAAGGCACCATTCTTTCCCTGTTTTCTTTTGATTCTTCCCCAGAATCAGAGCTTCTCGATTGCCACTTCTAGTCCCATTGAATTTTTTGTAAAGATTTTTTATTTATTTATGAGAGAAAGAGAGAGATTGAGCAAGCAAGTGGAGGAGCAGTGGGAGAGGGACAAGCAGACTCCTCGCCAAGCATGCAGCCCAACGCAGGGCTTGATCTCAGGACCCAAAGATCACGACCTGTCCTAAAACCAAGAGTCAGACGCTTAACTAACTGAGCCACCCAAGCACCTCCATTGAATCTTTTCTTTAAAATATATTTTTAATTTATTTTCCAATTTTTTTAAAGTAGGCTTCCCACCCAGCTTGGATCCCGGTGTGGGGCATGAACTCACGACCCCGAGATCAATACTTGAGCTGAGATCAAGAGTCACTTAACCGACTGAGCCACCCAGGCACCCCCATTGAATCTTTTTTTTAAACAGCTTTACTGAAGTATACTTTTATTATATAATTCACCTATTTATTTATTTATTTTTAAAAGATTTTATTTATTTATTTGACAGAGAGAGACACAGCGAGAGAGGGAACACAAGCAGAGGGAGTGGGAGAGGGAGGAGCAAGCTTCCTGCTGAGCAGGGAGCCTGATGCGGGGCTCCATCCCAGGACCCTGGGATCATGACCTGAGCCAGAGGCAGACGCTTAACGACTGAGCCACCCAGGCTCCCCTAATTCACCCATTTAAATTGTGAAATTGTAATTATATTATCTTGTTTATTTCTAATCCTATATAATAATAATCCTAAGTGTGTACCATTGTATCTGGTATGTATTAGACAGTCAGCATATTGAGTGAGTTAATAAGGGCTTTACTGAATAATAACTGTGCATGGTACCATGAGGGTTATTTAAGTTTAACATATTTACTCAATCTCAAAGAATTTATAGTTTATAATCATTGACCTTGCTTTCCTTCTTGAAAAATTTCTTTTCAGTTGGGGTTTGTAACAGTTTATCTACTTGATTTTCATCTACCCTTGTGGCTGCTTTTTGTCATAATCTTTGAAGGATCCACTTCCTTTGCACATCTCTTCAATGTTCGCTTTTATTTTTCTTCTTTGTGTATTCTTCCCTGGCTACTTGAGTTCACTTCCATTGTTTCAGTTACCGTCTATATTACCAGAAGTCTCTATCACTGTCCTAGATCTCTTTCCTGAGCCCCAGATCCACGTGTTCAGTGGACTGCTGCTTTTCTCCACTTGTATGGTTTATAGCCACTAACTGAATAAGTAAGTTATCATTTTCCTCCTTACTCTGCTCCTTCTCCAGGATTTCGCAAATCAGTATATGATATCAGCATCTCAACCATTACCCAACATCCTTCCTCCAAAGCTAGTTAGTTAGGTATATATTACCTATTAAATGTAACTCAAATCCTTCTACTTTTCTTCATCCTTAGTGTCATTGCTGAAGACCAGGTTGTGTTTACCTGGGCCATTACAGCAACTTCCAATCTTGCTCTCTTCCAGTCCAGTCTCTCCAGAGTAAATTCTAAAGTATATCTGGTCATCTCGCTCCTAGCTTAAAATGTTTGCCTCATTCATTTCAGAAAATGGAATCATCAAAACAGATAAAGTATTTGAAGTAATGCTGGCCACAGACCGTTCCCATTATGCAAAATGTAATCCTTATATGGATTCTCCACAATCAATAGGTAAGGTCTGGATTTCTGAAAATGTCACATTTTTACTCATTTACTGTATAATTTTTGTTAAATAAAAATGGACGGGACACAGATATTTATTATTACCTTGCTAGTTTGAATTTTATGCCTCAGTTAAGTGTCATAATTCCAAACATAGCCATTTCAATAAAATGATGTTATGTATTAAGTACCTTTTCTATTTTTTCAAAGTGTGTATAATATATATGAAGAATATTTTAAACATTTTTCTTAAAACATACTTTTAATGAAAATTTAAGTTTAAACTGAGTGCTTAGCTTTCTTTAGGCCCTTAATGTTGACTAAAGTTGTTTTTCATATTAACATCAGTTTTTTAAATCAATGTTAAAGGAAATAAGTGTAATTAAGTGGTTACTGACTTCTCTGCTTCACTTGCCCTGAATTTTTTGGTTTGTGCTTGGTTTTAGAAAGTTCGGTATTTAACTCCTTCTCCTGAAGCAGGTTTTACTGAACTGCTGAGCCTTGGCAGTGGGCGCCTTTGAGGCTTAGAAGGGCCACAGGATTCTGTCAGCCAGCTGCCATGCTTTCTTCTTTTGAAGCACTATAACAGTCAGCAGAGAAGATCCTGGGAAGCTTCTGAACCCCGAAGGCACCTGCTACCACCGCTCAGTGAAAATTGCTTCAGATGCAGAAGCAGGTAAATAAGTTTTGAGAAAGCAACACTGGAAAAAAAACTTGAAAGCTTAAAAACTAAGAAAAGATTGTGAATTACCATCAGGCAATAGTATAAAGAGTAAACTGAGGTAGTTTTTTAGTCTCTTAATCTACTTTGATTGCCAGTTGCTCAATAAGTTGCCAGAAATAGGAAGCAATTTAATTTTCAGAAATTTTGCATACCTATTATATATGGAAGTTTATTTTCTTTTTCTAAACCTGGAGAGAAAACAAGTCATAAACTTACAAACTCAACTTCTTGAGTTCGTAAGCTAACTATATGGGAGAAGAAATTTTTAGAAATAGTGGGAGTGTTGTACTAGATGAGCATATTAGCCTTTGGCATGATGTATTTTCTCATTATAACTGCTACTTGACAGTACTCTAAAATGCAAAATAAAAGTTTTATTTTCTTGAGATCATAAAAACGAGAAATATTATTATGAAAAAGAATTTGTGGATGTTAGGAAAGGAGTTACATGGAGTATCTGGTATGTTTTTGCAGGTGAATGTGTCAGTAGTTCTCTTCTTCTTTTGCAGGTTTCCAAGCAACAATCAGTGCTCCACACATGGTAAGTTAACGTTGGTCATTTGGGTATAAATGGATCACATTTTTCCTCTAAGATCATTTTCTTTAGTAAAAAAGGTTTAAAAAAAGTTGAACTTTTAATTAGATCAATTTTATCATCTATGAGTTTTGTAGATTGGTAATGAACCTCTTATTCTTAATACATGATATATAGAGAGAAGTCTTCTTGGTAGAAACTGTCATTAAAGTTTTTGTTGGTTGTCATTAATATCTAATCATGTAAAAATTGGATATAAAAGGTTATTTAGTGATGAGCAAATTAAGGAAGAGAATATTTTTTTTTTTAAGATTTTATTTATTTATTAGAGTAAAAGAGAGCACAAGCAGGGGGAGTGGCAGACAGAGAGAGAGAAGCAGGCTTCCCGCTGAGCAGGGAGCCCAATGCGGGGCTTGATCCCAGGACCCTGGGATCATGGCCTGAGCCGAAGGCAGACGCTTAACTGACTGAGCCACCCAGGCGCCCCAGGAAGAGAATATTTTAAATAATATAATGGATATATTGTAGAAATCTCAAGTTGAATATTATTTCTTTTATTTCATATCTTATTTGGAAAAATCATTAGGGATTGGTCAAATATAGCAGCTGTGAAGCTGTATAACTGAGAAGGACCTATTTTAAGTTATCTAGCACTTTTAATCTGTTGGGAATTTTCTTGGGTTTTAAATGTCAGTTATTTGAATGAGTACTCTGTTGGCTTTTGGGGAAAAGAACAATAGCTTTTCTGATTCTCTGAAAGTATTTGGGATTGGAGAAGCTCTTATTTAAATGTAAAGCCTTCTTTATATTAAAATAAATTTACATATATTTATGATGAACTGTTATACTATATGAAAATATAGGAAAATTATTATTTATAAACATTAAATAGAAATGATTTGGGGCACCTGGGTGGCTCAGTCGTTAAGCATCTGCCTTTGGCTCAGGTCATGATCCCAGGGTCCTGGGATCGAGCCCTTCATCGGGCTCCCTGCTTAGCGGGAAGCCTGCTTCTCCCTCTCCCACTGCCCCTGCTTGTGTTCCCACTCTTGCTGTCTCTCTCTGTCAAATAAATAAATAAAATCTTAAAAAAAAAAGACTTTATTTTTTAATTTTTAAATTTATTTTCAAAAGATTTATTTATTTTAGAGTGAGAGAACACAAGCTGGGGGAGGGGCGGGGGGCAGACTCCCCACTGAGTGTGGAGACCGATGTGGGGCTTGATCTCATGACCCTAAGATCATGACATGAGCTGAAATCAAGAGTCAGATCCTTACCAACTGAACCACCCAGGTGCCCCTAGAAATGACTTTTTAAAACATGACAAAAGATGAGCCATTAAAAAACACGATATATTTTGCAACATAAAAATTTTGGATTTCTGCAGAGAAAAAAATGTTATAAGCAAAATTAAAAGGAGAAAAACTGAGGGAAATATTTAGAATACATACAACAATCTAGGTCAAATTTCCATATACAAATGTGGGTTTGTATCCTATAAATTAAGAAATGAAAGACTGGTGAACCCAAAAGAATATAGTTAAAGTACCAGAATGATAGTTAATAGAAAAAGAAATAGAGATGACATTAGCACTTAAACAAATGAAAAGATGTCATTTTCATTTATATTTATATAGTTAGTAAATTACACATTAGCATTGTAGTGAAGTACCGTTTTTCACCTATCAGATTGTCAGAGGTGAAAAAGTTTAATACTTTGTATTGGAAAGGGGGAAACAGTTACATACTTTTTTGTTGAGAGTAAATTGATAGTGTTGGAAGGCAATTTGGCAAATTTATAAAATGTGAGATAAATATACCTTACATTCTTCAGTTTTATTTCAAGATATTTATCCTATGGTACATTTTTGTAGGTACAAAATGACTAAAGATGTTCATTGTCACATTATTTATAATAGCAAAAAGACGTGATCACTGATAGTCCACTAATAGTGGATGGTTAATAATTATAGTTTGTCCATACAGTGAGTTACTGTGAAGCTGTTAAATGGGGAATTTCTGTAAGTACCAATACAGCAAGATGTTCAGGAAACATTAAGTATAAAAGCAGAGTACAGAAGAGTATTTAGAGTATTCTGCAATATACAAAAATCAAATCTGCATGTATACACACATATGTCTTCCTCTAGGCATGAAAACTTAAAATGATTTCTTCTAAGGTCAGAAGTAGATGATTGGAGGGATGGGAATGAAAGTGAGATCTGCTTTTCACTCTGTACCCTTTACATGTTACCAATTTTTTTGTTTTCTTCTCTCTCTTTTTTTTAAAGTTTATTTATTTAAGTAATCTCTATAGCCAATGTGGGGCTTGAACTCCCAACCCCAAAATCAAGAGCTGCATGCTTCTCTGACTGAGCCAGCCAGATGCCCCCTTCTTTGTTTTTTTTAACCATGGAATAGGAATGGTTTTTTTTTTTTTTAAATATTTACTTATTTTATTTTATTTATTAATTTTTAAAGATTTATTTGAGAGAGCACGCAAGCTAGCACAAGCCAGGGGAGAGGCAGAGGGAGAGTGAGAAGCAGACTCCCCACTGAGCAGGGAGCCAGATGTGGGGCTCGATCCATGGACCCTGGGATTATGACCTGAGCCAAAGGCAGACACTTAACTGACTGAGCCACCCAGGCACCCAAAAAGGATGCATTTTTATTTTTTTTAAAGATTTTTTATTTATTTATTTGACAGAGAGAGTCACAGCGAGAGAGGGAACACAAGCAGGGGGAGTGGGAGAGGGAGAAGCAGGCTTCCTGCGGAGCAGAGAGCCCGATGCAGGGCTTGATCCTACGACCCTGGGATCATGACCTGAGCCCGAAGGCAGACGCTTAACTACTGAGCCACCCAGGCGACCCAAGGATGCATTTTTAATCACTTATATATCTTTACCTCTGTCTCTTAATAAGGAAAATGTGTGTATTTATGTGTACGTATATAGTCACACAGAACATCTATATGTATGCTTGTATGTACAAACAGTAATAATACAGTGTCCTTTGATGCTTGCTGAACCAGGATGTGAGTAGAATAAAATAGTATTAATCGTATTATACAAACAAGAATTTGTGATTTAGTATCATTTATTGCATAGATCTTAGAAGTATTAAAAGAGAAACAAAGTGAGGAGCAAAGATAAATGACATCTCTGTTTAATGAACTTTAAAATCACAGACTTGCTTGGAAGTATCTACAATCCTGGAATATTTTCCAAAGTCTTAATTGAAAATGTGATATATGCATTGGGTAAGAAAAAGCAACCTGTTAAAATGGCATCCTGGTAGCCGTGAGTACACATAGTATGCAGATATTGAATCCTAAAAAACATTTCTCACTAAATGAGACTAGAGCTCCTTGGAGAAGTGACTGAATATTAGAAAGTGAGGAAGTACTCAAAGGTTGATGGGGTGATGTTGGAAGGACATATGAGCAGGTTTGAAGAGATTCCCAGAGGCCAAATTGTAGACAATTTGAAAACTGAAAAATGATAGATAATCAAGGTAATGGATTGTAACACTGTGAATTAAGAAACAAAAATCCAGGGTGCCTGGATGGCTCAGTTGGTTAAGCGACTGCCTTTGGCTCAGGTCATGATCCCATGATCAAGTCCCACATTGGGCTCCCCTGCTCTGCGGGGAGCCTGCTTCTCCTTCTCCCTCTGCCTGCCACTCTCCCTGCTTATGCTCTCTCTCTCTCTGTCAATAAATAAGTAAAATCTTAAAAAAAAAAAAAAAAAGAAAAGGAAACAAAATCCATGAGTTCATAGAAATTTTAAAAAAAGCAAGACGGAAAAAAATGAAAAACCAGAAGAATGCCAATTAATAAAGGAGGGAATAATAGAACTTTGTAAAAAAATCACTATTTTGTAATCATCAATATGATTAAATTGGGCAGAGATCATCAATTAATCTAAAACAGTTTAGAGAAAGGTTATTGAGGAACAAAAATGTTCATGTAGTCTCAAATTCTTACTCTACATATTACTTATTAATTACTAAGAGAAAATTATGCCTTTAAAATAGAGTGATCTAGTCGTTACCATATTTATTGAGTGGTTGAGCTTGGCAAGTCCAGAGGTAAGGTGACCCAACATTATGTGCTTCCTGATGTGATGCAACGGGAGGTGCCTAGCAAGCCTCGTGTGCTATTCTTGCTAACTCTTGGATCTGAGTCTAACCTTGAGGAAATTCACACATCTAGAATATGGGGAATTATGTGGGACAGCCAGACAGGACTCCTTAAAGGAGTCAGTGTTCTGAAGAATAGAGAAGTGGTAGGTAGAGGAGAATTGAGGGGAGAATATTTTATATTGACAAATGCAGTGCATGAACCTTGAATGGATTAGGGGAAAAACAGCTGTAAAGGACATTTTGGGGACAGTTGAAATTTGAGTATGATGTGTATGTTAGATGATACTAAATTGATTATTTTCTTGAGTGTGTTAATGGTGATGTGGTTGCAAAGGGAGATGTCCTAGTTTTTTAGCAGATTCATGCTGAAGTATTTTGGGGTGAAGTATCGTGATGTCTACAGCCTATTTTCAGATGGTTTGGTAAAACATTTGGCACAATATATAAAGTCGGTGACTGTAAGGGAAAAAAGGGTATTCAATGTATTTGTGGGTTTAAAATTTTTCATAATTATAAAAAAGAACTTTTAAAAAACATAGTTTGAGGATTTAGAGATAAACATGGGCTATCCAGAAAAATATTAGCTAGGGTGATAAAAGCATTAAAAAAAGCTAATAATTGTGATTGAAGGCCTTGACATTTTAAATCTGAATGGGACTTTAATAATAACTCAGCATACTCCCCTTTTAAAAAAACTAAATCTTATGCAAACATAGTACTGAAAAAAATATTCCTGAGGTTTTTTTGGAATTAAGATGGTACAGTACTGCCTGTAGATTGGGGATTGGTACCTTAAAGAAGTCCTTCTTGTCCTTTGATTTCTGGATCTGGAAATCCAGATATTGCAGAAGTTATTTTGTTTCTTTGATTACTTCCCTATTCTTCTAGTCCCATGCTTGTTATCTTATTAGTAGAAATTATTAAACCTCATAACTGATTATTGTAAGAGTCTGATGAAAGCTACTTTTGATGTTTAATCCAGAACTCTTTTTCATGGCATGAATGTTTTTCACTCTTTAGGCAAGAGCCTCTTTTGTAAAGCAATCCATATGAAAAATTGATAAAGGTAGTTCTCTATTACTCATTTCCCAAAACACACCCATCCCTCAGTGTGTATTTGTGTGTTATCCCTAATGGGCTTTTGTGGAACCTTAATGACTTTCTGGAACACTGAAAACCCTTGGATTGTGTGTGGTTTTATCTATTAAAGGCCTTTTTTACATTAGTTGTGGAATAGTAGCCTTAGCTTTTTCTTTTTTAACTTTTTAATATGGAAAGTTTCCAACACCACATATACAAATAGGATAATATAATGAACCCTCATGTAGCCATCATCACCTTTAATAATTACCCACAATTTGTTAATCTTGTTTTATCTTTGTCTCCCTCTTACTGAACTATTTAAAAACAAATCTCAAACAATATTTTTCACCCCTAAATATTTAAGTATAAAATCTGATGACTTTAAAAACATGACTACAATACTATATCATACCTAACAATGTTCATTAGTATGTTATTACCTTACACATAGTCTGTACTCAGACTGGACCATGTGTTTCAAAAAAATTGTTTTATGGTTGATTTGCTTATATCAGGATCCAAACAAGGTCCAGACATTGCATCTTTTTAGTCTTTTTCAGTCTTTTTAGTACCTTTTAATTTTAAAAGACCTCTTTCTTTTTTTAAATACCACTTATTTATTGACAAAACTCATCCATTTGGGGGCGCTTGGGTGGCGCAGTCGAGTGTCCCAACTCTTGGTTTCAGCTCAGGTCCTGATCTCAGGGTTGTGAGATTGAGCCCTGCGTCGGGCTCCACATTCAATGCAGAGTCTGCTTAAGTTTCTCTTTCCCTCTCCCTCTGCCCCTCCCCTCTGCTCTTTCCCTCCCTCTCCCTCCCTCTCTCAAATAAATAAGTTCTTAAAAAAAACCCAAACAAACCCTATCCATTTGTCCTGTAGAATTTCCCATATTCTAAATTTGGTTAATTGTTTCCTAGTGGTATTTAACTTATTCCCCCCACCCCGACACACACATCTTTCCCCCCCCTTTTCCTTTTCAAGAACACTGCCTAATGATTTTTTTTGTTCCATCACATCAGGGGTACATGAAATCTGATCATCCACTTTTAGTGATTGGAATACATAGTCTTTTCAATAACTTTTTTTTAAGATTTTAATTATCCATTTGAAAGAGAGCGAGTGAGAGCAGGGGGAGGAACGGAGGGAGAGGGACAAGCAGACTCCATGCTGAGTGTAGAGCCTGACGTGGGCCTCAATCCCAGGACCCTGAGATCATGACTTGAGCTGAATCCAAGAATTGGACACTTAGCCAACTGCACCATATAAAACCCAATAATATTATACACGCTTGGTAAGGTACACAAATCTTAAGTGTATAGCTTAATGAATGTTCACATATGTATACGTGTAGCCACCACCTAGATGAAGATCAGAACGTTTCTTATGTTCTAGCAGGCTCTCTCATGCCAGTTTCTTAGCCTTTACCCTCTGTGTAACCAGTATTTTGGCTTTGGTCACCTAAATTAGTTTTCTAAATAGGGAGTTTCCATTCTGTCCTCCATTTTGAACATTACCTGTTTCTGATGCTTAAAATTTTTTTTTTTCTTTTTAAAGATTTTATTTATTCTAGAGAGAGAATGGGGGGGAGGGACAAACAGACTCCATGCTGAGCATGGAACCCCATGTGGGGCCAATCCCATGACCCTGAGATCATGACCTGAGTCAAAACCTAGAGTCGGACATTTAACAGACTGAGCCACCCAGGCGCCCCTCTGATGATTTTTTTTTTAAGATTTTATTTATTTGAGAGAGAGAGAATGAGATAGAGAGGGAGCATGAGAGGGGGGAGGGGAGGAGGGAGAAGCAGACTCCCTGCTGAGCAAGGAGCCCATGTGGGACTCAATCCTGGGACTCCAGGATCATGAACTGAGCTGAAGGCAGTCACTTAACCAACTGAACCACCCAGGTGCCCCCCTCTGATGATTTTTAATAATGAACATAGCAGGCATTTAAGGACAGCTTTTGAGATAACATTGATTAGTTCTAATCACATATTTTGGAAAAGCACGGAAATGTAAGTTTATAAAGAGGAGGGAGTAGAAAAGGCTTTATTTCTTGGTTTGGTCCATAGTGTATCCAATATGATTTTATTTGATTAATAATTTATATATACTGTAAACATAAAACTATATATCCTTTGACCCCCCCCAGTTCTACTTCTAGGAATTTATCCTATAGGTACACTTTATAAGATTTTTTTAAAAGATTTTATTTATTTATTTATGTGAGAGAGAGAGAGCATTAGTGGGGGAAGGGGCAGAGGGAGAGAATATCCAAGCAGACTCCTGCTGAGTGCAGAGCTGGGTGCGGGACTCGATCTAATGACCCATGAGATCAGGACCTGAGCCAAAGCCAAGTCAGATGCTTAACTGACTGAGCTACCCAAGTGCCCCACTTTATAAGATTTTTATAAAGATTATTATATTATCCTACACATATACTTTTTAAGATTATTTCATATCTTCTGTTATAGAAGATTGGAGCTAACTTAAAAATCCCTCATTAGGGATTTTTTTTGGGGGGAATTTTTGTTATTATAATATACATATAAGAATATACTTCTCAGCCATAAAAAGGAATGAACAGGCTATTTATTTATTTATTTATTTATTTATTTTTAAAGATTTTATTTATTTATTTGACAGAGAGAGACAGCGAGAGAGGGAACACAAGCAGGGGAGCGGGAGAGGGAGAAGCAGGCTTCCTGCCGAGCAGGGAGCCCGATGTGGGGCTCGATCCCAGAACCCTGGGATCATGACCTGAGCCGAAGGCAGACGCTTAACGATTGAACCACCCAGGCGCCCCAATGAACAGGCTATTTAAGTATGGATAAGAAAGTTTCTTCAAGGGGTGCCTGGGTGGCTCAGTCGTTAAGCGTCTGCCTTCGGCTCAGGTCATGATCCCAGGGTCCTGGGATCGAGCCAGGCATCGGGCTCCCTGGTCTGCAGGGGGTCTGCTTCTCTCCCACTCCCCCTGCTTGCGTTCCCTCTCTCGCTGTGTCTCTCTCTGTTAAAAAAAAAATCTTAAAAAAAAAAGAAAGGTTCTTCAAGATATAATAAATGAAAAAATAGATACGTATTTGCTTCTATATGCATAGAATGGGTATGTTTGAAAAGAATCACAAGAAACTGACAACATAGATTGCCTTTAGGGAGTGAAATTGGTTGGGGATGTGGAAGGTTACGGACAGGGGTGGGGTGGAGACTTTACTGTACATCCTTTTGTAGCTTTTGACTTTGAATTAATTAAAATTAAAAAATTCACACACTGGGGATCTAAAATTACTAAAACATTTTATATAAATGTAAGAATTTAGTCTAAAAATTTTCTTACATAATTCTATAAATGTAAGTATATAATATGTTGTGTTTTCATTATCTTGGTAGATGACAATTGTAGAAAAATTGGTAGGAAGTTGGCAACTTTATTTGTATGCCAGGGTATATGTACTTTATAGAGTCTTGAAAAAAAATGAATATTTGCTTTGTTTTCTTTTGGCAGCATGCATATGCACTAGAACTTCTATTTGATCAATTGCATGAAGGAGCTAAAGCTCTCGACGTAGGATCTGGAAGTGGAATCCTTACTGCATGTTTTGCACGTATGGTAAGAGCTTTCTTTTTCATTCCGTTCCAGCAGCAGCATATTATATATTTGGCTGTATGTTTTTTTACTAGCAGTTTTTGAGTTTTTTTTTTTTTTTTAATTCTAATATAGCAGTTGGAATATGTATCACTTAGGTTTTTTTGTTGTTGCAAATAACAGAAGATTCGGTCCAAATTGGCAGAGTAAAAGGGAATTTATTTGGTTTATATAATGGAAGAGTCTAAAGTATATCTGGCTTTTTGTGTGGCTGGATTCAAAAGAAGATCAGACGTTGTTATTGACAGTGGGTTTCTCTTTGGTTTGTGGTTTTGTTTTGCTTTCCTCCAAATGTTGGCTTTAGTCAGGCTCTTCCTTTGTGATCGCAAGATGGCAACCAGTAGCTTCCAGACTGCATTCTTTCAAATTCGGAGTTGGCAGAAAATGATATAGAGAATCTGATTTCCAAACACTCCTCCAGGGTTATTAGAAATATATAATATATATATATATATTATATATATATAATATAATTTTTATATTAAGAAAAGTACTCTTAGAAAAATGCCTTGTTTATTACACTTCAGGTTTTATCACCAGAGGCTTATCTTGGTTCGTGACTGTCCAGAATCTGGCTGGAGGCCTACTCAGGCACTTTGAGTAAAGGTTTATCTGTGCTCAGATAATCAAATCAATTTGATTATTATGAAAAATCTTGTCCCTGAGGGCCAGATAGGAAGGTTCTGGTCTAGTTAGGTTAGGATTCATGGATGATGCATCTTGGACTAGAATCCATTTAACTTGCTGTATATATGTAAGTGGCAGACCACTAGCATGTAAGCTCCAGGGAGGCGGGAATTTTATTTAATTTTTTTTTTCCTTTGATGTATCCTAAGCATCCACAACAGTGCTTGTTAAATAATAAGGACTCAGGTATTTCTTTTCAGTTGTTTTACTTGTTTTGTAGAAGTTAAGCCCTCCCTAATGGAATGTCAGGATTTTTTTTTTTTAAGATTTTATTTATTTGAGAGAGAAGCGTGCGCTAGAAAGAAAGAACACGAGATAGAGAGAGAGAGCGAGCATGAGCAGGGGGAGGGGCAGAGAGAGGAAGACCCTGGACCCTGGGATCATGACCTGAGCCAAAGGCAGACACTTAACCAACTGAGCCACCCACACACCCTAGGATTTTTTTTTTTAAGTTTAGACACAGTATTTACTTAATAACATGTTCTTGATATTTGACATATTTATGGTTTTAGAGAAAAATACACTTATTAAAAATTATTAGATTTCTGAATTATCTTTTTAAAAGTAGTGTTAATTTAATGTCCTTCACATACTTACCATGTGCTAGTCAGTGTTCTAAGTGTTTTTTGTGTATTCTTTTATTTAATTCTCACATCATTTATGAGGTACATACCCTTTTCCTCATCATTTTACAGTTGAGGAACCCAATTCATAGAATAACTTGCCAAGGTTGTACAGTTGTAAGTAAGTGATGAAGGTTAGATGTGAACCCAGGTTGTCTGACTTCAGAGTCTTTATTTTGCTAAAGATTTATTTTTTGCTAATATTTATTTTACAATTAATATTTATACTTGGGCCTTTTTATACTTTTATGTATTTTATATTTTCCGCATATGGCAGTAGAATCGGGTGTAGAAATCCCTATAGAATTTTTTATGTAACATTTTAATGTTTAAAGTCACACTTCTAGGTGGAATTTAAATTAAAAATGATTGCACCAACTACCATTTAATATTAAGTGCAGTTTAAGTATTTAATATTAATTTATTAAACATTTTTTATTATTAAGTATTTAATATTAATATTAAGCATTTAATATTAGTTAATTATTAGTTAAGCAGTTAAGTCTTATTTCAGGGTTTGGGGTTTAAAAATTAGAAATTGAAGAAAAAGGATTTTTTTTTTAGTATTGCAAGTTTTTGTAATTCTAGCTTCTTAATTCCTGAAACGTAATTATCCATTTGAGGGTTATAGCTGAAAAAGTTGTATTTGGTAAATATTTTATAGTAAACTGAATAACAATCTAATTGGAGGCTTGAGCTGTTTGTCTTCATTTTACATTGCAAAATATGACTTTAGGTGAGGAAACACTTTAATGACACTTCAGAAAGACAAATTTAGGCCAGTGAGCTATTGAATTATTCCCTTATTTCCAGGTTGGCTCTAGTGGAAAAGTCATAGGAATTGACCACATTAAAGAGCTAGTAGATGACTCAATAAATAATGTCAAAAAGGACGATCCAGTGCTTTTGTCTTCAGGGAGAGTGCAACTGGTTGGTGAGTATCAGAAACCTTCAAAAATTTCCTCTTTGGAGAATTTTTATTTTCAGAAGATCCCATGCAAGCTAAATAATACTCAAGCTAATTTTTGCTTTTTTTTTAAACATTCACCTTTAAGTACTAGGTAAGAAAAACAGTTACTATAAAATGTTATGCTGGTTCTACCTTGACTATGGTGGTGATATGACTGTTAACTATTTCAGAAAATGCTCATGTTGTAAATTCTTTCTTCATTACTTTTGAAGAATTAATAGTAAAGTAGCAAGTGTCCATTATGAAAAATTTAAAGTGCAGAAATGTGTAAGATAAAAAAGAAACCCCTCCTTTTCTGTCTTAAGTTTTCTAGACATATAAATTATACATATGAATAAATATACATATATACACAATTTTTTTTAATTGACTCATATATTCTGTCGTTTAGTTTGCTTTTTTCAGCAGTATAGAGTGAACATATTTCTGTGTGAGCACACTGTACTATTATGAGAAGTAACAAACATTAAAACATGCATAAAGCATAAATGTGAAGCTTAGCAAAAATACCTGCTTCATCATCACACTGATCGATAGAAAGGGAACAACATTGGTAGCTTGGATGTCTGCTTGCTCTTCCCTCCTCAGAACTCTTTCCCTTCTCCTTAGTCCTGACCAACATCATTACTTTTATGCATTTACTACTTAGCTGCACTTCCATAAACGATGCTCAATTTAATTTTGAACTTTAGATAAAGAGAACATACAGTATATATTCTGTGATGATTTATTTCTTTAATTCAATATTATGTTTGTAAGAGTCACCCATCTTTTATATATAGTTAATTTTTATTGCTTGCTGTATAACATTGTACTGTAAGGACATTACCAAAATTTGTTTATTCTACTGTAGATGGATATTTTGGGTTGTTTCTAATTTGGGGATGTTCACAATGCTGCTGTGAACATATGTGTACAAGGTCCAAATGCATATATACACTCATCATACAAGCATTCATTTATGTAGAGTATTATTACAGGTTCATAGGATAACCATAGATATCCAAAACTTTTTAAAAGTGATTGAACCAAAAAAATAAATAAATAAATAAATAAAAAAAATAAAAGTGATTGAACCAATTTACATTCCCATCAGCAATGTATCAGTGTTCTTAGTGCTCTATGCCTTATCAACACTTGGTATTGTTAGATTTTTCTTTTTACCCACTTAGTGTATAGCAGTAAGTCTTTGTAATTTTAATTTTGTATTTTCCTCCTAACTGATGAGGTCGAACACTGTTTCATATGTTTGACCATTTGGATGTCTTCGTTTGTGAAATGTCTTGTTCACATAGTGAGTTGTTTATATTTTTCTTTGATATGTAGGACCTCTATAGATTAGCCTTTTGTCTATTTATACATATTAGAAATCTTTTCTCCCGCTCTTTGGCATGCTTTTTCACTTATATTGGTGCTTTCTTGATTAATAGAAATGCTTAATTTTATTTTTTTTAAGATTTTATTTATTTTTTTACTTGAGAGAGAGAGAGCACGAGCGGGGGGAGGGGCAGAGGGAGAAGCAGACTCACCAATGAGCAGGGAGCCCGATACGGGGCTCCATCCCAGGACTCTGGAATCATGACTTGAGCTTAAGGCAGATGCTTAATCAGCTGAGCCACCTAGGCACCCCAATAGAAATACTTAATTTTATCTATTTATTTATTTATTTTAAAAGATTTTATTTATTTATTTGACACTGAGAGAGAGCGAGTACAAGCAGGGGAAATAGCAGGCAGAGGGAGAGGGAGAAGCAGGCTCCTACTGAGCAAGGAGCCTGATACACTGATCGAGCAAGGGCTCGATCCCAGGACCCTGGGATCATGACCAGAGTCGAAGGCAGTCGCTTAACCAACTGAGCCACCCAGGTGCCCCAGAAATACTTAATTTTAATGTGTCAGACTTAGTAGCTTTTTCCAGTGTTTTCTGTGTCCTTTTTTTTTTTTTTTAATTTATTTATTTCTTCTAGAGAGAGAGCACAAGTGGGAGGGGCAGAAGGAGAGGGAGACAGAATCTGAAGCAGACTCCTCTTGAGTGCAGAGCCCAATGCAGGGCCCCACCTCATGACCCCAAGATCATGACCCTAAGATCATGACCTGACCTGAAACTGAGTCGGATGCTCAACTGACTATGCCACCCAGGCTCCCCTTCTTCTGTATCTTCTTTAAGACTACTTTAAAATCGGGATGCCTGGGTGGCTCAGTTGGTTAAGTGTCTGCCTTCGGCTCAGGTCACGATCTCCAGGTCCTGGGATCGAGTTCCTCATCGGGCTCCCTGCTCAGCGGGGGGTCTGCTTCTCCCTCTGCCTGCCGCTACCCCGTTTGTGTGCTTTCTCTCTTTCTGACAAGAAATGAATAAAAATCTTAAAAAAAAAAAGACTACTCTAAAATCATGAAGATATATCCCTGTGTTATTTCTCAGAAGCATTATTTTAGCTTTTCACATTTAGATCTTTGATCTGACATTGATTCTTGTGTATGTAAGAGATAGATTCAAGTGTGTATATTTTTTCCATATGAATATCCAGTTGTCACAGCATCATTTATTAAAAGTCTCTCTTTGCTCTGCTTTAAACCTCCTATAATTCTTCACACTGGGTAGTTCTATCTGAGCAGATTTTTAAAGTATAATTTTTTTTCTTTCAGTGGGAGATGGAAGAATGGGATATGCCGAAGAAGCCCCTTATGATGCTATTCACGTAGGAGCTGCAGCCCCAGTTGTACCGCAGGCAGTGAGTTGGGTTTTTTTCCTGTGTTTTTGTGCTTTAGTCAACTAAAGCTGTAAAAGATTTATAGAGAAATGACTTCTAGATGATCAAAACATAATTAGACTTTTATGTCATGCATTTTAATTACACTTAGTAGGCAATTTTTTTTCATATAAATGAGTTATATAAATGACTTGGAAAATTACGAATAGTTCATGGCTGTCTTATTTGAAACTGCATTTGATCCATCTAAGAACTCATACGCCAGTAGAATTAGAAAAATCTGTCTGGAGTTCATGATCTGATAATCACTTCGTGTTTTATTAAATACCAGAATGTGCAAGATTGCTAAGTGCATGGGTGAGACCAAGGAGATATTTGTCATACATTTTATGTATGACATATCACAAAGCTTATATTCTGGAAGAAACGTGTCATACACATAACAGGGAAATTAATGCTATGATAGCATGTCATCAGCATATAATATATATTGAAGGGAAAAGAAAACATGTACTACTGTAAGAGTTCAAGGGAGGGAGAGAACTTTATGAGGAACAGTTAAAGAGACCACATATAGGAATGGAATTGGAACTGAATCTGAAAGAATAGTAGGGTTTGCATAGTTGCAACGAGATGGAAGGATATTCCAGTATTGTATAGTACATAATCAAGGAAATATTTAAGTACAAAATTGGTTTTTTGTTTTTAAAAAAAAATTTAGAGAGAGAGCATGACAAGTGGGGGGAGGGGCAGAGGGAGAAACTCAAGCAGACTCTGAGCTGAGTGCAGAGCCCTACTTGGGGCTTGATCCCAAGACCCTGAGATCATGACCTGAGCCAAAATCAAGAGTCGAATGCTTAACTGACTAAGTCACCCAGGTGCCCCCAATACTGGTTTTCTATTTCAGTAAGACTGATGAGCTTCTGTCAGCCCTTAATAATCCTTGGTTAAGTTCACTGAGATGTTAGGTTTCTATGGTGTCTGAGTTTTCCACAGTCTGGACTAGATGACTAGGGGCTGAGAGTGACACTTCTGCCCAGTTTCAGCCACTCCCCAGTCTGGAAGGGTTCTGTTTTATATGTTTAGATCAGCTAATGAGAGGCTGAAAGTTAGGGAACTTGTTCTGGTCATTGACTTCCTGTTTATTGACTGAATGACTTTGAGAAAATTACTTATTTTCTCTGGCGCTGTTACCTGTTTTTGTTGTTGTTGTTTGTTTTTTCAAACTAAACCAGTGGTTTTAACACATTTTAATTGAAGGGTTGATATGTTGTAGAGGGGATGCCTAACTGGCTCAGTAAAGCATGCACATCTTGATCTTGGGGTCATGAGTTTGAACCCCATGTGTGGAGTAGAGTTTACTTCAAATTAAAAATATATATGCAGGTGCCTGGGTGGCTCAGTCATTAAGCGTCTGCCTTTGGCTCAGGTCATGATCCCGGGGTCCTGGGATCGAGCCCCGCATCGGACTCCTGCTCAGCGGGAAGCCTGCTTCTCCCTCTCCCACTCCCCCTGCTTGTGTTCCCTCTCGCCGTCTCTCTCTGTCAAATAAATAAATAAAATCTTTAAAAAAATAAAAAATAAAAACATATATGCTGTAGAAAGATGTACAAGTCATAAATGAATAGCTCAATGAATGTTCACATATAGACACATGATCCGTAGGTTTTTAACTTTTTTTTTTTTTAATGCAGCCTAGTAGGAACAATTAAAATGTGAAATAGAACTGTGTTTAAATGAAGGGGCTGGGGTGCAGGGCTTATCTTCCCCCACTAAGTCTCTGAGATGATCTTGAAGGGAATTTCTGGCTTTAGCTCAGTATGAATTTAAAAATTATTTATTTTAGAGAGAGAAAGAGCATGCACACAGGGGGTGGGGCAGAGGGAGAGGGAAAGAAGCAGACTCCCCACTGACCCCGCTGACCTGCTGAGCACGGAGCCCCAACACAGGGCTCGATCTCACGACCCTGAGATCACAACCTGAGCTGAAATCAGACGCCTAACTGACTGGGCTACCCAGGCATCCCTAGCTCAGTATGAATTTACATGTGATTGAAGAGAGGGGCCTTCCAGTTTTAAGATAACAGAAAAGATGTTTATGCCTCCTTTTGTATATTACCCCCAAACAACTAGAAAAGCAGGAAACAGAAACACAAACTCCATATTTCTTTATCTTGGAGATTATACCTGTGCTCCTGAACCCTGTGGTGTATGTAGATGGAAAGTGGA
Organism: Leptonychotes weddellii; assembly: GCF_054177405.1. Lineage (NCBI taxonomy): Eukaryota > Metazoa > Chordata > Mammalia > Carnivora > Phocidae > Leptonychotes > Leptonychotes weddellii. The sequence goes on from NC_138376.1 coordinate 115,877,554, forward strand.
TGGAGTAATAACTGACTGCGGAGGGCGGAGGAAGTTGAACCAAAGAGCCTGCAGAGGGGATCATTGCAGAAGCAGTTTGCTTGGCACAACTTGGAAAGGGCTTAGAAATCAGAGGCATGAGGATCTCGGAAGTCAGAGATGAAGCATGGGTCTGACAAGAGGAGCTGATGCTTGAAATTCTGTATGAGGAACAATTAGTGCTAAGCCTTAGGCAAGAAAATTTCCCAGAACCAAAGGACATGATTCTATAGTTTGAAAAGATCTATTGAGTGCCCATTACGACGAATTTTTTCTAAAAAGAGAGGGAAAAAAAAAAAAACATATCACCATAAAATTGTAGAGTATTAGGGATAAAGAGAAGATTCTAGAAGCTTCCAGAACAACAAATCATAATCTGTTAAGGATTGGTAATCAGAAAGGCATCAGACTGCAGAATAGCAGCATTAGAATCAACAAGTCAGAGTAACAAACCCTCACAGTTCTGAACTGAAAATGATTTCCAACCTTGAATTCTGTACCCACACATATTGTCAAGTATGTAAAATAGTTTTAGACTTGCAAATTTTAGTTTCTCTTTTTTAAAATACTCCACGCACTGTTTCACAGAATACTTCTAGAGGAATTGCTTTAATGTCAAAAAATGAGGGAGGAGAGAGATGGTAGGAAAAACCAGAAAAAGGAAGCCCTGAGATCTAGGCAGGTAGAACAGCTGGTTCAGGAGAGAGATGATGAGAGTCCCCACTGTTACCAGGGAACTCCCCTGACGAGAGCTGTGCAGCGGGCCTGGGGATTAAGCAGTCCAGATTTGGGGCAGGAGGAGGAAGGCACTCGAAGGGAGTCTACCAAACAACAACAACGGAACACTAATTAGATAGGTTTGACTGAAGATCTTATTGAGAAGTTGTTGGAGGGTACAAATATTTAGAAAACAGTTACAAAGAAAATGAAGTGAATGAAAAAAAAAGAGCTTAAGGTTCTTTTTTTTGTTTATTTTTTATTTATTTTTTTTTAATTAAGATTTTAATTAAGAATCTCTACGTGCAATGTGGGGCTCGAACTCACAGCTCTAAGATCAAGAGTTGTGCTCTTTTTTTTTTTAAATCTTTATTTTATTTTTATTTTTTATTTTTTTAAAGATTTTATTTATTCATTTGACAGAGAGACAGCGAGAGAGGGAACACAAGCAGAGGGAGCGGGAGAGGGAGAAGCAGGCTTGCTGCCGAGCAGGGAGCCCGATTTGGGGCTCGATCCCAGGACCCTGGGATCATGACCTGAGCCGAAGGCAGACACTTAACGACTGAGCCACCCAGGCGCCCCAAGAGTCGTGCTCTTCTAACTGAGCCAGCCAGGTGCCCTGAAAGAGCTTCAGTTTCTAAGTGCAGGATAAACAACTGTTGTATAAGAAAGGAAACGAGCATTGGCTACCTCTTGGCTCAGCTGCAAATGATGTTTACAGTCATAACTGAAAATGGTTTTAAAAAATTATGATATTGGTTGGATTGAGGAAGAGGGGAAGGGAGCAGAGTAAGAGAGCTCAGGCCTCATCTAGCATATAATTTGAAATAAGAACGTAAAGACTCTACAGCATGGTCACTGTAGTTAACAACACTGTATTATATATTTGACAGTTGCTGAGTGAGTAGGTTTTAAAAGTGCTCTTCATCACAAAGAAAAAATTGTAACTATGTGTGGTGATGGATGTTAATTAAACTTATTGTGGTAATCGTTTTGCAGTATATACATATTATCAAACTCTTATGTTGTACACCTAAAACTAATACAATGTTATATGTCAATTATATTTTAATAAAAAGCATAAAAGACATGCTTTAGAAATAATCACTACCAAAAAAGTAAATACTAGTAGACGACACAGCTAAGAGCACTTAAAATATTTAAAATGACTGGATTTAGGGAGCAAGATTGGAGTAGGGGCAAGTCTGCTTCATTTTATCATAAACCTTGACATTTAGAGAAACAACTCAAAGAATACTTGGAAGAATTACTTGAATAAAGATTAAAGTGGGAAAAATTAGATAGGCTTGCTGACAACTGAAATTTTGAGGACGCACTTTTCTGGGATAATCTATCCAAAGTAAAGTTTCTCCCTTACAGTTTTAGATTAGTAGTCGTTGGTCAGGCCACATTCAAATGGTAACATGTGACCTAAAAGTTTTCTGACTGGAAGGGCTTTCACTGAGTAGTCTTGGTTTTTCATTGACAAGGGTGTCTTACATTCTAATGCTGCAGAACTCCAGCCCTACCTTCCTTTGTCATGGTGTGAGCAGTCCTAAAATCAGTCATAAAACCGAGGTTCCCTTATTTTTTTGGCTCAGTGATGCTCTAAATTCTACAATGACAGGGTAGGGACTCCTTACTGATTTTCTGCACTCCCCTGCTCCCTTCTCTGCTCCAAACCACACAGATTTAAAACGGTATACAGGCATTGAAATGTTCTGCTTTGCCTTTGGTCTTCCCAAGAGGATAGCTCTACATTATGTGGTTCAGTTCATTTTGAGCCCTGCAGTTGTACCATGTACTATGTTAGGTGCCCAGCGCACAAAGATGAATAAGATCACAGTCCCTCTCATCAAAGAACTTGTAGTTTAGTAGAGGAGGTCGATCAGTAAATGGTTAAGTGGTGATTGAGTAATAAGTTTAACAATCAAAGTATGTATCTACTAAATAAAGTGCATTTCTGCTTTCTGCTCATGGACACTGGAAAGTTGTGATGTAAAATGACTCTTAATATAAAATCTGTAACTTGGTGTGTATGTCTTTTTCTTTTTCTTTTTAGCTGATAGACCAGTTAAAGCCTGGTGGGAGATTGATACTGCCAGTTGGTCCCGCAGGTGGAAACCAGATGTTGGAGCAGTATGACAAGCTACAGGACGGCAGTGTCAAGATGAAACCCCTGATGGGAGTGATATACGTGCCTTTAACAGATAAAGAGAAGCAGTGGTCCAGGTGGAAGTGATTTTATCTTCTGCTCTTTCTTCTTCCACACATGCAAGGTGAAGGGTGTGGATTCTAAGACATTAGACCACAAGAGCTGCTTTTTTTGGTTGTCACCTTTATGCTTCTCCATTTTAACATCAGAAATTCACTACATTAAAAATCTAGAAAAATTTCGCATGAGTCTGCCCTTCTTTTGGTTTAACTCATATCTTTGGGAAAGGGGGGTGAGACTTGGTTGGCACAAAGGTGGTTTTTTTTTTTTCTTCCTTTTTTTTAAAAGAGGCTTTTAGCCACAGTTCAGAACTTTTTAAGGATACTTATTATCAGCCATTGTTTTTCTGTATTCACAAATCATTTTTGTAGCTGCTTTATGGTCATGGAAAGAAAGACTTTGGTCCGAAGAGAAGGGGCCATCCTTTCTGCCCCGTTCACACCCTGTGTGTACCATTGTTACAAAGAGAAAGAAGGGAAAAGATACTCTTGTCCCAGTTTTCAAAGGTGTCAGAATCCCAGAGAAGACATTTTTCCGCTCAGCTTGCTTTCTTTCAGTCAGGTTCATTGACATTCTAACAACCTGGGCCAAATAAACTTCTCACCAGTCTATAGAACTGGCCAGCCCATTTTGAAGCCACCCTAAGTTCCTGGGGAGGGGAGTGGATTCTGTGAGCTCAAAGCGAGTGCAATGCCCAGGTCTCACAAACCCACCCAAAGGGCCAACAGCATGCAGCATAATCCTCAGTACAGCATGGCTCATTATAATGCCTACTTGTGTTTTATGTCTCAGCATAATCCGAGTATTTTGTCTGAAGCCAAGGTTTCTCTTCTTCCTCTCTCCTTCTCCCTTTCCCTCCCCATGTCCTTCAGTGGGAAGGAGTGAGATCAGTAAGAATGACACTAGCTAAGACTACTTAAAATTAAATGTCAAAATAAGAAAGACTTTCAAGTTTCCTTGTTTTAGAATCTTTTTTTATTTGACAAAGGTACTTATTTTAAGATAATTATTTTTTTAATAAGTAAAATGGTGATTATAAGTTTAATAGACCTCTTAATTTTGTTTTTTTGGAAGGAGGAAAGATACCATGTGAATGAATATTTAATTGCAAAAATGGTAACAAATCTCAGTTTTTCTTTTTATTCTGATTGTCCATTTCTGAGATATGTTATTAGGAATTGCTTTATTCTTCACTTAATGTGGACATAGCTATTTTCTTTGAGTTCTAACCTGGAGCACGGCCACTTAAAAAAAAAAATTACAAAGCTATGAGTCCTGTCAGTTAAAATCATATAGTTCTTAACAACTAATTACAACCTTCCTTGACTTTGCTTCTAGTATGGTTATGTTGTTATATAATTGTATAGTTGCTATTGTATAAAAGGGGCAAACATACACTGAACTTACCGAAATTTGGTATCAAGTAAGAGTTCAGATTTTCATTAGTAAGTTTAAAACTTTTCTTTTTATATACAGTAAATATTAGTATTGAACATTCCACTGTAGTTTGATGATGAAGGAATTACAAAAAGGTATTTTGTTTTTATAACCAGAGGTGGATTTAGCATGAAGCAAACGAAACTTAAGCCTCAGGGCCTTCACATGCTTGGGGGCCTTCCTGGCCTTACACCTAATATTATAGGCAGTCTTGTTTTTAGTCCTCTTTTTTTTCCCTTCATGAAGAGGTTCTCCCCCTTCCCAGGTCATACAAGCTCTATGTTTCCACAACACCTATATTCACCCCTTATAAAACTAAATTATTTGTATTAAATTTAGAATAATTTTTAAATTTATGGACAAGTGATTTACCAAATATATTTAGTCATTTACCAAATATTTAAATATATATACTTGTTTTTCTTTTTGGTTTTCAACTTTTTAAAAGATTGGGCAATTTCACTGGAAACTTTTCTCTAGTTGTACCAGGAGGACTTCCTAATTCTTTTTGTTGTCAATTTTCTGTTTGTTCAAACACATTTTCCTACATCCAAAGATGTAGTGGGTCTTTTTTGTTTTGTTTTAAGTAAGCTCTATGCCCAGTGTGGGGCTTGGACTCATGACCCTGAGATCAAGAGTTGCGTGTTCTACCAGCTGAGCCATCCAGGTGCCCCCAGAGATAGTTACTTAATTGTAAATCTTTAAAGAATATAGGTTTAAAGAATGTAAAGGTGAAACAAAATCTGAAAACAAAATTGGAAAAAACAACTGCCACATTAAATTTTTTTTGTACTGAAAGAAATTACCAGAAAATAGGATGTTTGAAAACAACAGTTAACTTAAAAATCTAAAGAGACCATTAATCTGCTATTTCTATTTGTATTCTTAGACTCTCAGTCAGGGTCCAGAACAGAAAGTATGCTCAGCTAGGATTTTAAAGTGATTTTAGTGAAAGGACTGTTCAAAGAAATATGGGAACGGTTATGGAAATCCGGAAAAGATGTTGACATACCCAGGTACCAGGGTCCTAATGATAGGCCATAAGGGGAGGAAACAGTTTTACTGGAACCCACTGAGAGCAGGGACTGTACTAGGGCCATGGATACATAGCTGAGAATTTGAAACTGACCATTCTCATGGAACTTATAGTCACTTGGGAGATCCAAAAAAATCTGAAGAAGACAAACAGGCAATTAGAGTATAGTGTGTTTAGTAGGGAGCAGCTGTGTTGAAGCCAGACAGTGAAGTAATCAGAATTACATTTCAGAAAGATGACTCTGGCTGTGGTGTAGAGAGTAGTTTGGAAAGGGACAGAACGACAGAAACAGAATGTGGTTGTAGCAAGTTAGGGGTGAAATGGTGGTGGCCTGAGTTAAGGCAGTCGATAGAATGTGGTTGAAAAGAGTCATTTACCATTTTCTAAGTGCCCAGCCCACATTTGGGATTTATCATCTCAGAAGCTCCTAGTCAGTTCTATTGCCAGGTTAGGTGATCTTTGTTCTTTCAGATTTTCTTCAGGATTAATTTAACAGCTCATCTCCATGCTTTCTTCTGGACGTTCTCTAGCTTCTCACCAGCCTTCCATCCTTTTCTTCCTGAGGAGTCCAGAGCTAGTTGCAGTGCTCCATGAGGGTGAGATCCAATCTTTGCTGAGGAGGTGTGGTAGAAACTATATGGGAAAAAAGAGCCCTAGTGGGCATGCTGAATTCTCATGCCAAATAAAGCCCAGAGCCTGGATGTAGACTTACGATTCCTTATACTTGGAAAAATATCACTTCTAATTTTGGTGGAGTAATAAAAGGGGAGACAATGCCAGATGTATGAGCCATAGACCTAGAACCTGTGTATTATGTTCATGACTATGAATGTGTAGTAGTTGTGTTAGTTGCTTCATAAGCTCTTTATACTTTTTAAATTTGTATTTTATTTTATGTAAGTATTATATGTAGAAATCAATATTTTGTTAATCATCTGGTAAGTTTTATTTTTGTTTTTAATGGTCACAAGAGTCAATGGAATAAGCCCATCTCTGGTTTGTGAAACTGAAGAATGTTTCAGGATTCTCATTCTGTAAGCGCTTTGCTTATCAATGTCATCTCAAAGTGCCATGCACACATGAAAAACATGTTATGAATTGGTTGGGCATTTCTAAGATTGACAGTATAGGTCCTAGGGTATCCAGTTATCCTGTGTTCATATTGTTCTATATTGTCCCTTTTTAATTTCTTTACATACATCACAGCATTATGACATATTTTGCATTCTTAAAGGCAGGGATATATTTTGTTGCTTTTGGAATTATTTTTATGTCTCTCATAATACTTTGTATAATTTATTATCTCAGAAAACCCATTAAGTAGAAACCATTCATGGATTTTGATTGTTGTTTCTTGGTAATACATCTTTTCATTTGTTCTTGATAAAAAATATATAATACTAATGTTAGTAGGTTAGAGTTATTAACCTAATAAGTTATATATAATTATACATTATATAATGAAATAATATATATATAGTTATTAACCTAATGAATATGTTTAGCACATATATAATAAAGAGACTTTCTAGAAATTTAGGACATAATACTTTTTATTGTAAGTTATCTACACGTGTAAGTCAGATAAAGATAGTTATGTAGAATTTGGAACATTAAGTGGAAAAATAACTTGAAAGTTATGTCAATTTTGGAGTATTAGGATGGGACATTTATACATGCTCTGACAGCAAATTTTTGGTTTTCTTTGGCATCCTAAATGTTAAAATTCGAGTCCATAGACTTAATTTCTTTTCCTTTTTTTTAGTGCTATACATTTCCTTTTGTTTTTAATAATACTGTTCCTGACTACCAAAATAATACATATGTAATGTAAAAATTTTTAGACGTACAAAGGATGAAATAAAAATCATCCACAGTCCCAGAACCTAGAGATAACCACTATTAACATTTTGGTAGATTTTTTTTTTTTTTTAACTCTTATCCATAGTCCTGTATACATCTTTTTGTAATCCTGAGATCATATAGTAGCATTATCTTGTAATCTCCTTTTTCCATTTAATAATTTCATCAACATTGTCCCACATTGTTAGCTTTTTTAAAATATGACTTTTTCCCCAGTTTTAGTGAGATATAATTGACATAGCATTATATTACTTTTATGTGTACAGCGTAGTGATCTGATATATGTATATACAACAAGATGATTACCACATTAAATTTCGTTTTATGGTTTGAGGTCTTACATTCAAGTCTTTAATCCATTTTGAGTAGATTTTTTGTGTGTGGTGTAAGATGGTGGTCCAGTGTCATTCTTTTCCATGTGGCTGTCTAGTTTTCCCAGCACCATTTACTGAAGACATTATCTTTTCCCCACTGTATGTTCTTGGCTCCTTAATTAAATGACCATATATGTGTGGGTTTATTTCTGGGCTGTCTATTCTGTGTCATTGACCCTTGTGTCTCTTTTTATGGTACTACCATACTATTTTGATTATTATAGCTTTGTAATATAGTTTGAAATCAGGAAGTGTGATACCTCCAGCTTTGTTCTTTCTAAAGATTGCTTTGGATATTTGAGTCCTTTTATGGTTCTATACAAATTTAAGGGTTGTTCTGTTTCTGTGAAAAATGCTGTTGGGATTTTGATATGGATTACATTGAATCAGTAGATTGCTTTGGGTAGTATGGATATTTTAACAGTATTCATTCTTCCAATCCATGAGCATTGTGTCTTCTTCAATGTCTTTCATTAATGTCTTATACTTTTCAGTGTACAGATCTTTCACTTTGTTTAAATTTGTTTTAGGTATTGTATTCTTTTTTGATGCAATTATAAATGGGATTGTTTTCTTAATTTCTCTTTCTGATAGTTCATTATTGGTGTATAGAAACACAACTGATTTCTGTATACTGATTTTGTTTCCTGCAACTTTATTGAATTAGTTTATTAGTTTTGACATTTTTTTGTTGGTTTTTAGGGTTTTCTATATATGATATGTTGTCTGCAAAAAGAGACAGTTTTACTTCTTTCTTTCCGATTTTGATGCCTTTTATTTCTTTTTCTTGCCTAATTGCTCTGGCTAGGATTTCCAGTGCTATGTTGAATAAAAGTGGCGAGAGTGGGCATCCTTGTCTTGTTCCTGATCTTAGAGGAAAAGCTTTCAGCTTTTCACCACTGAGTATGATGTTAGCTGTGGGCTTGTCATATATGGCCTTTATTATGTTGAGGTACGTTTCCTCTATACCCAGTTTATTGAGAGTTTTTATCCTTTTTAAAAAATTTTTTTAATTGAAGAGGATATTTGGAAATGTTTGTACTGTGTTGTTGGGCAATAAGGATATTTATTTGTAATATCCTTAATGCTTTGCAACAGGCAAGTCAAATATGGGAAATTATTTTACAAAAACAGTAGTATCTTCAATTCACATTTTAAAAAGCACAAGTGAATTTATGAATAGAGCACTTTGCAAGTGAACTCTTTGTAGATTAAATATTTTAATGCTTGCATGAATTTAAGTGAAATCTATGAGAATTATAGTGCTTAAATTATTTAGAAGAATATATTAAGAGGAACCAGAACTGATAATTTGTCATTTAACAGATAATCCAGTACTCTATGACAATGGCAGCTTATGAGAGAAGTAATCTTTAAAATAATTTCTCACACGATTTACAAAATTCAGTTTTAAAAAGAAGCATATTATCTGATAATCCCTTAATTCACCACATACCTGGGAAATTTTAGCTCTTTATTTACTTTCCCTTCAAATTTATTTTAACTTTTAAAAAGCTTTTTAATTTTTATTACACATTGTAAGAATAGTATGAAGACTTCCTGAATCTCTTCATCCAGAGTTACCAATTGTTAACATTTTTCCACATCCACTTTCTCACTCCCTCTTTCTCTCTGTATATATACACAGGTCATATTTTTTCTTGAAATCATTTGAGATTTAGTTGCAAACATCATACTTCTTCACCCCTAAAATTCTTGAATGTTGAACAGTGTTTTTGTCACTCAGATTATCCTCAAATATGAAGCTTTTTGGGTAGCTTTATTTTTTCACTTTTAACAGCTTTCTTGAGGTATAATTTATACACCATACAGTTTGCTTTAGGCTGCATTCTTCCTTCCTTCCTTCCTTCCTTCCTTCCTTCCTTCCTTCCCTCCCTCCCTCCTCCCCTCCCTCCTGACAGAGGCTGGTACAACGCTGCACCCGGCTGAGCGAGTGTCCTTTGGAGCTGAGAAGCTGCCTTCTGAAATCAGCTGACAGATACACCTACACAGGATGCTTTTTCTCCCAGAGTTTGGGTTGAGACTGACCCACTCAGCATTTGCTAGCAGATAGTCTAAGCAAAAGGCCACATTTTTGTCCAGTTTTGTCAATGTAACTGTAAAAAATTATTCCAACTCTAAATACCCATCGCCATTTTATGATAAATAGTGTTAGCAAGATCCTAGATCCAAAAGTTAAAATTTCTCTGAATTTTTGGTCTTGAAGGAAGAAAGGTACCTTTAGAATGAAAAATAAGGAATCCAGGGCCTTTAGGACTCATTTCATTCTGCAGTAGCACGAGAGATGTTTGGATGGCTGACTTCCATTTTTGCTTTGACTTGGGGCTGTTTGCTTTTTTTTTTCCTTTTTATTGCTTGGGGATGGGTGTATTTTTACTTATTTACTAATTGTATCTAAATTATTAGCCAAGTTTTGTAGTATGTAATGCCTACTTATATATTTCTCTTTTTTACCCCCAGGGATGAACTGTAAAAGCACCATCAGCTTGACCAGTATATAATATTACAGTGGATTGCTCATCTCAGTCCTCAAAGCTTTTTGAAAACCAACAGCATCACAGCTTGTTTTGGACTTTGTTACACTATTATTTTCAGCATGAAATGTATGGTTTTGTAGGGTTTCTAGTTCTTCAAAGAGGCGCAGAAGCTGAATTGGTGAAAGAACGATGCAGAGTATAAATTTGTGTATTATTACTTTAACACGCCCACATTTTACTTAAAAATATTAAAAGACGGGGTTCCACAAAATGGAAGACTTAGTTTGTGAATTGATTTCGAGGAGTGGTTTTTCATAGATACTTAATTCTGTTTCAATATTAATTTATCAGATTGCTCTTGTGCATCAGATAACACCATTCACAAGTTAAGATTCTTAGTTTTTGGATGTCTGTTAGATGCCACTAAGAAAATAGAGATGAGCTTCCTTTTTAAAGCTTTTGATGTGGTGTCCTAGAGTAGCATGTTGTAGATACAATCAGCTGCTTTGTTACCTTAAAACTAAGCATTTGTAAATATTAAAACTTCAGAAGATGGCCTTCACAGCACTTAGCTGTTCAGATTGGACATAACTGACATAGTTCTTCCTTTCCCTCTTTAAAATTATAGGAGACTTGTAGCTCAGTATTGTTTTTTCTGTTTCTCATTTGCTGCTGATAATGTATATGAATTTACCGTGCTGTGTAAGCTGGGTCCTAGTCACTGAACAGTTTATGCAGTGCTGCTTTGCCAAATAAAGTTAAAAGTAAAAGAGGCATTGGTGGTGTTTGAATATAAAAGAAAGAACCACATGTCCCCCCGGTACGGAATGCTGACTGAGATCACAGAGATAGAATTGTGTCTCTGATGCTCCGTTTTATGAAATCTGAGTAGCATAGATTGATAGCATTAATCCAGCCGTGCATTTGTAGAATATGACTACGTTTCCGGCCCACGAGGACTACACTGCATTTGTAGAATATGACTATGCAAGGGCTACATCATTTTTCTCTGCCTAACACAGGGCTTGCCCTCTTGTAGGGGAACAGTAAATGCTGCCTGAGTGAGTGAATGAGTTGACTTCGTGTCAGGGAAGAACAGGGTCAAGGATGCATGTTCCAAAACACATTTCTCATCTATAAATAGATTTATTAACATAATGACTGGAAAATGAGTTTCTGTGAGGGCAGTAGCACTTTGGGATCTTGTTTAAATACTGTGGTCTAAAGCCTTTTATAAAAGGATCTTAGTTTTTCTAGGAGTTCTAGAACTTGAGAAAAATGTAAACTAGATCTAGCAGAACTAGTACTCCCAGCAAAGCAACCCCCTCCTGTGTGCAAATGTGTAGGATTCTGCCAAGTCCATCCTTAGAGTGTGAGGCACCTCTTCCCCACCTCTTAAAGTCTTAAGCTTTATTTGTTTAAAAACTTTTTTTTTTTTTAATTATGCACACATCTTTTCACTGGTATCTTCTTGGACAAGATCTCAGACATGAGAAACTAGCATCCGTTGGCAGCTAAAACTTGTGTTTCAGTTTCTTGCTGGCTTCAGTCCGCTGCTGTTGGTACTGCTTCTGGACCCAGGCCATGGACCCTTTGGGGGCAGGACTCAGTGTCATTTGAGGTAGTTTCAAAGGTTTTCTTTAGGTCTTAAAACTGAATTGATTCTTAAACTTATCCACTAGTCTGTATCCTTCATAGCCATTGCCAACATTTTATTATATGTAAATCCCTTATGTTAGGTCTTGGGGCTAGAAAAACGTGCTTAACTCTCAAGGAGTTTACAATCTGGCCGAGGGGACAGTTTATAAATACAGTAGGACCAACTGCCACGTCATTGGTATAGACAAATGCCATGTCACGCATTACTGTTGGATTTTACACTTTTGTGAATTAAAATTTTTAAATGTTGAATAAACAGTGGATTTTAAGGGAGCATCGATAAGTGGCAGAGACAGCAATAATGGATTTTAACTAGGTCTAAGAGCTTTCCTTTTAAGAGCTAAATTTATATATGTGCTGGTCAGAGATAAGAAATGTCTCTTTAATCTTTAGGATTCACAATCTCTAAAATATTTTAGCATTCCATTTTTTCTTAATAGAAGTGATTCCTTCATACAGTATAAAGAAGACAATGAAAATATTTTTAAAAGTTCCAGTCTTGTGAGATCCTATTGAAACAAGGTGTTTTTACAGATTTGACTTTATTAAAGGACAAATCTAGCTCCTAGTTAAGAATTAAAATTAAGAATTCCAGTTTCTATTTTTTTTTAATTCTTTGTCAGATAATTTTTTTTTTTAAGATTTTATTTATTTTATTTCAGAGAGAGAGAGAGAGAGCACGAGAGGCGGGGAGTGGGAGAGGGAGAAGCAGACTCCCCGCTGAGCAGGGAGCCCGATGTGGGGCTCTATCCCAGGACCCTGGGGTCATGACCTGAGCCAAAGGCAGACGCTTAACGACTGAGCTACCCAGGTGTCCCAAGAATTCCAGTTTCTAATGAGGGTTTCAACTCTTTCCCAATCAGTAACATTAGGGAAAAAAAATGACATTTTAGGAAAATAATACATTGTCTGTGCAAATATTTAAAATCCTATTGCCCTAATTTTTAAAAATAGCCATTGCTAAAAAAAAAAAGTCAATTACACTTTTTAAGTTGACCATAATGTATCTATCCTAAAGCATCTTTAAAAAATCAATGTATTTTAAAATAGGATAACAAATAATGTAATGCTCATGAATTTTTTGAAACCATTCTTAGCATCGGATTGTCAGCCAAGAAATAGAGCTTCTCCCTCATTAGAGAGGGAGGTGTTTCTAGTTTTCAGCTAAATGTTAACAAATTTTCCCGTAGTTTGGTATGGCACGAAAAGAGCTCATATGACCATGGTAATTGAATACTAATGTTGTAAACAAAATATCAAACATCTGTAATTTTTTAAATGTTCTAAATGGGGTTCAAAAGGCCAATAACTTAGGTAAGTGCTAAGTCTTTGAGGGTATAAATCATCACTTCCTACAAATTTTATTGAGTTATTTAAAGCACTAGCAAACCAAAGTGTTCTGATCAGATTTCAGTTTCATGTCTCTTGAGTTCTCCTACCATTTTTCAGGAAGATGACCGTGTTTTGTCCCCATTGTACTTAAAAGGGTGGCTCAAATAGATGGCCGGTAAGAAAATCCTGCGTGAAGAAAACTGGCTGGCCCACGTGGCCGGCAGAAATTCACGTCTGTGTCCTGTAATATCATAAAAATGAAACAAGTCCAACAGTTTCCTTATCTTTAATCCTTCTATCAGTGCTGTAATAGTAGGTGTTACTTCCCGTCCTCAGACTTCCACCTTTGTATCTAACTGTGATGTCTGAGCCAGGACTCCATGAAGCGTTGCCTTGCTTGGTGGAAGAGAAAACATCTGCCTTCTAGTTCCCATAGATGCTATCCGGAGCCGGGGAATCCCTCTCTTCCTCTCTGTCTTTTCCTTTCCCCTCCCTTCCTTTCCTGACATGACGTCCGAGGGCTGCTGGAGCTGAAGAACTCATTCTTACTCAGTGGGAGTGTCCTAATAGGATGGGCATCACAAGAATACTTTTTGTCCCAAGGGCAGGTGATCGCAACACTGAAGACATTTTAAATATGAGAGTGCAGCAACCCAGGGGTCTGGGGCAGCTGAGGACATTTATATTTGAATTTCCACTCCCCAAACACATCACTGTGCCCCACCCCCACAGGATCACATCACAAAGAGTCTTTTTTTTTTTTTTTTTTTTACCAGCCCTATTTATTTAGGGTTTTGGTGATAATCCTGTCAAGATTTAGTTTAGAAATTACATTGTAGATGAAAGAGCCTGTAGATGAAAGATGAAAGTAGCATTTCCATGTTAACACAACTGTGTCAGTTGTAAATAATTTATAAAAAAAGATATTTTCTGGGGAAAAATACCTGCCTTCTTTAGGATCTTGGCTCCTTTATGTGATTAGCTTGTAGGGAACAGAGTTGGATCAAGCAGGCCGGAAGTTACAAGTGGGGGTGTCAAGGAGTGTCAGACCATCTCCCCTCAACAGCAAACAACATTGAAGGCACGATCTCAGATTGCACAGTTCATTGTTCTGATTTCTTCGTTCTTCTACACATACATCTCTAGATTACACATTTAGAGATATTTCTAAATCTCTGTTTTCATCTGTGAAACTGCTTTGTTATTAAATATGAGAACATAGCTTTTTGATTTATTTGGAATTTTGGGTCTTCAGTCATATGAAATGATGAATGAAAATAAAAGAACTTTTTTGTTTAAGTCCATATACTCAATACAATTTTCCCTAAGCTTTTTGGTAAAAGTTAAAATAATTTTAAAATGCGTTTTGAGGGGTGCCTAGCTGGCTCAATCAGAAAAGCATGCAACTCTTGGTCTTGGGGTTTGAGTTTGAGTTTGAGCCCCACGTTGGGTGTTGAGATTACTTAAATAAAACTTAAAAAATTTTAAAAGTGTGTTTTGAGAAGTTTCCTAAGTTTTGAAATGACTGTATAAAAATATCCTTAAGCTGAATGATACTGTATGTTGATCTCTTTCCAATTTACAGTGTGGTAACTCACATACAAGACTCAGAACTGAGGTGATGGGAGAATTAAAATGAGTAGGAATGAAGACACACTGAGAGAGACCTACATGAAGCAAAGGGAGAAAGCTCGGTTCTAACCAGCTCATCTCTGGACACATTCAGCTTTTTTTTTTTAAGATTTTATTTATTTGACAGAGAGAGAGACACAGCGAGAGAGGGAACACAAGCTGGGGAAGTGGGAGAGGGAGGAGGTTTCCCGCAGAACTGGACTCCGGGATCATGACCTGAGCCAAAGGCAGACGCTTAATGACTGAGCCATCCAGGCGCCCCTGGACACATTCAGCTTCTAACCGTATTTTCATCCTTGGTGATTTTATATTTAACCAAACAAACAAACAAAAACAAAAAACTGTTTGCTATCCAAGTAGCCATGAAATAGGCACTTTATTTTGGATTCTAGAATTGAGCAAGATCAGAGAGCTGAGAAAACTGGGGCCAGTCCCCAAGAAAAAGGCAGCAACACAACTGCTTAAAAAGCCAGGGAGATGAGAACACTTGTGAACAGCAAACTGCAAGCTAGGCTTTTCCCTCTTTCTATATGATGTGGGCAGTGTTTTTCATTAGAAATTGTCATTCAGTTTCAATGCCAACAGCTGCAGAAAACCTGGAGTCCAGAAAAGAAGTAATTGGAGTCACTCTGGTAAGAACAAAGTGGTGCAATCCCCAAACATGAAATTGGGGACAATAAACTTAACAGAGACCCCAAATGCCAATCTCAGGATGGGATGCTTCTGTTACATGGCATCATTGCTGTGATGTAGACAGAAGGCAGGCGACAGAGCCCGGCGCCCGGGCTCCTGGGCACACCACACCGCGGTACGTTTCCGTATGTGATGTCCAGGGAAGTCATCAGCAAGGTCTGCCTTGAACCCTAAAACTGAAGAATAGAAATATACATCTCCGCATTTGGGTTGCGGGAAAATCTAGAACAACATGCAGCAGCCGTCAGTGGCTGAGGAGGGTTGGTAAGTGCGAAGGTGAATGGTGGGGCCAAGTCACAGATGATGAAAAGGCAGCAGGAGAAAGACGAAGACACTCTGTCGTCTTCCCATGGAAGAGAACAAATCTGATCCTCGAGCAACTGGAGACATTCAAATGCTTGGGGAGGGATGGAGACTAGCTGTTGTCTACTTGTATTGAGAATTAGAGCAAAGAAGCTATATGTTTTCTTTTCTTTTTTTAAAGATTTTATTTATTTATTTGAGAGAGATAGTGAGAGCATGAGATGGGGGAGGGCCAGAGGGAGAAGCAGAACCCCCGCCGAGCAGGGAGCCCGACACGGGACTCGATTCTTGGGACCCCGGGATCATGACCTGAGCAGAAGGCAGACACTTCATCGACTGAGCCACCCGGGTGCCCAGCTGTACATTTTCTGAAAGGTGGCTTACATGGGCCTTTTCTCTCTCAGGAAAAGACACGTGAGACACAAGAACATGTTTGAGCAGTAAGTTGTGGACAATCTTCCCTTTAAAATTATTTTTAAATTATCTTAGATGCAGAACTCCTCCAATCAGATACTCACAGATAAGGTAACTTTAAAAAGTCCCATTCAGTCCACCTGACAATGTAACTATTTTGTAGGCCTTGATTCTCCTTTAATTCTTAATTTCCCCCTTTGCAAGATAAGGTTGATATGATTAAATCCAGGTGATACAGTAACAGCTCAGTAAATAATAGCAACTCATGATGATGATTAAATTAAAAGGTTATTTTAAAAAGGCATAAGAATAAAATAAAATTTATTAAAGGGATATTGTACACATGGATATGGACATATTTTCTCAAGTATTTCAACACCATAGCAATGCTAAACTGTGTTTAATTTCTTCATGTATAAAAAGATGTGCCGAAAGATGCATGCCTCATCGGTTTTAATTTTATTGGGTATGGCTATCGGTGACACCTTCTCTAGAAAAGCAAACTGCAAAGCGGCACACAGAGAGTACAGATATCCGAAGTTCATTCACACAGTCATTTCTCCAGTCTGCTCTTGAGGAGAACTTCAGATCTTTGCTCAATTCTAAACATTCAACAAAATGCTTGGACCTCTTGGGAAATAAAAGTAACAAATTTCTTTGTTTTTCTAGAACTAACTTTCCATTTATTAATGTAGTCTGTTATATTTCTGACCCAGATTAAGCCCTTTGCTAAAGGGACAACTTACCTCAGTCTGAAAATAAAGTGTTCTACAGTGTTTTCAAGTATTTTAGAAGATTTGCCAGTTCTGATAAAAAGCCATATTATATACATAGTAACATCATGTGAGTGTAGACAGGCACCACACGATAGATTCCTCTCAGGAGAATGATTTCTAGGATGTGTATAATCCCGGCATGAAGTGATGATGGGAATAATTTGCCTTTAAAATCCTACGGATTGATTAAAAGGGGAAAGATGCTAAACTAGATGCCAGTTTTCTGTAAAGATGAATTTGTGCAAGACTGCTTTATGCTCTGGGAATATGTAAGCCTGGCATTGGCCGATTGCACATTATAACATTTTACAGCACTAAACAAATGATGGGAGAAAACTGGCCTATTCCATTAGATGAAAGAACCTGCTGATACTTAAACATGGGACATTTTTACAAAAGCTGCCCCTAGAAATCTACTCAGTGTTCTGCTTTTCAATTTGAATGCATTTTTCTCTTCCATCGACACAGATTCCTGTTGAAAACCAGTGACTGTATAAATAAAGCTGCTGTGTCCTGGACCATCTAGCAGGGTCGAGTAGATTCGAGAAAGTACTAATGGTCGTCCTGGCACGTTGCCCTCAGCTGAGTTTGCGTTCAAACGTTTGACTTCCGCCTCTGCTGTCACCATGACGTCCTGCCCCCCTGCAGGACCACGTGATCTGAAGTCAGGGTGTGTTCTCCCAAAGGCAAGCCTGAGGGGCAGCCACCCAAGGGACCTGAGGTCAGAGGCACTGGGATAAACTCACACTCACCTGCCCTGACACCTCCTCGACATGCTCACGAGGGTTATACTTTAGACATTGCTGCCAGAGGGAGCATCTCATTGAAGGTCTAAACTCACTTGAGATCCATTCTCAGAAATAGGTTTTGAAGGGGAGAAGAGAAAGGAGAGCACTGGAACAAGAAGGCCTCCGAACAAGAGAAAGCTGCGCGTAAGTGGCCCAGGGCTGCTGGGGGCCAATGGTTGGCTTCTAAAAGGTAAAGGGTTAATGTTGCCATTCGAAGGCCACTCCTCGAGAACCAGGATTTTCTGCCTTGGCTCACTGCAAATTGCTATTTTTCAGGGACAGCTTACCTAAGTCAGAATTAGATTTGTGAGTCTTTACTCATATAGACTCCTCTCTGAATTTCAAAACATTTCCATACTCCCCAAAGAAACTCTTTCTACAATAAATTAAAAAAAAGGTTTGGGGTTTACAGAATATTCTGGGGTTTCAGTATTTTTCTTAGCCCAGTTCAAACCAAAGAGGTTATAAATATCCAGAACCAATCTATGGCTAAATTATAAGGAAAACATGGTCGCCCCCAGCTATGTAAGTGACACTTATTACAGATACATCCCGTTTATGAGGTAGTCAGATTCCTCAGACGTAATGGGACGAGCTTTCTTCAGCTTCTGTTTCACCAGCCGTAGGCGGCACGCGACCATGAGAAGCAGCAGCGCCGTGATGGCCAAGCCCAGGGCCAGGGGTAGAACCGCACCTGTGAAGCGGTTAGACATGAACAGGGCAGGTCAGTGATCAGCCACAATAGAGCCACAGTTTACGGTACGATGAGCACTTTGCAGGCACTGCTCTAGTTCATCCGAACAACTCCATTACGTAGGTACTTGTACCATTTGCCATTTTATAGATCAAGGTGCGGAGATTAAGTCATGGGTCTAAGAGCACCTGGCTTGTAAATGGCAGGCGCAGTTCTCAAACCCAGGCTTCTTTCAAACCAGATTCTGTACCGGGTTCCTACAACATGTGGGTAGTGTCAGTGGGCACCAAGGTTGCAGCCGGATCCCCCCCAGCCCCCCTGTAACAGACTCTAAGTGGACAGCGGTGAAGACATGGCGGCCACAGGAGCGTGTTCATCGTAGTCACAGATGGTATTTGTGGATCCATCCATGATTATTCTCTCAGAATAAGTATGGACTAATTCCTGACTTCTTGTAGGGTTTTAAGAAATTTATTTTCTTTTCGAAATCCAGAGAACCTACCCTCAGCCAGTAAGATCTACTATTGAGAGCCAACTGCAAACTATGCTGGTGTAATTCTGGCTAAGGGTACTTGAAGAAAAAAATCTCTCTCATTCTCCTTCAAAGGGTCTCTCCTGGGGGTTGTGTCCTAGACACCCAGACGAGAAGCGAGAAGTGGCCTTTCGAGGCCAGCAGAAGTCTGGAAGGGACAGGGTGTGCCCCGGCTCAGTCTTCCTTATCAAGCTCAGTAGGCTCTATTCTTAGTCTGATCTACTCTGGAGTCAGACCAGGCTTGGAGACGATATGGTGGAGCTACTTTTAGCTGCAGGGGTCTTGCCAACTCGTGGAATTAGAGGGATAAAAATGCCCATCGCATAAGCTGATTCTATAACCTTTCATCTCGTTCCTTTCTTCACTCATGCAGTGTTCAGTCAGAGCTATGTGCCTGACACTGAGCTCAGTGCTGGTGACCAAAGATGATAAGCCCATATGCTATAGAGTCCCGGCACTGTTCTAAGTGCCTTTTGTTTTTTTTTTAAAGAATGATATATTTTTTAAAGATTTATTTATTTATTTTAGACAGAGAGAGAGAGAGAGAGTCTTAAGCAGACTCCAACACAGGGCTTGATCCTATGACCCTGAAACCATGACCTGAGCCGAAACCAAGAGTTGGACACCTAACCGACTGAGCCACCCAGGCGCCTGCACTCTTCTAAGTGCTTTATGGTATAAATCATTTAATTCTCAGAACCACCATTTGAGTTGGTACCATTATTATACCTATTTTGCAAGTGAAGGAACTAAGATACCAAGAATGAAGTGACTTGTCTGAGCTTGTCAGGTCAGTGGTGCAGCGAGGACAGGGCCGCAGGCAGGGCAACTGCAGACCCACCACCGTACAGAACTTCTTCAAAAGGGAAATGAGATCATGATTTTTAATGATTTCAGGTCTGGGTAGACAGACATTTAAGTGAAAAAACACCATTAAGTACTATAATTACTGTGACAGAATTAGATAAGAAGTGCAGATGTAAAAGGAGTGGTTTGTGTATCCAGTTCATAGGATTTTTGCTCCAGTGGTTTAAATGTATGATGGAGCTCCTTTGGGGTGGGTGGGGGAGATAAATGTATTTTCTGACATTTTTGGATTGAAATGCCTATACATGATTCAGGTAGAATTTTCTTTAGGTTTCTGGAATTTTTTTTTAAAGATTTATTTATTTACTTGAGAGAGAGAGGGCGAGAGACAGCACGCGCCCATGGTGGGTGGGGGGCAGAGGGAGAGAGAGAGAGAGAATCTTAAGCAGACTTGCTGCTGAGTACGGAGCCGATATCACGACCCTGAGATCGTGACCTGAGCCGACATCAAGACTCAGATGCTTAACTGACTGAGCCACCCAGGTGCCCCATAGGTTTCTGGATTATTTGGGCCTAAATATGTGAGAGTCCTTAGTGTCGAGGTCGTGGTTGCAGCCACAAAGGGGATGAGATTGCCAGAGAGAAAGGGAGGAGGGGGAGGGCCAGGAGAGAGGCCCTAGGAAACACCAACATTTAAGAGGGCCAACAAAAGACAACCTAAGAGAACAGAAAGAGGTGGATCAGAGAAGTGGCAGCGCAGCCAAGGGAGAGGGGAGCCTCAGAAGCACAGGGAAAAGACTTTCAAGGAAGCACTTGGCTGAACCAAATGCTAAGAAGAGGTCAAGTGAGGTGAAGCCCAGAGAGGCCAAGGGACTTAGCAATCAGAAATTCTTTTCAGGGAGACTGAAGATTGAGGGATGCTATTTTGTTTTTATGTGTTGGGAGAGATCTGAAAGTGTCTGCAGCTGTTGGGGGAACGAGCCAGTAGAGAAAGAGATTAAAGACACAGGAGAGTTGGGGCGCCTGGGTGGCTCAGTTGTTAAGCGTCTGCCTTCAGCTCAGGTCATGATCCCAGGGTCCTGGGATCGAGCCCCACATCGGGCTCCCTGCTGGGTGGGAAGCCTGCTTCTCCCTCCCCCACTCCCTCTGCTTGTGTTCCCTCTCTCGCTGTGTCTCTCTGTCAAATAAATAAACAAAATCTTAAAAAACAAAACAAAACACAGGAGAGTTAATCAATGATGGAGAAACGTACCTGAGAAGATTAGGGGCTTGTATAGGTCAGGTCAGGGGGAGACTGACCTTGGAAAGAGGGGACACTTCTTCCTTTAGTACTGAAGGAAAGGAAGCGGGGTGGGGGCAAACGGACGAATGTTCACGTTTGGGGATGAGTAGCTGAGGACGATCACTCTGCTTGTTCAGGGCAGGGAAAGGACTAGAGGCTGCCCTTCTAAATGTGTGTGATTTTTGCATAAGGATGAGCACCAGTGCTTAGGCCTCAGTGAACGGGGCTGTGCTTGAAGATCCCAATCCCAGGTCTGGGATGCAGATGCAGCCATGGTAACAACAGAGCAGACATACAATCTCGGCGAATTTTCTGTTTGCCAAGTCAGAGATGAGCTGGCTAAACTGTCAAATTGATCTCTGTGTAATGCTTTGAATACAAGGAAAATGAAATCTCCCATAAAGAACTTGCTACAATACTGCAAATTATTCTAGACTTTTCAATACTCATTTGGCATGGTTTCTTCATTGTCTTTAGTTTGGGTATTTGGAGATTTAAAATTTTCTAACCCCTTATAAAACACATCATGATATAATTTTCTCAGGAACCAGCTAAGGAGATGAATTGGGTATTCTGCTCGTATGAGTGGGAGTGACGTTCATAATACATAACAACTGGAACGGGCAATGGGCAGTTAGAACGGAGACTCTGCATACAGCCAGCCATGGGGGCCGGGCAGGCCTGGTTTCCCTTTACGTGTCCATGGGCGACAGGGCCCTTTTTATTCAAATATCTGGGGCCGGGGTAAGTCCAGCAGGCCTACAGACTGAGCAGCATCTAGGTACTTGAGGTCTGGATTATTCTGGCCATCTGTTGGTTAACGGTTATACTTTAATGTTGTCCAGATTTTACAAAGAACACTCTAGGGTAAAGAGAAAGCCTTCTCCACGTTCAGATCTATAATTTAAGAATCATCTTTTGTTCTCCTAAATCTTCTTTTACTAATTAGTTTGTGGGATTTAGGACTAAAACCTACTTTTCTACAGAACTATGTCGAATGTGTTTTCTTTCTCATTAAAAACCACCAAAATCATGGAATTATGGTATTCTTCTTCTACTCACTAAATATTCCCTTGACCTCCAACACTCTTTCCTCATTCTTATTGTCTTGGGTCTTTATCGCTCGAGTATGCTGGAGAGAACTAGGTACTCTAAGATCTTTACTCTTGTAGTATAACTAACTCAAACATAATAGCCACCATTTATCTGGCTCACTGTATGAGCCACACAGTGTGCTAAATGGTTTAACTGTCCCTTTCATCCTCCCTAACAACTCTGAGGCAGTGAGAGTTGTTATCTCCCTCTTACTAATGAGGAGACTGGGATCCAGAGAGAGAAAATCGCCCACCCCAGGTCACAGAGTTTAGTGGTGGAGCAAGGGTTTGAACCTTGGCATCAGATTCTAGAGCTTGAGGTATGTATGTATGTATGTATGTGTTTGTTTGTTTGTTTGTTTATTTATTTATTTATTGTCAGAGAGAGAGAGCACAAGCAGGGGGAGTGGCAGGCAGAGGGAGAGGGAGAAGCAGGCTCCCCGCCGACCACTGAGCCTGATGAGGGGCTCCATCCCAGGACCCTGGATCGTGACCTGAACTGAAGGCAGACGCTCAATGGACTGGGCCACCCAGGCGCCCCTACAGCCCATGTTCTTAACCCCTGTGCGTGAGTATTACTCTTCCCACAGAATGTTACACCTGGGAGGGAATATAGTGATAATCTAGTCCAATCAACTTCTAAAAGAGGAAGCCAAGATCCGAAGACGTGAGGTTACTAGTTTAAGAGCCCAGCGAGGCAGCATGACAGAGGAGGGGAGAACCGCGCCGTTCTTCCGACCCACAGATCCGGTCGTGACTCCTGCAGCTGCATCTGGTAACTGCAGTTAGAGGATCTGGCATTCGGCAGATGTCTATACTCTGCAATGAATTTCCAAGTTACACATTTACCTGTTTCTGGGGCCGGGTGTTCCCCTCCTCCTCGATCGCTCTTGGACTCAAAAATATAATTTTCTTCTTTTCTGTTCTTCCCTGAGGAGCCACGATCTACAGGAAACAAATAGAACATATACTGAAGGTACAGCAGAAACTTCAGGAAACAGACATGAAAATACAGCCTTATTTAGTTTTTTAGGATGGATTTAAAGGACTTACAGAATTTATTTCTCTAGTAAACCTAGGTCTGTGTCGGATACTAACCCACTGGACAGCTCACGTGACCGGTTTAGCAATGCCGAGGATGGGGCTAGAACAAAACCGCGGGCAGAGAAAGGGGAAGAGGCAGAAGGCACCGGAAGTCCAACCGGCGCCCTGACCCTGGAGGGTGAAGGAGAGGCCTTGGCTTCAAAGTCAAGGGTAATCTCTGGACTTCATACCACAGAAAGCAGAAGCAGTCCACAGAGGTTTTTCTTTAAAAAATGAACAGTGAGCGGGAGCCTAGGTGGCTCAGTCGGTTAAGCGTCTGCCTTGGGCTCAGGTCATGGTCCCAGGGTCCTGGGATCGAGTCCCGCATCGGGCTCCCTGCTCGGTGGGAAGCCTGCTTCTCCCTCTCCCACTCCCCCTGCTTGTGCACTCTCTCTCCCTTTTTTATTTATTTGAGAGAGAGAATAAGAGAGAGCACGAAAGAGGGGAGGTTCAGCGGGAGAAGCAGGCTTCCCATCGAGCAGGGAGCCCGACGCGGGGCTCGATCCCAAGACCCTGAGATCATGACCTGAGCCGAAGGCAGACACTAAACCAACTGAGCCACCCAGGCGCCCCTAAATAAATAAAATCTTAAAAAAAAAAAAAAAAGAGCAGTGAGCATACAAAAGGCACTCAGACACACTATTTGACTTTCTTACCTCAACCCTACTTGGCAGGTATTCATTGCTTCATGTGTTCTGGTTTGGTCACAGAGGCTTGGCACCTGCTCAGGTTCTTTCGAGTAGTAAGTGGCTCAGAGGGCTGGGGTTTATTTATTTATTTTTTGAGAGAGAGAGTGTGTGCAAGGGAGCAGGGGCAGGGCGGAGCGGGGTAAGTGCTGGGAGGCACAGAGGGAGAGGAAGAGAGAGAACCGTAACCAACTGAGCCACCCAGGCGCCTCGGGGCTGGGATTTAAACCCAGGTGTGCCTAACTGCTTGTTGGCGGAAACCAGCCCTTGTGATGTAATAACGTGCTGTTAATTGCTCACTCTATTCCCTTATATTATATTATTGAGAGCAAATAGTGAGAAAGATCAAATCTTAGGATTTTATCCCAGGTCTGATGAGTCACGATTATACCATTGTATCATCTCCTATCTAGGAATTGACAACATTGTGTGCTTATTACATTGACAATATAATGAGTAATGAGCTAGTGGAGTTGCCCTCCTGCTGTGATCTCAGGGGAGACTGTGGGATAATATAATTCTCAGTGACAACATATTAGAAATGATGAACTGGCATGAGGAATTTTACTGAGAAACAAAACCAAATTTTAAAGCTTCTTTACTCATAGGTCATCAACAGGTACGTTCATAACTCCTGCAACTGAAATCAGGCTACTTAAATATAGTATTTATAAAATTCTTTGTAATTTGTACTAAGGGATATGCCTGGATTTACTAAGGATCACAAAAATCAAGAGGATAACGGAAAATTGTGAAATTATTGCAGGTACCTACTAGAGCCAGAAAGCCATGACTTAAACCGATCGTAGCAGCCCCGGGCTAACGCTGTTAAAGAGAAGGGACTGCAAATACGTTTAATTTCTTTAAGGCATCCTTGACGCTCCTTTTCACTCAGCCCCGCCAGTCATCCATCTCTGTACAGTGCAGACCCTGTCTAGGATGCCCTGTGAAATATCCCCGACTGTGGCCCCTCTTCTCTGTCCTCAAGGCCACAGCCTTAGGTGTCTGTCACCTTCAACTCAAGCACTGCAAGAACCTCTGCCCCGGGTGGGGTGTGTCTGCCCAGGTTCCTCACCCACACTGCCCAGTGTCCGTGCCAGGAGGCTGGCCCGCTCCCTCTGTTCTGCTGTGCTTCTCCATGCTACTCTAAAAGGACCCATCCAGGTCACCTGCATATAACCAGCAATGTGGGCTGTCCTCCATAAACTCCTGGCCCAAAGAGAATGAGACACATGAGAAGACACAATTGCCACAGACTCTAGAATTTCCAGGGGATTTGCCCTGCCCGAGTTGGTATTTGAAATGAGAATTTCTATTTTCTACATTTCAGGGAGGAATTCACTGTCATTTCCCAGACTGCCTGATTCACTTTTCCTAGAGGCCCACGTCTGGGACACCACAGAGAAACGCTTCATTTGCACATGTCCTATGGTAGGCTCTAACCAGAGTGGCAAGTCAGCACAAACAAGACAAAGATGGCATTTGCTTCTGCAGATAGCTTATTTCTAACGACCCTTTTACAAAAGTTAATGTCTTAGGAAATTATTTTGTCCCTTTTCTGAATGACATATTGTGCTATGTGTACATGCAGAGCCATGCATCCACAGAAGGACTTGGAAGCTGGATGGAGTTGTTTTAATTTCATTTTCAGTCACCATGGAACATGCACTGGAAGGAAGGTGGAAATACCAGCCAGAAAAGTGGCTACAATACGGGCCTGCCTTCCAGAAGCTCTATGGCTTCCTATGACCACCTGCCGACTAACAGAGACCACGGAATTGTTCTTGGTCACTATTCACCGGCAGAGCACGCTGCAGGGCTGCAAAGTAGGCAAGAGGGCGCTCTCTTCAGGAAATGTTCTGGATTGTACTAGGATAAGATCCATCCATTTCAGAAAACAGTTGATTCCTGCTATCACATTAGAGCATTAACAGGCTATTCAGCTATGCTGCTTATCAGGCTTCAACAAATTCAAACTACCTTCCCAGAAATGTTGTTTTATAGTTTCAGGATGTTTTCTCAATAAGAAAAGAGACAGTCCAGCATAATGAAAAGATGAAAGACCCACGAAAAATACACGGCACATGAAAAAGCCCTTTTGAATATCGTTTATAAGGATATCCTCTCTGGATAAAACCCCTTGCACACTAATGCAAAGGTCACAGTTGTTACTGCAGTTAGCACCGCAGAGAAGCTGAAGGGTGAGGCTTCGGCACGCTTAGCGGGGATGTGAGAAAGTGCAGGCAGAAGCCCCTGCGTCCATACAGAAACCGCACATTCTCCCAAGTCCGTGCTTCAGTCTGGGTCCTTAGGGCATCTGGTTGACCTGCTGGGCTGGACATGAATTCTCAAGTTTCAAAAAACTGGACTCACTGTGAACGTGGATATACTACTTTTCTAGCACTCTGCAGTGCCGGGAGTCAGATTTCTTTCCTCTGGCTGGGTCAGATAGAAGAGGACAGCCTTGTTCATGAGTGACGTGACCACCCAGGGAAGAGGCCCTGCAGAGGCAGGCACGTCCAACAGTTCAGCCATTGAGCCCCTGCATGCTGAGCACACAGTCTCGACCCGCGGTGCTGAGTGCACGTGGTATCCATTCCCCCTGTAACTGAGTATCTGTACACATCCTTGGTTTGATCCTTAGTAACATGCTTAGGAGAAATTCCTAATGGTGAGATAACTGAATCAAGGCACGTGCAGATTTAAGGCTTCAGAACCCTCTAGAAGATTGTACTAAGTTTTTAAAAAAAATTTATTTATTTTAGAGAGAGCACTCGCAGAGGGGAGGGGTGGAGGGAGAGAGAGTCTTAAGCAGATTCCCCACTGAGCGGGGAGCCTGACACAGGGCCTGATCTCAGGGCCCTGAGATCACGACCGGAGCAGAAACCAAAACCAAGAGTCGGTCGCTTCACCAAAGGCGCCATCCCGGCACCCAAGATTGTACTAATTTTAATCCCACCCAGAGTGCATGAGTCTTGTTTCTCTGTGCTCTGTACATTAATTATTATAGTTTTTCGCTTTGCTAATGTGACAGATGAAAAACTGTATTTCATCACTTTCTGTACTACATGATCAGTATTAATCCTAGTATCTCTTTAACAAATCTTCAATGAGTTAAGATTCTTTTTTTTTTTTTTAAGATTTTATTTATTTATTTGACAGAGAGAGACACAGCGAGAGAGGGAACACAAGCAGGGGGAGTGGGAGAGGGAGAAGCAGGCTTCCCGTGGAGCAGGGAGCCCGATGCGGGGCTCGATCCCAGGACCCTGGGATCATGACCTGAGCCGAAGGCAGACGCTTAACGATTGAGCCACCCAGGCGCCTAAGTTAAGTTTCTTTTATCCTCACAACATGTCTGTGGGGGAAGGAAGTGGCAGAAAATTTAACTTGTCCATATGTATTGTACTAGCTGATGATCTTTGAAAAACCCAGGCACAGGTTGCCAACAGTGGAGCATTTTAAAATCTATTTATGTTATGCTGGGTAGAGCCTAACTTACCTCACATGAAATTGGAGGCTGGGGACGCTAGTGTGGTGGTCTTAGGGATGGGGAGGGAGGTGATAGTTGCTGTCTCAACAAACTGCATGTTGTGAGGGCCCTTTCAAACATTTTCAAAGTTCTGTCCTTCTCTTCCCACTTTCTTCATCCTGGACTTTCAAATATTGTGTTTTCTTTCTTCACCCATCCCCCACCTACCTCCCCTCTAGCACCCATCAGTTTGTTCTCTGTACTTATGAATCTGTTTTTTTGTGTGTGTTTGTTTTTTAAAAAGTTTTTGTTTTTGATGGATTGTAATAACACAAGAATATACTCCTGAGAAAAATAAAAGTTTTGTATACCTAACGTGTTCCTAATTTTGTTAAAAGTGAATAAATGTCCAAAAAACTACTAGAACTGATAAATGAATTCAGTAAAGTTGTGGGATACAAAATTAATATACAGAAATCTGGTGCATTTCTATACGTTAATAATGAAATAGCAGAAAGAGAAATTAAGAAAAAAATCCCATTTACAACTGCACCAAAAAGAATAAAATATCTAGGAGTAAACTTAATCCAGGAGGTGAAAGACTTGAACTCCGGAAACTATAAAACACTGATGAAAGAAACTGAAACTGACACAAACAAATGGAAAGACACTCCATGCTCATGGACTGGAAGACCAAATATTGTGGAAATGTCTACACTACCTAAAATAATCCACAGATTTAATGCAATCCCTATCAAACTACCAATAGCATTTTTCACAAAACTAGAACAAATAATCCTAAAATTTATAGGGAACCACAAAAAAATCCCAATGTTGTAGGATCGCCAAAGCAATCCTGAGAAAGAAGAACAAAACTGGAGGCATCACAATCCCAGATTTCAAGGTATATTACAAGGCTGTAGCAATCAAAACAGTATGGTACTGGCACAAAAATAGACACATAAATCAATGGAACAGGATAGAAAATAAAAAAATAAACCCACAACTATATGGTCAAAGGAAGCAAGAATACACAATGGGGAAAAGACAGTCTCTTCAATAAATGGTGTTGGAAAAACTGGACAGCCACATGCAAAAGAATGGAACTGGACCACTTTCTTATACCCTACACAAAAATAAACTCAAAATGGATTAAGGACCTAAATGTGAGACCAAAACCATAAAATTCTTAGAAGAAAACATAGGCAGTAATTTCTTAACATCAGCTGTAGAAACATTTTTCTAGTTATGTCTCCTTAGGCAAGGGAAACAAAAACAAAATTAAAGTATTGGGACTACATCAAAGTAAAAAGCTTTTGCATAGCAAATGAAACCATCAATAAAATGACAAGGCAACCTACTGAATGGGAGAAGATATTTGCAAATGATATATCCAGTAATGGGTTAACATCCAAAATATATAAATGATTTAATAAACCTAACACCAAAAATCCCCACAAAAAAACCCCAAAAAACAAATAATCTGATTAAAAATGGGCAAAACATCTAAATAGACATTTTTCCAAAGAAGATATATAAACAGCCAACAAACACATGAAAAGATGCTCAAGACCACTAATCATCAGGGAGATGTAAATCAAAACCACAATGAGCTATCACCTCACACCTGTCAGATGGCTAAACACAAAAAAACAAGTAATACAAGTGTTTGCGAGGACGTGGGAAAAAAAGAATCTTTGTATACTGTTGGTGGGAATGTGAACTGGTAAAACCACTGTGGAAAACAACACAAGAGATTCCTCAAAAAATTTAAAATAGAATTACCATATGATCCAGTAATTCCATTACTGGGGTATTTACCCAAAGAAAACAAAACACCAATTCAAAAAGATACACGAGCCCCTTTGTTTATAGCAGCATTATTTACAATAGCCAAGACATGGAAGCAACCCAAGGGCCCCTCCATAGATGAATGGATAAAGAAGAGGTGGTATATATACACAATGGAATATTACTCAGCCACAAAAAAGAGTGAAACCTTGCCATTTGCAACAATGTGGATGGACCTAAAGGGTATTAGGCTAGGTGAAATAAGTCAGACAGAGAAAGACGAACACCACACGATTTCACTCACTGAAATTAAGAAACAAAACAAAGAAAAAAACGAAACAAAAACAAAAAAACAGATTCTTAAATACAGAGAACAAACTGATGGTTACCGGGGAGGTGGGTCGGGGAGGGGTGAAATAGGTGATGGGGATTAAGAGCACACTTATCAGGAGGAGCACTGAGTAATGTATAGAATTGTTGAACCACTCTATTGTGCACCTGAAACTACAACGCTGGATATTAATTATACCAAAAAAAAGTGAATAAATGCGTGTACGTATGCATATAAATTAAAGTGAACAGAAAAAATGCAACAAAATATTAATGGTGAATTTTGCTAGATGGTCTTAATTTTTTTCTTTATGTTTTTCTGTACTTTTCAAATTTTCTACAGTAAATATGTATTACTTTAATCATTAGGAAAAACAATATATATATTATGAATAATAACTGGACTTTTATTTTTTATTTTTTAAAGGTTTTATTTATTTATTTGACAGAGAGAGACACAGCGAGAGAGGGAACACAAGCAGGGGGAGTGGGAGAGGGAGAAGCAGGCTCCCCGCGGAGCAGGGAGCCCGATGTGGGGCTCGATCCCAGGACCCTGGGGTCATGACCTGAGCTGAAGGCAGACACTTAACAACTGAGCCACCCAGGCGCCCCATAACTGGACTTTTAATCTCTCTGCGTCTGTGAAACTCCATTCTTTACATCTTCATAGCCAAAGTCAGAGGCTTATTATCAAAAAGGACAAAGCAGAGACTGCAGATATATTTCAAATTGAGTGCTGGCTCCCATCAAGTGGTGGTGCAGCCTGGAGTATTGTTTTCAAAGAAATTCTGCGGCTGAGTCCTCACCACCCGGGAGACAGCACTGGGATCAGTCTCTGGCCGGGATGAGGGCACAAGCATCAGGCTATGGATCATTCCGGAAGCTCTCCCCGCGTTACACAGGGGCTTCAAGGCCGTCTGGTTGAAATCCCTTCCTAACTGCTGAGGGAACAGGTCCAGAGTATGAAGCAGCTTGCTCAATGCTCTAAAGGCAGAGCCAAGCCTGGACCTAAATTAAGGAGACGTGGGCTTTGGTCTGCACTCTGCCTTCAGCTGATCCACTCACCGTCACGTGAGCCTCTCTACCGCAGAGTCGCAGCGAGAGTCCATCTGTCCTGGCCTCCGAGAGCTCCGTCCTGTCCGCCAGCCCCTCATCCCTTCAGCCTTCCTGCCCAGAACCCCGGTGTCCCCTGACTCTGGCCTCAGGGAGCCAGACCTTCTCTTCGGAGAGGACGGACTAAAACAGTGGATGGACTGACTGACTTGCCCAGCAGATGGCAGTACGAACAAGGAAGAGACCCAACGCAGGGCTCTGAAAGCACCTAAATCTGAGCCCATCGCGGAATATTTTGTGCGTGTATCTGTAGAGAGGCACTGAAAATCTAAACAGTAGTGCGCGGACATGGCCTCAAACGGCAACACCCAACAGGCAACCCAAAGCTATGGGGCCTACCGCACCCAGCCTGGGCAGGGCTATTCCCAGCAGAGCATCAGCCCTACGGACAGCAGAGTTACAGTGGTTACGGCCAGTCAGCAGACACTTCAGGCTACGGCCAGAGCAGCTATGGTTCTTCTTACGGACAGACCCAGAGCACAGGCTCTGGCGCTCAGTCAGGTCCCCAGGGATACGGCTCAACCAGGGGCTGTGGCGGTAGCCAGAGTTCTCAGTCGTCTTACGGGCAACAGTCCTCTTACCCTGGCTACGGCCAGCAGCCAGCTCCTAGCAGCACCTCGGGAAGTTATGGTAGTGCTTCTCAGAGCAGCAGCCACGGGCAGCCCCAGAGTGGGGCTGTGGCCAGCAGCCTGGCGATCGTGATGGACAGCAGCAAAGCTCCCATAACCCCCCTCAAGGCTATGGCCAGCAGGACCGTGGGGGCCACGGCCGGGGCGGTGGCGGTGGTTACAACCGCAGCGGCGGTGGCCATGAAGCCAGAGGTCGTGCAGGTGGCCGTGGAGGCAGAGGTGGCATGGGCGGAAGTGACCGTGGTGGCTTCAGTAAATTTGGTGGCCCTCGGGACTAGGGATCACGTTATGACTCTGAACAGGATAATCCAGACAACACCGCCATCTTCGTGCAAGGCTTGGGCGAAAATGTTACAGTTGAGTCTGTGGCTGATTACTTCAAGCAGACTGGTATTATTGAGACAAATAAGAAAACAGGACAGCCCATGACTAGTCTGTCCACAGACGGGGACACGGGCAAGCAAAGGGAGAGGCAGCAGTGTCCTTTAATGACCCACCTTCTGCTAAAGCAGCTACTGACTGGCTTGATGGTAAAGAATTCTCTGGGAATCCCATCAAGGTCTCATTTGCTACTCGGCGAGCAGACTCCAACCGGGGCGGGGGCAATGGTCATGGAGGCCGAGGACGAGGAGGACCCGTGGGCCGTGGAGGCTACGGAGGGGATGGCGGTGGCCGGGGAGGATTCCCCAGTGGAGGGGGTGGTGGCGGTGGCCAGCAGCGAGCTGGTGACTGGAAGTGTCCTAATCCTATATGTGAGAACATGAACTTCTCTTGGAGGAATGAATGCAACCAATGTGAGGCCCCTAAACCAGATGGCCCAGGAAGGGGGACCAGGAGGCTCTCATATGGGGGGTAACTATGGAGATGATCGTCGTGGTGGCAGAGGAGGCTATGATCGGGGCGGCTGCTGAGGCCGAGGCGGGGACCGTGGGGGCTTCCGAGGGGGCCGGGGTGGTGGGGACAGAGGGGGCTTTGGCCCTGGAAAGATGGACTCCAGGGGTGAGCACAGATAGGATCGCAGGGAGAGGCCGTATTAGCTTGGCTCCTAAGGTTCTGCAACAGCTTTTCTTCTTGTACCCAGCGTTACCCTCATTATTTTGTAACCTTTCAACTCCTGATCACCCACGGGTTTTTTGTGTCGGACTATGTAACTGTAACCATACCTCTGGTTCCCATTAAAAACCATCGTTTTAGGTAAAAAAAAAAAAAAAAAATCCTAAACAGTAGATAAACAAAAGATTGGAAAGAAATATACCAAAACAGTAAAAGTTGTTTTCAGTAAGGGGTGGTGTTTTAAGTCATTTTCCTTTTTTATTATTTGCATCTCTGCAATGAACAAAAAATTTTCATCAAGAAGTTATTAAAATAGTGAGAGATTATTTACGTATAATGTAGGCAGAGTTGGAGTACCGAAAAGACATTTACAAAAGTGTACAGAAATGTGAGATTCTATATTTCTGTCTATGTCATCAACAAATACAAATGTGCAAAAATAAATTTAAGATGATAGAATGCTAATGCTTCAGCAGTGTGAATATATTTAAAAATCTTATTAGCCTTATTAGAAAGAACAAAAAATTACAGATCTAGTTAAACTGGGGACAAAACACTGAATTACTGACACATGCAATCATTTCCATATGATATATTTTCTTCACTTTCACTTGCTTAGTGTGAAGAGGATTTACATGAATACAAAGGGGTTATGCTGCTTCATCTCAAAATTAACACTTAAAACCTAAAATTTAACACTTAGGGCATTTGTTTCCTTAATACAGGTGTTGAAATTGCCTAGTTCTAACTTACTTACTAATAAATGTACTGGTATCTCTGGAGTATGTATGAATGTATTTAGGAGGTGTTCTTTACTATAAATAATCAGTGCAAATAGATTTTTTTTTTCCTTTTTGGCCAAATTCTTCATTTTAACTCTCTTCTTTCTTGTATTTCCTTAACACTCTTCAAATATAACCTGAGTTTTGGGGCACCTGGGTGGCTCAGTCGTTAAGCATCTGCCTTCGGCTCGGGTCATGATCCCAGAGTCCTGGGATCGAGCCCCACATCGGGCTCCCTGCTCAGGCGGAAGCCTACTTCTCCCTCTCCCACTCCCCCTGCTTGTGTTCCCTATCTCACTGTATCTCTTTCTGTCAAATAAATAAATAAAAATCTTTAAAAAAAGGACACAAAGTTAAAAAAACAAAACAAAACAAACAAACAAAAAAACAAATATAACCTGAATTTTGAAGCCAAGCGTCACTATAGAACATGAGGCTGTTTCTGGAGCACCTGCTCAGCTCCTTACCTGGCATCACAGGATCAGTTTGACTCTCTGGTCCCCAAAACATGGAATGATTCCTCTTCTCTGTATTTGATAACGCTGGTGGCTGGTTTTGGACAGTGACTTTCTGGAACTTCTCCAAGAAGGAGCTTCCTGCTGCATCTTTGCTTGGTCCTGTGATTCTAGGCTGGGCAGTCGCTGTGTGGGTCACCATCTTCTGGTCAAGGCTCACTGGAATACGGAAGAGCTACTGTTAGTTGTTGGGTTTCTTTTCTGAACTGTAATTAAAACCACTAAATTTGGTGGGGCGCCTGGTTAAGCTGCTGGCAGACTCTTGGTTTCAGCTCAGGTCATGATCTCAAGGTCATGGGGTCAGCCCCATGTTGGGCTCTGAGCTCAGTGGGGAATCTGCTTACCTCCCTCGCCCTCTGCCCCTCCCCCCCTTCCTCTCTCTCTCTCTCTCAAATAAATAAATAAATCTTTAAAAAAAACCCCAAATTTGCAGTAGATTTAAAGTCATGGATATTTGGGAATAATAACCATCTAAGACATGTCAGAGCCCCATAAAAAACTTCTCTCTTTTCAAATGGGTAAACTGTTTTCTCTTCTTCCAATAATTGACTTCCTAAATGTCACACATAAATTGACAAAAACAAAGCTTAAACCTAAGGTTGTGAGATGTTACATCTTTCTTCAAACCAGAAGCTTCACTTTACACTTTCTGAAGCTTTTCTTCTTTCTTGTGATGCCCTTCTATGTATCTGGATGACATTATAAGACGGGTTTATAGTCCTGAGTTAAGCACATCCCAGTACATCATAAATTTTCAAAATACATTGATCAAAATAAAATCTTAACTCACTTTAGTGTCTTTAAAAGCCATATTCTACACAGCTTTTTTAGGATGGGGAAGAATCTTTTTTTTTTTTAAATTTTTTTTTTTTTTTAAGATTTTATTTATTTGAGAGAGAGAGAATGAGAGACAGAGAGCATGAGAGAAAGGAGGGTCAGAGGGAGAAGCAGACTCCTTGCTGAGCAGGGAGCCCGATGTGGGACTCGATCCCGGGACTCCAGGATCATGACCTGAGCCGAAGGCAGTCGCTTAACCAACTGAGCCACCCAGGCGCCCCTAATGGGGAAGAATCTTTTGGAAAACTGAAAGCAATTTTCGAAAAATGTAAGCAATATAAAAAGTTGGACATTTATAACTCAGATTAAGACTCCTAGTGAATGCTCACCTAATGTAAGGCATAGCTTATTCACATGAAGTTATTCACATGAAGTTATAGCTGAAGTAGAAAAAGAGCAATCCTGAGTTTGCATTTTGTTATGAGGATACAGACATCTCTTCTCCCGCCTTGCCTGAAAAGGCCATGCAGCGGACTCACAATTTTGGCAGAAAGCCTCATCAGACCCATCAGGACACTGCTCCACTCCATCACAAGCCAGGGTGATGTCAATGCAACAGCCATCATCACAGAAGAAGTGGTAGCGCGAGCAAACCTTCGAGCATCCTGTTAAAAACAGTCTCAGGTCACGGGAGCGTGGGAAAGTCAACATTTCACTGCATTCTGAGTCACAAAGACTAAATGTACCATGAAATGCTTTGGGGTATAGTGATGCATATAATGGGGAAACACCCAGTAGTGTGAGCTGGAGCAACATGTTTCGAGAAAGTGAAGGGTGTCTCCTTGACCTCCTGGCTTAATTCTGAGGCATCACCACGGGCTCTTGTCTCAGGGCCATTCTCCAGGCCAACACTGCCTAAGAGGTGGGAGCAGGGAAGCAGCAGTTCTGGTCTTCTCCAGCCAGTCTGGGTTTGCTCCCTCAGGGGTCTCCCTCTGCATTCCTTTGTTCAGCCCATCAGCTCTGTGGGCCGCCTAACGCTCTCACCTGGCCATGTTCTATCAGAGACACCATTTTATACATGCTATGTCTCGCATTCTTGTTTCCTAAGTAATAATTTTTACAGACATTAACTTTCTACTATTGAACCCTATTTGTTGACTACAATACATCCTTGGTGTTATAAAGAATAAACAAAATCTTTAGTTACCAGCTGGTACGAATTTATTTTCTTCAAATAATGAAATTGTCTCCCTTTTGGAGCCGTTAGGGGTTTTTAATCTACAGTGTAATTCAGAGGAGCTACTTGTATTTTCTTGAAAGGCATTCCCCCACTCCAGATTAAGCCAACTTTACCAGACTTAGCTATACAACAACTGGGTGACTTTGACCCTGGTTAATGGAGAGTAATGGTTATCAGGCTAGAAGTAGCTCTTAAGGAACTCCATAATTTTCCAGGGACAGAAGAAACTAACAATTCTCTCAGGACATGGGAGAGCAGTAGATAATGATATTCTACTGAAACAAATGGTTGAGCATAGTATACAAGCCCAAGTGAAATCTTGGATACATACTCCATTGGGAAGCAGTTAAATTAGGTCCTGGGAAAGGAGTCCCTCTGGGTACAAGGCAGTTTGAAAATACCTTGATCCAGGAAGAAGAAGAGAAGAAATGGTGGTAGAGCTCCTGAGAAAGAAGAGGAAGCAAAGAGCTTCAGTGATGACTGAGAATTTGGGCCCAGAAAGGGGAATCTGCTTCTGTTCCAGGAAAGGAGCTTAGAGGAAAAGTGAAGGGGAACTGGGGTTACCCTGAATACCAAGCAGGATAGGGCTACTGCTCACATTTTTAAGTTCATGACATAAAAATCCTAAATATCTCAAGGTTTTACTTATTCACTGGTAGTTTTGGAGACAGATTGGTATCTGTAACTTATCCATTTATTTCTAGATTAGTGGTCTCTAATTCTTTTTGACCATGCATCTGATCAATACATATATTATTGTATACTATACGTGTAGTGTAGTAAACACACTTCTCCGTCTATAAATAATATGCATGTACTACTATACTAACATATTAAACATGTTATAAAATATACTAAAAATGTAAGGAGATTAAAAATTACTAAAAATATAAGTTCAGGTGTCTTCTTTTCCATCCAAAAAGTGTCTATCTCTGGGGGATCCTCTTTGGAGTCCACTAATCTAGATCATATTAGAAGTTTTTGTTGGCTTGGCATTTGAAGAGATTATTTTCCCCCAAGCTTGAAAACACACAGCCTCTACACTGAAAGTCAACCACATTATTCTCACTTAACCAGGGGTACATGCTTGTCTGCTTCCTCCAGAAGATGCACCCTTGGTTACCATTACAGCCGGGTTATTAACTGCAAGACCACTACATACATAACAGAGGGGAGAGAAACACCTCTCTATCCCCATTTCTGGTTTTCAATGTCTCTATGTGGTGTTTGATTACTTTCATTCATAGTATGTTATTCCAGTCTAGCCAGAGAGTGATTCCAGATAGCAGTTAATAACACAGCCATTCTTTTTTATTTTCTATATGAAGTTACATACATAAGACCTATATCCAAGTGGCCTTTCAGTAATCAAAAGTGATTCACGTAACTTTCTGTCACTTCGAATACATTTTATTATCATCTCGGAGAAAGGCCAGAAACGTACAACTGGTCATTTACCTTTGGAGCCCTGGAAAATTGGCCTGAGTAAATAAGCCAGACTGGTGCAGCGTTAGTCATCGGCTTGGACCTGCACTTACATCCCTTCCTCCCCCCAGGCACCTTGGTTGTACAGAAACAATCCCTTTCCAACTTCGGTAGGGATAGCGGGGTATTCCTGCCTTCTTCCCATGAGCTCTTTCCTCCAAGGATCAGCACGTGACTCGCTCCCTGCCCAGGTGAGCCCTGGATCCCAGGAGGACAGCCGTCTGGGCTCAGCAGTCCTGCACAGGGAGTGAGTGGCTGGAGCCGAGCCTGTGTTTCCAATGGCCCTGGTGCATGTCCAGCACGCCAAGGTACCCCCAAATGTTTTCTTTTTTCAAAGTTTTTTTTAAGTAATCTCTCCACCCAGTGTGGGGCTGAAACCCACAACCCCGAGATCAAGAGTCACACACTCTTCCAACTGAGCCAGCCAGGCGCCCCTCAAAACTGTTCTGAGTAACTGTCTGGCTGTCCCTCGGAGCTGCACGAAGTCAGCGGCCCTGCGGGCATCTGGGCCGGATCGGATTCCTGGCCTGGACACTCCTCGTGCTTGCTGTCAGGGCTTCAGAGGGCAGCGGTGGGCAGGACCTCGGTGCCAGCCAGTCCCCGGGCAGTCACCCTCCTTCCTCACAGGACCCTGGAACCTTGGCTGGACGGGGAGTCAGCCAGCCAGATCCTGAATGCTGCTTGTGTTCTCTGTCCCTGTGGAAGGCAAATTATCAAGGTTGCCAAGTTCTCAGGATTCTAAAATCTCACTTTGTTTCCCATATGCACACTGACCTATGTCGGATGGAAGACAAGACTGGCGACATACAGTCATTTTCCAATCTTTTTACCCTTATTCTTCCAGCTGCTGGCTTAATTACCATCTAATTACTGAGTCGTCAGGAATGGCAAAGACATGCTGTGGGTTTACTAGCCACTGTGAAGGCTCACTACGTGGGGCCGGGGCCGGGTCTGTGCAGCATACCACCGTCCGCCCGGTGCCTAGCACAGCTCCTGGGAAAGAGCCCCGAGTTCCTGCAGACACAGAGGAGCTGCAGGCCGAAGGGCAAGGCCCTCAGATACACACTTATCTCTGCACTTCTCCAGAAGTGAGTTGTGGGGGGTTTCCCTCTGCAATACCTCTATATTTTTAGTGCTCTCAAGTTCAATATGTATATTTCTTAAACTTGATGAGCTAATCTTAGAAACGTAGATGCTTGGGAAAGTAAGAAACATAGATAAATGAGAAGGGCGAGTTTATATTGTGCAACAGATTATGAGAACAATCACAGATATGTAAAGCTATAAGTGTATCTGTGTAATGTGTCCATGAAAAATTTTAAATAGTCCTTTTAAACTGACACATGCACAATTTAAAAGGACTATTAAATTTTGTTTTAAATACGCTTCTTAGCTGCACTCTCTGAACATACATATCAAATAGGCCGCCTTTCTTTAAACAAGATCCTCTCCTGTGCAGGACTGTTGAATCTCAGATCTGTACCTCTGAGACAAATAATGCAAGATATGTTAAGAAAAAAAAAAAAGAAGAAGAAGAAGGTAGCGGGAGGGGAGGAATGAAGCGGGGGAAATCGGAGGGGTGGACGA
>NC_138376.1:115916357-115924962 GCF_054177405.1 Leptonychotes weddellii
TGGAGCCTATTTTTGTTGTCATATTTTTAGAAAAGACTCTTATTTAACAACAACCAAAAATAGAACGGAAGAGGGGCGCTGGGGTGGCTCAGTTGGTTAAGCGACCGACTCTTGATCTCAGCTCAGGTCTTGATTTCAGTGTGTGAGTTCAAGCCTGTGTTGAGCTCCATGCTGGGTGTGGAGTCTACTTAAAAAAAAGAAAAAAAGAAAGAATGGAAGAGCCCATGGAATGCAGTCGGAATATAAAATGCCAGTGTAATACCATTCTTCTGTGACTAGCTGGTATCTGCCGGCCACTGTGAATGCAAGGGAATGACTTTCCCCTCACCTCCCATGGAGAAGGCCACAGGGAGCACGGTCACCGAGACGTTGTCGGAGCTTCTCTGCCCGGCGGTGTCCGTCACAGTGAGCTGAAAGGTGTATGTTCCCTCTTGTAAGTGGGACAGCTTCAGGGTTCCTGACTGAGGTACCTGACACCCAAACAGGAAACAGCACATTTAGTTAAGAGAGCTGAGGCATGGGGTCCAGCATCATCCATTATCCTTGGAGGAGTCCCATGACTCGCCTCTCCACTCCCGGTCCAAGGATGTGAAATACTAAACCATACACTATTTTGGCAGTTTGCCCCACTTGGAATTCATGATCCTCAGTTTTATCTGGGCTGACACTATCCTTGACTCACAATCCTTCTCTTGTCCTTAGCAACCACTGTTCCCAACCTGTAACGCCTCCAAGCTCCACACTCAGTACCTGGTGTCTTCCTTCTCAGCAGATGACCTCATCTGCTTTGAGAACAAAATTAGGACTATAATTATGGCCATGAGTATGGCTCCTGCACTCACCCCATGCTGGGAATGCACCTGTTCTGTACCTGTCATCACCTCCTTTCCCCCAGCCATAAGATGAGCTGTCCCTCCTGGACCCCAGGCCAATCCTCCATCCAGGCCCTGACCTCTTCCCCCTCTCAAATGGCTCTGCTATCACTATGCTCAAGTTACTCTTGACCTAAAAACAAACAAAACAACAGCAAGTAAAACACCCTACACTCCAAGATCTTCTCCAGTCATAAATCGTATCTCCCTTCCATTTCAACTTACCTTTTCAAAACCTTGTTCATGTGGCACTTGCTGCTTCCATTCGCTCATTTCCCATTTATTCTTTATCCCACACATCTGGTTTCTTTCCTCACCATCCTCTTGAAACCGCTGGTAAAACTCACTAACAGATCTAGCAAAGGTCACGGGGTTGTCAAGATCAGCGCTACTCGCTAGCCTCACCTTCCACCAGCTCCCCCTCCACTGGCCCTCTTACTGTATTTTATAATGTGGCCACTCCTGGGTTCTGGAACTCCCAACTTCCCGGGCTTCTGTTTCTGTGTTTGAGTTTCCCCAACTATTCCTTACTGATCACCCTCATGGACTTCACTTCTGCTCACTTCCTAAACCCAGGGCCCCATCTTGATCCTCTACTCTTCTCATGCCACTTTTCTTTTTTATTTTATTTATTTTTGTGAGAGAGAGAGAAAGAGAGCACGAGCGGAGTGGGGGGAGGGCAGAGGGAGAAGCAGGCTCCCTGCTGAGCAGGGAACCCGATGTGGGACTCGATCCTGGGACCCAGGGATCATGACCTGAGCTGAAGGCAGACACTTCACCGACTGAGCCACCCAGGTGCCCATCTCATGCCACTTTTCAAGGAACCTTCTGCTCATGGCAAGAGCAATAGCTTCTGAGGCTCAGTTCTACATTGTGATTTTGGGAGTCATTTTTGGATGCTCAATCCAACTACTATATTTTTCAGCCCTCCAAAGATACTATAATGGTTTAATATCCTATTTTTCTAGGAAAAATCCCTTTTTGCTTAAGCGAACTAGTCTGGATATCGGCTACAAATGAATTCTGACCATTACACGGTTTATTACAGGGACGCATTAACGGACTTGAAAGTACAGAGAGTTGTTGCCCTGTTAGAAGTATCAGCTGCTGGTTTGTATTCATGAAATCCTAGAATTGAGATTCCTGCACATGACCCTGGCTTCGAGGCTTTGTCAGGACTACGTACACACGCGAGCAGAATGCTTTACAATCACTCAGAGGCAATGTAAGGAGATACAGTTGTTGCCACACTTTAGGCTGCTCAGAAATCAGTCACCAGAGCTCCTGTTAAGCACAGATTGCCCAGCCCAGCCTGAGAGTCTGAGTCAGAGGGTCTGAGCGTGGGATCTGGGAATCTGAACGTAACAGGCACACCCAGATGATACACCGATGACGCTGGAAGAAAATGAGTGAAGTGGTTGAGAGTGGAGTCTGGCATCCAACAGAGCTGGGGTGGAATGCCAGGTCCAACCATGTGCCAACTGTGTGACCTTGTACAAGTCACTTAACCTACTTAAGTCTCAGTTTCTTCATCTGTGAAATGAAGTAATAATGGCACCTATCTTGTAAGTATCAAATGAGATAGCTACATAAAAAGAGCTTAATATAGGGCTTACATAGAATTATAAATATATATCAAAAGAGCTCGAAACATAGTAAATGCTTAGATATATCCATTATCTCCCTTGGTTAGTTCTCGACTCAAGCTGAGCCATCCAGTTTTTATAGACAGGGAAATGAAATCTCAATAATGTGACTTTCACTCACTGCGATGGTGACAGAATTGAGACCTCCAGATGCAAAACCGGCTATGAGCAGTCCCATCCCTCCCCCTGCAAAAGCTGTAGGCTGGACATCTGACAAAGAAGACCACCAGTCCTTTGTGGTTTATTTCAAAGAGATGTTAAGCAGTTTTCACTGCCACGTGGTTACATGAACTTCAGGCCCAGCTACGCTAAGAGAATATCAAACAGGGGTCACTTCTATGAGAATTAAAACACTACCTGAGGGGCATGCAGAGAGAAAGTTGAAGATGACAAGCTAATTGCAGAGTCTGCGGTGGGCAACTGATCCTCAGAAACAAGAGGGTGCTGCAATGTCTGAGAACATCAGAGATTCAGATGAGTAGGATTTAAAATGAGACAAGAACTGTGGTTTGAGACCGCAGGGTCGTATTGAACCCCTGTTGTCTTTTACATCCCAACCAATTCGTCAGGAAATCCTGTTGGCTCTACTTTAAAAACACATCCAGGGGCACCTGGGTGACTCAGTCGGTTGCGCGTCAGACTCTTGATTTCCGCTCA
The DNA here is from genome assembly GCF_054177405.1 of Leptonychotes weddellii. Taxonomy (NCBI): domain Eukaryota; kingdom Metazoa; phylum Chordata; class Mammalia; order Carnivora; family Phocidae; genus Leptonychotes; species Leptonychotes weddellii. Next base: position 115,919,533 of record NC_138376.1, read on the forward strand.
GGTCATGATCTCAGGGTCATGAGAACAAGCCCCACAACGGGCTCTGCGCTCAGTGCAGAGTCTGCTTGGGGTTATCTCCCTCTCCTTCTGCTCAACCCCCCCCCCCCTTACAAGCTCTCTCTAAATAGATAAAATCTCTTTTAAAAATCCAGAATTTAACCACTTCTCATCATGTCCACCGTCACTGTCACCACCTTGCTTTAAAGCCCAGTCTGGTCTGAGCCCACCCTGTCTCTAGCCTGAGTCACTGCAGTGGTCAAGAGATTTGCACTCCAGTGGGATTGGAGCCCAACATCCTTTTCTTCTGGAAACTTCCCCTCCCACCTTTGTCCACATGATTGTAAGGTAAGTGTCAGTTATGACTTCTCCCTATGGCTGTAGGAGTGTGAGGCTGAACCAAGGAGAGTCAATGACTGCAAGGGGCAGGAGGTGGTAAGGCTGGTGCAGGTGGTGGACTCTCACTCTCTCCAGCTCTGGCTCAGAATCAGGCAGGCCTTGCTAGGTGGCAGCAATGTAATAGGTAAGACCACTACTTATTGCTTCTTGGAACACATGGATACATGGTGGCAGATGATGACCACACTGAGGCCTGCAGCATTGAGTAAGGTGCTACAAGGGAGAGAAGCTGTCCTAGCTGGTTTGCCTGAATGCAGACAAGACCTAAGACTGCAGAAAGCCAACAGCTGAGGGCTTTGTTGCCTAGGTACCTGAGAGGAGAGGGTAGACTATAGGATTGAACGGAATGAGATTGGTAAGGTCAGGGCGACCCCGAGTGGGGCCATAGGAGTGAGGTGGAGGTGAAGTTAATGGAGATTTTAAGAGACCGGGGAGGCCCTGAAGCAAGGGATCTAGATGGGCCATCTATGTGGACACTATTATCACCCCGGCCTGTGCCTAATCTCTCTGGGTGTCAACATTCAACACACTAGTATCAAACTGAAACTCTGAGGACCTGGGGTTTGTTTGGGAAGCCTCTTTTCAATGCTGGGGCTGGAAGGACAGAGCATCCCCTGTCTAAGAGGTCATCATCCACCTGGGCTTTGGATGCCTCTCTCTGCCTTACTAGGCACCTCCTTTCTGATGTCGGAAACACTGATCCAGATCCAGACCATGGTGATAACCTTCAAAGTCCTGGGTGAGCTTAAATTTAGATCTATTCAGATTAATATCCCTTTCCCGACCCCTTTTATTCATTTAGCTAACAAAGGGTGTCTTTCCTTGAAATCAGATATTTAGAATATTTAGAACATAAGATGGATATTTTCCCTTCAAGCCCCCAGGTAATCCTTCTAGACATCTTCTCATATTTGTATGACATTGGAAAGGGTTTAAAGTATTTTACAAACATTTCCTAAGTGTTAGGGTAAAAAATATATATAGGAGAAAGAGAATAAGACAAACGTTCTCATTGTTCCTGCCAAGAGAGCAGGACAATATTTCCTGAGAACATGAACCCATTTTCTTGACACCTGGCCATAATGCGGAGTTTCTACAGACAAAAGATTAGTACTGCTTCTTTCTTGTTTCTTCTCCTACTGCCCTTCTCTCCTTCCTAAACTAGGGAAGATCAATATTGATATCTTGGTTTGGCAAGATGTGGGTAAAGTGGGTAAAGTGTACACAAGATCTCTCTGTATTATTTCTTTCTCTTTTCTTCATTTATTTTAGAGAAAGAGAGAGAACGAGCAGGGGGAAGGGCAGAGAGGGAGGGAGAGAGAGAATCTCAAGCAGACTCTGACACGGGGCATGATCTCACAACCCTGAGATCACGACCTGAGCCAAAACCAAGAGTAGAATGCTCAACCGACTGAGCCACCCAGGTGCCCCTCTTTTTTCTTTTTTTTAAGTAATCCCTACACCCAATGTGGGGCTCGAACTTACAACCCCAAGATCAAGAGTTCATGCTCTACCAGCCAGGCACTCCTCTCTGTATTATTTCTTAGAAAAGTAGAAGTACGTTACTATACAGACCACTGGGCAAATGGCCAACTGTCCTCTGGGCAAAGCCAAACCTGATTCTCATTTTTAATGGATTCTGATTTTATGGCCCTCGGTCACCATACTGAGAGGATACACATTGACTTTGAATGCTATCAGGCACGTGCAAAATGTTTGCACTATAGAATATGGATCTTTTCAATCTGAAAAGTTTAAGTCAATATAATTTTATAAGTCCTATTTGTCAGAATATTAAGATTATAGAGACAGGTACCACAGGGCCCTCATCTGTGAAGTCTTCTCTGACTTCCCTGAATTAGATTATAATCTCTCCTTCTCTGAATTCTAGCAGCACTTTATCTATATTCTTTTACAGTCTTGCCCTTTCTACTTGGTATTGTTGTTATTTAGGTGCACATCTAATATCCTCCACTGGTGTCAAGCTACATGAGGGCAATATCCCATACAACTTTTTCACGCCTTACTCCCTTGCTCCTTGCCTTGAAGAGGCCCTCGTTAATTTTTTGTTTATATACAAGTGAGTAAATCTATTCTGTTTGTAGTTCAGCTAAACTATCGGTCAAAAGAGACCAGTATTTATATCCCAAGATGTTTAGAATTCACCGTAATAGTTACCTCTCCTGGAGTGCTCATGTTATGCTCCGTGGTACGCCAAGCGTTTTATTTGCGTTTTCCCTCTTTGATCCCTTACTGAAACTCTATCAGGTGATATTATCCTCTTTACAATTGAGGAAGCTAAGGCTTAAATAATGAAACAATTTTCCCAAGTTCACCCTGCTAGGGAATTGGCAAAACTGGGTTTGAGTCCAGGTCACTTGACTCCAAATTCCATAGGCACAGCGGTTCCAGAATCCTACCTCTCTGTCAGCCCAGTAAGGCCTTCCAAGGTCCTTATTCCAAGAACCATTTCTTAGAAAGAACCCAGGCACAATTTATATACAGACTGGCCAGCTGTAATGCTCTAACAAAAGCAGATACAGTAAATCAGGTTGAAGCCCCATCTGACTGGAAGCACAGATAGATTGCAGACTCCTGGGGTTCTGGAAGCCTACTGTGCTGTCAATTTATTGTCTGAGAAGTTGTGTGTTTGTTTCTGAACAGGCAAAGAACTTCAAAGCTTCTGCCCTTACTGGAATAGAGCTTTCCTAACTCAATTTACCCAGATTTATTTATCATGAATTATGCACTTTTTGCCCCCAGGGAGATTATTTTTCAACATTTCCTTATAAGTAATTTTCTTAAAGAAAAAAATGCAATTAAATATTCAAGGCCTTGAGGATTGTGTAAAAAGAATTCATACGTAAGTGAGGGTAGGCTACATTTAAGCTCGTGGTCAACACTGAAACACAACAGCTATGAATTATTACCCTATATAAGCTAATAAAGCGCTTTGCGTACCACAGAGCATAACATGAGCGCTCCAGGAGAGGTAACAATTATGGTAATATTTACTTCTTTTCTTCTGCTTTTGCTCTCATTCCCAGGAAACACCTAGACCCTCTGGTTTTCTCAGTGTCAAAATGGCTCCTACTTAAAGTCCTTTTTGGCCTCAGACCAGAGTCTGAAAGGTTGCCTCTTCGGCCATTTGAGGAGGGAGGTTTTGTTCCCTGTTAAAGTCCTTTTGTGCACCGGTGAGCACATGGAGTGAGTCTTGGTGGTCTGGGTTTCCTTGGGAGAATCTCTAAAAGAATACTACCCAGGCAGCAACACAGTCTTGCCTGGGTATAAGACAAGGCTATCAAGAATTGTGTGAATACTATCAAAGGAAAAATGATCTCATAATAAATTGAATAATATCATCATGTTTGAATGTCTACTGTGTGTGGCTCACGGCTCCAGGGGCCTTACCTACACCACCTGGTTTAACCCCAATAATAATGCCTTGACAGGAGGACTCCTCTTATTTTCATCTTGCAAATGGCTTAAGCCATCTGTCTCACAGATAGGAAGTGGTAGAGCTGGGATTCAAAAACCACAGCATAAAGTAGGTGCTCTGTTAGAATTCTTATCTGTTTGCTCTCTTTCATTTATGACAAATTGACTCACTTGAAGGAGGAAGGAAATAGGTTAAGTGTGATATAAAACTTTCTCAGGTACCCAATTACCACTTTTCTCTTTTTTTTAAATTTAGAAACAATCTTCCCCCCATCACTCCCCCCCACCAAAGGCCTAGAATGTCTGAAATAACTTTTATTGAAGTGATTTACAATTTGTTTTTGTTTAAAGATTTTATTTATTTATTTGTCAGAGAGAGAGAGAGAGAGGCAGGCAGAGGGAGATGCAGGCTCCCTGCTGAGTAAGGAGCCTGATGTGGGACTTGATCTTAGGACACTGGGATCATGACCTGAGCCGAAGGCAGACGCTTAACCGACTGAGCCACCCAGGCATCCCTTACATTTTGTTTTTATGAAGACTAGAAATTGTCCAGTAGCCAAGAAATAATAATAGGTTATGTGTGCTTAGGATCTCCTTTGACGAGGTGCAAAGAAATTGTCAGACAACACTCACTAGCTCTTTGTAATAGCTGTATGAGTCCAGAGTGCTGAGCAATGTTGTTTCGCCCATCGTGCTAGGAAGGATGATACAGATTTAGGGGCTAGAAGAACACTTTTGGAAAGGTTAGCTGAGCAACCAATTAATTAAAAAAAAATTAATTAGTAAGTATTATTAGAATCCTAGTAAGTATATGCATAGTTCTAAGCTTTGGGAGAGAAAGGGAAAAAAATATCAAGAAAGGAATAAAGGAAGGAGGGAGGGAAGAAGGAGAAAAGGGAGACAGGGCCCCTCTGTCAGGGAAACCCCTCTTCAGCTCATCGTTCCTTCTCTCACGGAAAATACTTCTACAGGAATCTTTTATTATTGTTAGAATTCTGTTGTGATACTATAGATTTTATGTATTTCTTTGGCCTGTTATCAATGAGGATGTGTAGAAAACAGAAGACAACAGATACAGTTAGTGTTTAATCTTTAAAGACCACGGTAGGTTCTCTGGAATCTCTTGGTTAAACAACTGCAGGCTGCCTTGAAAATCCTGCTCCCTAAATTTTTATAGTCTTGTTCAGTAGGGTTTTTGTTTTTTTTTTCCTAAAAAGAGGTTTTTATTGCCTTTGGTCCACAGTCAACATTTCACATTATCTCTGGGTCCCAGGGCTCCTGGATGGTGGCCAGTCCCCGGGGAGGACCTCCGGGTGGGGATCCCTGTGCAGTATTTGGCGGAGGAACGGGGACAAGTACAGGAAGGTGGGGGGGTGGCTTTGCCTCAACCACTCAGAACTCTGTTGTCCTGCCTCAGTTTCTCCACTAGCCCCCAGGGCGAGCCACAGGTGAGTCCAAGAGGGCCAGAGAAATCCAGTTCCTCACAAGACCTCAAATATTTCGGACTGTGGCCTGGCCCTCTCCCAGGGGACCTCCTTCCTTCCCAGCATCCCCTTCCACCATCCCCCCACCACGGCCTTGCAAAAAAAAAAAAAA
>NC_138376.1:115925462-115962410 GCF_054177405.1 Leptonychotes weddellii
ACCACTCTTCTCTCATGGACCCTGACACCAAACTCATTGGAAACATGGCACTGTTGCCTATCAGAAGTCAGTTCAAAGGACCTGCCCCTAGAGAGACAAAAGATACAGATATTGTGGATGAAGCCATCTATTATTTTAAGGCCAATGTCTTCTTCAAAAACTATGAGATTAAGAATGAAGCTGATAGAACCTTGATATATATAACTCTCTACATTTCTGAGTGTCTAAAGAAACTCCAGAAGTGCAATTCCAAAAGCCAAGGTGAAAAAGAAATGTATATGCTAGGAATCACTAATTTTCCCATTCCCGGAGAGCCTGGTTTTCCACTTAATGCAATTTATGCCAAACCTGCAAACAAACAGGAAGATGAGGTGATGAGGGCCTACTTAGAGCAGCTGAGACAAAAGACTGGACTGAGACTTTGTGAGAAAGTTTTTGACCCTCAGAATGATAAACCTAGCAAGTGGTGGACTTGCTTTGTGAAGAGGCAGTTCATGAACAAGAGTCTTTCAGGACCTGGACAGTGAAAGGAGCCTGAGCAGACACTTTCCACAGCCATGAGCAGCATTTTACAGCAAGATGTACACAGTTATTTGCCTTTATTTGATAAAGTTTTATACAGAAGAGAGAAGAGAGCATGTCTTCACTTGAAGAGCTCTTTATCAAGAATTTGGGTGAGGGAGGGAAAAATGGGTGATTTGAAATTTTCTGCAGTATTAAGCTGGTGCTTAATAAAAATAAGAATAAAGAAATTTCTAACATTCCATGTCAAAAAAAAAAAAAAAAAGAAGAAGGACCCACGTTCCTGTTTGCTTCAGTTTTTCTCTGTGCATGAGCAGGGGGAGGGGCAGAGCTGGAAGAAGGGGGAGAGAGAATCTTGAGCAGACATTGTGTTCTCAGGGGAAAGCCTGACCAGTGAGTGCTCCTTAGGGGTGGGGATGGTCAAGGGGCATAAGAACAAGTGCATCGCACACTGGGTTTTAACTTAATTGCTTTGCTATGTTAGCCTATAATTGCTTTTCCCCCATTCCCAACAACTTTTCAAGTTAGCCCTGTTTTACAGCTAGAAGGAGGACTGAATTAACATTCCAGTCAACTGGATCCCATTCTCAGAAAAACAAAACAAAACAAACCCCAAACAAACAAACAAACAAAAAACTGACTTAAGAGTTCCAATTTTCCTGTCAGAAACTTGGGGGTGTAGGGACACCTGGCTGGCTCAGTTGCAAGAACACCAACTCTTGATCTCTGGGTGGTGAGCTGGAGCCCCATGTTGGGTATAGAGATTAATAAATAACATAAATAAGCTATAAAAAAAAGGAAATTTTGGGGTGTAAAATCCGGCTGCCCAAGTGAAAGGGATCAGTGAGATGGTCCCTGAAGGGTGTTAATTACTGTTAAAGGAACATTCTCAAAATGTTAAAACTATGACTCTCACACAAATCTAATATGAACATGAGTCAAAGATTTTATTTAATTCATTAATTAAAGAGAAAACCAAAAAGACATTCCATAGATTCAAAGGAGAATCTGAGGGGCGCCTGGGTGGCTCAGCGGGTTAAGCATGGGACTCTTGATTTCAGCTCAGGTCATGATCTTAGGGTCCTGAGATGGAGCCCTGCGTTGGGCTGTGCACTCAGAGTGGAGTCTGCTTGTCCCTCTCCCTTTGTTCCTCTCCCTGCTTGCTCTCTGTCTCTCATAAAAATAAAATCTTTAAAAAAACGAACAAACAAAAAACAAAGGAGAATCTGAGGAACAGACAGAAATAAGCAGCCATGAATGTTTAAATGAAGTTGCTAGGAGATGCAAAGCTGAAACAAGTTTCCTATTAGTAGCGATTAGGCATCAACATGTGTGGATTAATAGATTAATATCCATGGGTGTTAAAATATCATATTTGAAATCCACTTTTCCACAGGGTAGAAATCAATTGCATCTCTATATGAAAAAATTTATTTGCATTTCTCTGGACAAGAATCATTTGCATTACAATCTGTTCTCTACAATCTATAAATGCTACCCTTGAAGGACCTGCCCCATAACCCCCAGCATTTCATTGAAAGGTACTCAGTAATCTCTTGCCACTTCGAAGTCTTTAATGATGTTATATTATAATTTTAATCCACAAAGTAGGGATGTGCCTGTTTGTGAGGTTGTTCTGAGGATTACAGATAGGTCTAAACCGCCTGGCATTGACTGGGTGGCTCAATCAATGACAGCTTTATTATGATGAAGTCAGAGTAGGATGAGAGTTTACTTTTGGGGGCATTCATGAATGTACACCATTACAAGACAGTCACAGTTTGGTAGCAAATGGCTCTCTTATTGCAGATTTTGCCACTTAGATTATGGTTGTATAACTTTAAATCTATCTGCCAGCACATTATACACTTGGCAGGGGAATTGGTCCACATTTCCCTCTTGATGGCAGAGCAGTCAGACCTAAAAGCCCATGAGAAATGCCTAATTTTGTTAGGCCTTTATAGTTATCTTCAATAAATTAAATACCGAATCGTCAGCATTATTTTTATTCAGCACTCAAATATGCAATTCATTGCTTACAGAATAAAGCTTTTAGTAGCAAATAGACAAAGCTAGATGATATGGAGGCAGATTTATAGTGCTTGAACAAATATGTCCCAGAAGTGCCAATTACCAGTCAGTGTCCATCTCAAGGGAGCTCTCTAGTGGTATGATCAATGGCTCGTCTGTGTAGCTTTCCTGATCAACCTTAGTTCTCAAAGATTAAATAAAGATATATTAATTTTGCAGCTGACACAATGCATCGAAGGATAATAAATATGCTGGATGACACTCAAATTTCAAAATTATTTCTGTTGTAGATGAAAACCCAAAGGCTGAGATGTAAAAAGGATAAACATAAGGTCCTGCACTCAGGTTCAATAAATCAATTATATAAACACAGGATGAAGAGGCCATCAGGGCAGCAGTCCGTGCAGAAAGATGAAGCAGGGTTTGGGTAATCCTGCTACTGGAAAACTCAACATGAATCTATTGTGTGAAGCAGCCACTAAAATAGTTTATGTAAATTAAGCTTAATTAGTAGAAGTAGAGACAATGTCTGGATCACAGAAGGTGACAGACTGTGTCAGGAAGAACCACAGTTACATATGGGGTTCATAAGCGTGTCAGATTTTTTTTTAAGATTTTATTTATTTATTTCAGAGAGGGAGAGAAACAGAGCACAAGCAGAGGAAAGGGCAGAGGGAGAGGGAAAAGTAGACTCCCCGCTGAGCAGCGAGCCCGATGGGAGACTCGATCCCAGGACCCCAGGATCATGACCTGAGCCGAAGGCAAACACTTAATTGACTGAGCCACCCAGGCACCCCAGGATGTCAGATTTTAAGAAGGGCCTGGAAGAATCTGAGAAAATCCAGAAGAGGCTGGATGGTAAGTGGGACCCTCTGAAAATTAATTTATAAGGAACATCTGAAAGACTGGGAGTATTGAGTTCTGAGAAGAGCATTCCAAGTGGTTGACATTCATTTTTTTTTTTTTAAGATTTTATTTATTTATTTGAGAGAGAGAGAGACAAAGATAGAGACAGAGAGCATGAGCAGGGAGGAGAAGGAGAAGCAGCCTCCCTTCTGAGCAGAGAGCCCGATGTGGGGCTCCATCCCGGGACCCTGAGATCATGACCTGAGCAAAGGCAGACACTTAACCGACTGAGCCACCCAGGCGCCCCTCATTTTTTTTTCCTCAAAACTTAAGTGGCTGATAAATAGACTAAAAAGATGTATTCAGTGCTTTTCCAAAGAGAAGATCTAGCACAGTGCAAAGAAGTAATAGGCGGCACATCCTGTTGACCTAATAATTAGAGCTGATGAAAGCTGTTACAGGACATGATGTGAAGTAGCGAGCTTCCATCTCTGGAAATACCAGGAAGAGAGCGGACAACCACTGGAAGGGGCTCCTAGATGGATGGGAGCTGGGTAAGACGTTCATCAAGGGTCCAGGCAAGTCGAAGACTACATAATCATTGAGTAAATAATGGACACAAATCAGTCTTGAAGGACTAGCTAATTATTGTTTTTGTTCCAAAAGAATATAAATCAGTGCTTCCCCACAGAGGAAGCACTGATTTTGGACACTTTGATCTTGGACCTCCAGCCTCCAGGACAGTGAGAGCTTTCTGTTGGTTAAGCCATCCAGTCTGTGCTAGTTTGTTATGGCAGCCCCAGCAGACCAATACAGACTTTTTCCTCCTCCTCCAACTAAAGTGGTTAAGCCAGGAAATACTCCCATCTAGGAAGGATCCTGACAGAGTTAATTGGAAGCCACTTGCCTCACAACTCAAGATACCCTGTGTTGATCCCTCAATTCCATTTCTAGGTATTTTTTTAAAGGAAACAAAACACTAACTTGAAAAGATATATGCACTCCCCCATGTTCATTGCAGCATTATTTACAGTAGCCAAGATAAAGAAACAACCTAAATGTCCACTGATGGATGATTGGATAAAGAAAAATGGGGTGTATACATATATTTAGCCATAAAAAGGAATTTTGCCATTTGTGACAGCATGGAGGGACCTTGAGGGTATTATGCTGAGTGAAATAACTCAGAGAAAGACAAATGCCGTATGATCTCATTTATATGTGGAATCTAAACAAAAAACTTGAGTTCATATATACAGAGAACAGATAGGTAGTTTCAAGAGGCAGGGTGTGAGGGGTGGGTGAAATTGGTAAAGTGGGGTCAAAAGGTACAAACTTCCAGTTATAAAATAAATAAGTCATGGGATATAATGTAAAGCATGGTGGCTATAGTTAATAATACTGTACTGTATATTTGAAAGTCACTGAGAGTAAATCTTTAAAAAAAGTTTTCAAGGCTTCCTTAAAAAAGAAAAGTTCTCATCACAAGAAATGTGTTACTATGTGAGGTAACAGATGTTAACTAGGCTTATTATGGTGATCATTTCACAATATGTATAGATGTCGAGTCATTATACTGTTCTTCTGGAACTAATATAATGTTTTTTAATAGCTCAATTAATAAAAAAACAGAAAGACTCCTGGGTGTAGGCAGCCAATGGGAGAGTGACTCATTCCGTCTGTAGCAATTCCGATCAGCCCAGATAAGCCCGATGAACATTAGCGGGGAGGGCATCAACAGGGACACTTGCCCTCACTGACTGACTCAGTTATCTCAAGCAGGCCTCCTGGCCAGCTGAGGTGGTTGCTTTCTGGATCCTGTGAAGAATTGGTTTATTCTTTTTTTTTTTTTTTTTTAGATTTTATTTATTTATTTGACAGACAGTGAGAGAGGGAACACAAGCAGGGGGAGAGGGAGAAGCAGGCTCTCCGCTGAGCAGGGAGCCCGATGCGGGGCTCGATCCCAGGACCCTGGGATCATGACCTGAGCCGAAGGCAGCCGCTTAACCAACTGAGCCACCCAGGCTCCCCAAATGGGCTTATTCTAATGTTATTTTCCTTCGTATTTTTCAAATTTTCTACCTGGACCTTGAGCTAAGAAAAGAAGAAATAAAAAAATTTAAAAAGTAATCTGAGTCATTAAAACAAAGCCTGAGTCTTTTCCCTTAAAGTGTTTTGCCAAAAAAAGCAGCAAGAACAAGAGTAAGCTTCAAAACAAAGGATCAGAATCACTGTTTATTCAGTGGAAAAGTAAATTCATATAATAAACCACTTTTTCAGCTATCACTTTTGTGCGTTCTCCATTTTATGCCTCTTCTGGTAGCTTACAGATATTTTTGGGAACAGGAGTAGAAGAACATTATGAGAGATCACCTCATGGAAATATTTGCAGTCATTACAATGACGTCATGAATTACCTTCATGTCCACTGATGGGTCACCCTGCAGCAGTGTCCACTCATACCGGACAATGGCATGGTCATCTGTGCTCTCGCGGCCGTCCAAAACCACTCCATCTGTAGGTAGATGCAAGACCACATCCTGCCCGGCCTTGCTAAGTGGAGGCTCATCTTTTTCTGTAAAAGAAAATCAATAATTCACAAGAGAGATGATGCCCTATTTTTTTTATAATTTATTTAAAGAAGTATCTTGTTTGCTAGAATAGATGTAGTCCAGTGAACAACTACTAAGAGAAGTATAGCAACTAAAAGTTATTTTCTTATTGATTTTCATCATATTCTCTTTACATAATAAACAATAAAATAGCAACATATTAGGAATATGGACTTTAACACGTGCAGAAGAGGAGGTGTGGAGCATCAGCTAGTAGCAGTATCTATAACAAGCTTGTGAGTACTAGGCTATCCAATCTGGAGTAGTACTTTTATTCTCTAGAGTCAAATATTCATTTAATTCATAAATAATTTTAGTTCAAAGTTCTATTAAATGAATTTATCAAAAAAGGACTTCTGAAACACATCTTTTTTTTAAAAAAAATCCACCTCTGATATAGATTTTTTTTTCTCATCCTCAAGTTTTTAAAATAGAAGTGATATTAAGTGTTCAATGCGTAGGAAACTAAATTAAAGTTAAGGCAAGTTCTTGGATTCACACAAAATAAAACTCACTTAGAAATTTTCCGGAATACAATTTTTCATCTAGGAAAACAGAAAACATTCACAGGTTCTAACAACTAATTTTTATTTTTTAATTCTTTTTTTTTTTTTAAAGATCTTATTTATTTGACAGAGAGAGAGCACAAGCAGGGGGAGCGGCAGGCGAGGGAGAGGGAGAAGCAGGCTCCCTGGGGAGCAGGGAGCCCGATGCAGGGCTCAATCACAGGACCCTGGGATCATGACCTGAGCTGGAGGCAGACGCTTAACCGACTGAGCCCCCCAGGCGCCCCTAACAACTAACTTTATAACAAGCTGGCACAGAGTTTCTGTATGATAGCAAAACAAATATGTATTTACCTTTGATCTGGAATGGTACTAAATAATTCAAGGCTAACCTGAAGTAGCCTTGTTATCACGCTCACTGATAGCAGACGGATAGGAGAAGCTGCATACAGAAAACATTTCTAAGAGCAGAGTTGTGAATATTTTATTGATTTATGCTTATTAGTAAACTTACCCAAATGCACTTTTATCTTAAAGAAACTAAGTAATATAACTGCGGGGAAAAAAATCTATAGGTTCTTATAATCTATCCTTTTTGGCTGCCACCATTTCCTCCCTCCTCTCATGCCAAAGCTCTGCCCAAATTCTGGCCTGGATTTGTTCTTCCTTAACTTTCTCTGAATGACGTTGCTGAGACACGGCTCTCTTCCTCCAGAGCCCCCGTGGCTTCCTGAGCAAACCTCTGAGGGCCAACCCAGATATCCCAGGGCCTGAGGCTAGCAGCAATCCTATTTCTCACTAGGCAACAAAGGTCCTCACTCTTGATACACTACAGCTAAAATTACTTTTCTGAAATTCTAATCTGATTGGGTCATTTCCCTGCTTAAGAAAAACGCTCCAACAAATTACCATGACCTTTCAGATGTTGAGAGACCTGCTCGTCCAGCCTTATCTTCTCATCTACTGATCCTCCCAATACCCAGAAACAGAGAATTTCTATAAGGGGCTGGCAGCTCTTAGAGCTGTGGCTTTTCTGAATGAGAATGCTGCTAGTAGCCTCAAAAAGAGATGACTTTTTTATGAGCCTATTTACAGGGAATAAGCACACTTGCTATTGCCGATGGTTCCATTTGTCTTTTGAGAAGATGAGTCCCATTTGTTGTTGTTGTTTTTTTTTTTTTTAAGATTTATTTATTTGAGGGGGGCCTGGGGGAGGGGCATAGGGAGAGGAAAGAGAGTCTTTAAGCAGACTCCGTGCTGAGAGCGGAGCTGGATGGAGCTGGATGTGGGGCTTGCTCCCATGACTCTGAGATCATGACCTGAGCCGAAATTAAGAGTCGGATGCCTAACTGACTGCACCACCCAGGCGCCCCAAGACGAGTCCCATTTTTATAGTCATTTAAAACAATGAGGACTAATAACTCAGATTTAAATAAGCTACACAAGCAACCTTTGCCTAAGAAGAAATTTGTTCTGCCTTTTCCATCTCTGAGCAAAGACCTAGTGTCTGAGGTCTTTATTCTGCTTCTCCCAGGTAAGGAAAGAGGTGACAATTTCATTACTAATAAGCCATTTTTCAGAGTGTTACAGAGAACTTTCTTTTGGCTCTGGAAGTTTCATTGCTTTCCACACAATGGTTTACCACTTTATAATTCTGGAAATCATCTTATAATTCACAGTAATACATTATAGTTAGCAACTATCTGCATGAAAATTTATTTTAAAATACTTTTTGTAGGTAAACAAACTAAAATATGCCTATATGATATAAACAACAATGAATGCTATATTTTTAAGCTCTCAAAGATGTAACCCCAAAGACTTAAGATGGAAAAATCAGGTAAGTTCTGAAATATCTCACATAATTACAAAACTAATTAATCCTGCCTTTCCTGAAGAAAGAAATCATTGTTTTAGTTGTTAAGTTTTCTGTAGGTAAGCTTTAAGATATGATTTATGAACATAGCGAAACCTTCATATCTTCCACATTGATCACTGTTGTAACCGAAATAAAAGAGATACATTTCCTCCTCAGTTCAAGTCCAGGTAAATTATGCTGCATAATGTATTCTGAAATAAGCCAGAGCTTATCTACCCAGGAACAGGTCTTAAAAATAAACAAGGGGCGCCTGGGTGGCTCAGTTGGTTAAGCGACTACCTTCGGCTCAGGTCATGATCCTGGAGTCCCGGGATCCAGTCCCGCATCAGGCTCCCTGCTCAGCAGGGAGTCTGCTTCTCCCTCTGACCCTTCTCCCTCTCATGCTCTGTCTCTCATTCTCTCTTTCTCTCAGATAAATAAATAAAATCTTAAAAAAAACCCCACAAAACAATAACAAGAGGAAAGGAGTGTGCTATCATTTAAAAATATTTGACTTGCTGGGGCACCTGGCTGGCTCAGTAGGTGGAACATGGGACTCTTGATCTCAGGGTTGTGAGTTTGAGCCCCACGTTGGGTGTGGAGATTACTTAAAATCTTTAAGGGGCGCCTGGATGGCTCAGCTGGTTAAGTGTCTGACTCTTGATTTCGGCTCAGGTCATGATCTCAGGGTTGTGAGATGGAGACTGGCATGGAGCTCTGCACAAGGCGTTGAGGCTGCTTGAGATTTTCTCTCTGCCCCTTCCCCCCCACTCTCTGTGTCTCAAATAAATAAATAAATAAATAAATAAATAAATAAATAAATAAATAAATAAATGACTTGCTGATAAAGAACAAGATAAAAGTAAATTTGAGGGACGCCTGGGTGGCTCAGTTGGTTAATCGTCTGCCTTCGGCTCAGGTCATGATCCCAAGGTCCTGGGATCGAGTCCCACATTGGGCTCCTTGCTCAGCAAAGAGCCTGCTTCTCCCTCTGCCTGCCGTTCCCCCTGCTTGTGCTCTCTCTCTCTCTTTCAAATAAATAAATAAAATCTTTAAAAAAAAAAAAGGTAAATTTGAATTTTCATCATAAAAATGTAATAAATCAATGTTAAGTACTATAGAAACACTGATTTCTTTTGAAAACTAAACACACTTGGTCAGATCTACAGAGGCAAAATAAGACTCATACCAATTTTGATGAAGCATATCAAGTTAAAACATTTTATACAGATAAGAATATTGTTAAGTAGGGCGCCTGGGTGGCTCAGTTGGTTAAGCGACTGCCTTCGGCTCAGGTCATGATCCTGGAGTCCCGGGATCGAGTCCCGCATTGGGCTCCCTGCTCAGCAGGGAGTCTGCTTCTCCCTCTGACCTTCCTCCTTCTCATGCTCTCTGTCTCTCATTCTCTCTCTCTCAAATAAATAAATAAAATCTTTAAAAAAAAAAGAATATTGTTAAGTAATCTGATTTACAACATACTGCTGTGAACGGAGCCTTAATAACAAGGAGGTTCTGGAATCTGAATCTGTACTGTGTGGGCACAGAGGATATAGTGGTGGTTGAGAAATTAGCAGAGACTCCTAAAGTCTGGACACAGAAGTGGGGCCAGCCTAAGGGGAGAGGCTTAGATACTATGTGTCAAAATCTATGTAGTTGGTTTATTTGTTTTTGTGGTTTTCTTTTTTCATTGTGTGTTCTTCCTAATTGTAACACTTCAGGAGAAGATTATTCACAACCCCAGTATGATTATCATCATTTTTGGTGTGTACCATTATAGTTTTTCTCTATATGAGCTGATGATAATAAGTAAGAGGTGCCATTTATTGGGTGATTTCTTTGTACCAGGCACCAGGCTAAGTGCTCACGAGCCTTAATGTCACTCAACTTTCACAAATCTCTGAGGGAGGGAGGTATTATAATCTGCATCAGATTCATGAGGGAATGAGAGTCAGATGCTTAGTTGCCTAAGATGATACAAATGATAAATTTGTCAGTTCGGATGTCAGCCCAGATCTTTCTAAATATACTTTGGGAGTCCCCAAAGTGTATCCAGTTATAGGAAATAGAAATTTATATCCTGAATTAGCCTACTAACTCATTAATATGTTCTATTTATTGACATTTATTCATATATTCTAGTATTGCCCATGTAACTCCGTAAACTGCACAGTTGCCATTTTAATTTTAACCTCTGCTATTGGACACATACTTTATCAATTTTTTCACTGTTATAAATAATGCCACAATAAATTTTCTCACTCCTACTTTTTCTTTAGCATGGATCACTTTCCTATAAAAATATCCCAGAAGAACGAATGACCATTTTAATGGTCTCTGCTACGTATTTCCTGGGAGACACTTGGACACGGCTCCACAACTCACATGTGGCAAGGCTTTTTTGGGCAGTTTACTTTCTCTCACAGAGCCTTCTAGTACACTGGGGATTATAACAGAACCTAGATCTTTGGCTGTTGTGAGGAGAGTGAGTTCATGTGTCTAAGCACCTTATAATAATGTCTAGCACCAAACTCAGTCAGTGGCCGCAACAAACATGGCTGATGGGTTCTGCTATAAATTTGTGCCATCCCATTCCACCTGCCCCCTCATCATTTCATGTTTATATTCACCTCAAATGGCCCCCTGACTAATTCTCTGCAAGAGCTTTTCTAAAGGATATTCATGCTCAGTAGCCTCCAACTCTGTATACTCACAGGAGTTGGAAGAAGAGGCAATGCAAGAAGGAATAACGTGTAAGTTTCAGAAGCATAAAGAGCTTCAAGAGGTTAAGCACCTAGGCAAGGCAAGGCAAACACAGGGCATGGGGGCAGGTAACCTTTGCCCTAGCTGCAAATAAGGGTACCTCGGGACCTGAGCTACACCCTTCTACGTGTTGCTGGGGATCTGAAGTGTGAGTATGACAGTGTTTTCCAGAATGAGGACCAAGCCCTGTGGTCACCCATTTTTATCCCTAACATCTACATAATTGAATTCCCAGACAAACACACCCTAGGGAAGGGAATGGCAATGAAGGAAGCGGAAGAAAAGTGACTCAGAAACTCCTACTAGTAAACCTAACTTTTTTTTTTTTTAATTTCCATGAGCATATTCTTTCCTTATTTTCCTTTTGATTTCCCCTAGCTTATAAGAAAGCTTCCTTTGGTGATGTTGGTTTCTTCCAGATGTGCAGTGAGAACAAGAGAAAGGGATTTTGTTTCTTCACTGCTGGGATTTTTTTAGTCCATGTTTGAGCAAAGAGGAAGGATGTGTGTGTAATAGCCATGGGGCAGGCTCAGGGATGCTGGCGGAGGTCCAAGAGAAAGTGTCTCTTGCTTTTGCTTCAGGGAGAAAACTTTGGGGTTCTTCCCAATGTCTGCCTCAGGGCTGAGCAGTCCCAGGGTGACCTTTGAGGTCTGCTCTGCTGACAAGGGTCCTGAGCTTTCTCTCCGGTGGAGGTGAGTGAGGAGATGGGCCCTTGTGGATATGGTTTCCCAGACCCTTCTCTTTGGACCTTCAGGTCTTGGAGACTCCAGATTTCCAAAGTGGCTGAGGCTCCCCCCACCCCCAATCTCGCTATATCATTCTTATGTTATCATAAATCAAAGAGCAACAGAATGCAATCAAACACACAGCCAACCACATGTGGGCCCAATCAAGGTTTTTTCCCTCAATGGCTTTAATCTCCAACAGCCACATTTTTTGTGTCTCCTGTATGTGCCTTTACTGTCATTCAGAGCATCTGCAGGAAGTAAAACCACAGAATGAAAAACTTCATTATTAACTCTTTTAAAAAGAGACGTGCCCTCAACTTTCTTATTTTCAACTAAAATCAAATCCCTTCCTTTCCCTCTTTACAAAAGGGACCGTAGTTCATGGGAGTCAGCTGGACCCACTTCAAAATTCCTGACACCAAGTTTCCTTTCTCATTTTTGTCTGGTGAAAGCCACTGCAGGTGGAATCATGAGTCAAGCTAAGAAACGGGTGTGCTATGAGCAGTCTGGCACCTAATTAGATTTTGCTCCTGCGATTACTTGACACAAACCATGACTTACAAAAATCTGAGCCTAAAATAAACTTTTTTTTTTTTTTTTACTTCGAGCTTTTCTCCTCCTTTAAATCGAATTTCTGCGAATCCTCTCAGATCAGCCTCCCTCCCCAAGGCTAGAAAAATTCCAGAAGCAGGCCACGGTGCCCTCTCTGCCCAATCTTACTAGGTTTCTCAGAAAGCATCTATAAAACAGCAATCAAAGCCACTCCTCCGGATGCCCCCGAACTAAACTAACTTGGAACGAGGCTGTTCCATCTTTCACTTGGCTATACTGCCTCAGTGGTCTCCCGGATGCAGCCACCCAACAGGCGTCAGGGCAGTAGGACCCAGAGGTCTGGGCCAACCCCCTCCCGCGAGTGCTCACCCGTCCGAGGCGCGGCTTGCAGCTCTTCCTGCCTGCGGTCCAGCGCGCGGCTGAGGCTGTAGCTGCTGTAGCCGCGGTGCAGCGCGAACTTGCAGACGCTGCGGCCGCGGGCGGTGCAGTTGAAGAGATAGCAGCCGAGCGCGGCGGCGGGGGGCGCGGGCCGCCGGGGCAGCTCCACCACGGCCACCGAGCAGCGCGGCTCGGAGCAGCAGGCCGCCACGCACTGCCGCCAGTCCCGCACGGCCGCCGGCGCGGTCAGGAAGCTGGCGCCCGCCGCGAGGGAGTCCTTGGTGCGGATGATGGCGTCCGGCATGGCTCTGTAGCCGCCGCCGCCGGGGCCCGGGCAGCCCTCCTCGGGTGGGCCGCCGCCCGCGCGCAGCTCCAGCTCCAGCTCCTCCTGCGGCCGCTCCTCCTGCAGCTGCCGGCGGAACTCCTCCAGCAGCTGCTCCACTCCCGAGAGCTGCGCGTGCAGCTCGGACAGCGGCGCGGAGGCCGGGCCGGCCGCGCGGCCGCTCGGCAGCCACAGGCAGAGCAGCAGCAACCCGCGCAGCGCCCGGTGCCGCGGCGGCCGCCCGCGCCCCGAGCCCGCGCCCTCCCGGGCGGCGAAGGCCATGGCGGCCGGCAGCTGAGGCAGCGAGCCTAGGAGGGGCAGCAGAGCGCGAGGAAGGCGGGGCGAGCCCGGGCCCTGTGCCCCTCCGGCGCGGCCGCGGCGGGCGCTAGGCCCTGGCGCCTCACAGCGCGGCCTCCCCGGGGCCCGGCTGCGCCCCTGAGGCCGCGGGTGCGTGGTCGCCGGCGGGAACCGCAGCAACGGGAGGCATAGCCGGCCCGGCCCGGCACCGCCGCTCGTGCTTTGTGGAGGCTTGCGGGAACGCCCGCGCCTCTCTGCCGGGATCCGGGGCTCCCTCTGAGGCGGCAAGACGGCCTCGGCGCGGATCAGCACCGAGCCTGTGAACAGTGGCCGCGGCGGGGGCGGAGGCGGAGGCGCGCCAATCCCCGCCCATCTCCCTCCTACCCCCGCGGCGGCCCCGCCCCCGCCTCCCCAGCCCCGCCCCTCCTGCGTGCCGTCCTGCCCCTTGCTCGCGTTGACCCGTTCCACACGCCGCCTTCTGCAGGCTCTTCCCAAGCTGGAAGGGCGAGGGTGGGAGACCTTGAGGTAGGTTTCTAGCGGTGCTGTACTGAGAGTGCATCTACGACCGCGGCCCTCCGAGGCTGGGCGGGGTTTGTGTCTAAACCCGCTCGGCTTTATTAACACGGGAGACTTGCTCGGGTGTCAGCCCAAAGGGGAAGCTCAAATCTTGGTGACCTGAGGGTCTGCTTTAGAAAAGGGACTTGAACTGGGGAACCAATTCAGACAATCCATTCCTTCACCTCCAACGTCCCCCGACACATTCGATTCCCCAGATGTACTTGGGTAGCACAAGGCGGGCAATGCTGTTGAAACATAAAAATCAAGTAGTCACATGCAGTCATATTTCCACAAACATAACCGGAAATCTGAACACAGCCAATCATGAGGACCTGATGAGCTATCTCTATATAGCATGCAGAGAGGCCTTCAGCTTGGATCATGTAAGATCTAGTGAAGATGTATTTTATTTAATTAAATTTAGCAGATAACCTTTTCCTTTATTGAGATACGCTTGACATATAACATGTTAGTTTCAGGTGTACATAATGATTCAACACTTGTATATATTGTTGACGGATCACCACAATATCTGTCACCATACACAGTTACAAAACTGAGCAGCAGTGTTTTGGGTTTTTTTTAAGATTTTATTTATTTGAGAGAGAGAGAGAGAGCACGAGCCGGAGGGGCAGAGGGAGACTGAGAGAGACTCTCAAGCTGACTTTGCACTGAGCCCAGTGCCCAGCACCGGCGAGATCTCACACCCCACGCAGGTGGATCACATGACCTGGAGATCATGACGTCAGGGGAAACCAAGAGTGGGTGGCTCAGCCGACTGCGCCACTGAGGTGCCCCAGAGCAGTAGTGTTTTTTTGTTTGTTTTTAGTAGTGTTTTAAATGGCATAATAAGGTTTATGAAAATCCAGTCCAGTGGAGACCACACCCGAGAGTTGTAACTGCCTGCCAGTGGTTTCTGCTTTCTTTTAATTTCATAGTCTCTATTGATTTGTTTTTCTGCTGATTATGTATCACATTTTCTTGCTTTTTGGCATGTCCAGAAGTTTTTTTGATTGGATGCATGAACATTGTAATTTGTACATGGTTCAATGTCGTTTTTAGGAGGGAAAGAGAAAATAATTCGATAGGAAAATAGCATATATATATATGATTTTAGAGCTTATATTTAGGAACCCATTGCTTTCAGATCTAGAATAGAGAAGGATAGAACTAGAAGGTAAAAATACAAAAGAAGAAAAAAGAAAAAAAGTCCAATATTTCTTGCTATTCCATGAAAAGGAAAATTGATAGAGTTCATGAGGTTGTGTATATGCATGACTCTGAAGCTGAAATACTGGCCTCTTAGCCCTACAGGGAGTGGCCCACTTTGGGTTACAGGTTCTTCCACCTCTGGGATATTCACCCCACACAACTGAAGCCACTTAAGGATGTCCTTGACAACATAAGGATTCCTTTCACCTTAGAGCTCGGAGAGCTCCAGTAGGCTTATAAGGAGAAACTGTCACTGGTGATAAAAATGGATCCTGAAGGTAGCATTCAAATCTTCTAAATACTAGCTATGATAAAAATAATGATACGAAAAAAACCACGTATGATAATAATAGGATATAGCATTGATTAACAATTGTGTTGTTTTCAAAGTTTGCCAAGCACTTTCAGGCACATGATTTCGTTTGGCCTTCACAGAGATTTTAAGATGGACACAGGACCCTCATTCCTGCCTTTGGGACAGTGGAAGGGAAGTCGGCACAGAGTGAGACCCAGCTCACATGTTCCATGGGGGAGATAATGAGGGTGAGTGGGAGGGACAGCGTTTCTCAGGAGCATTTATTTCCAATCCTGCCAGCGCTGCTAAAGATCCCCCCTCTCTAACTTCACAACAGGGTCCTTTTGAGAAAAGTGGAGGGATGCCTGGGTGACTCAGTGGGTTAAGCATCTGCCTTCAGCTCAGGTCATGATCCTGGGGTCCTGGGATTGAGCCCCGCATTGGGCTCCTTGCTCAGTGGGGGGAGCCTGCTTCTCCCTCTCCCTCTGCAGCGCCCCCTGCTTGTGTTCCCTCTCTCGCTGTCTCTCTGTCTGTCAAATAAATAAATAAAATCTTTAAAAAAAATAAATAAGGACGTGATCCTTCTGACTATGCTGGCTTCCTGCCCGGAGAGGGATTCCAAACTGCAAGCCTGGGAGGGGAACCCAAAGGGAGCCTGGCAGTCTCTCTGAGCAGAGAAAACAGAATTGAGAATCAGGGGGGCCAGGTGGCTAGAATCCACAGAACAGAGTACCAGAGGGGAGAGAGCTGTACAGAAAGAGTTCTGGAGGTCTGCTGAGGGTTCCCTCCACCGCCAGACCTTCACCGGAGTACTGGTCAAGTGCATGCGTGTGAGGAAACTATCCAAGGCCAGAGGAAGAACCACTGGAAAGAAGCAGGCAGAACAATTTCCCAGCTGCACAGGCCTGGGAATAGCTGATGTTCTGGGCAGCCTGAGTGGAGAAACCTGTAATTCCGGGGTACAATGGGAGGGAAGGATTACAAAGAAGTGCAAGGACAGTTGAACTAGCAGGTGATAGATGTTCCTGCTTTGACTGTGGTGATGTTTCACTGGTGCATGCATATGCGAAAGCTCATCAGATTGTATATACTTTAAGTGGATATAGTTTATTGTCTTCAATTACACTTTATTTTTTTAAAAAGATTTTATTTATTTATTTGACGGTGAGAGAAAGAGCACAAGTAGGCAGAGCAGCAGATAGAGGAAGAGGGAGAAGCAGGCTCTCCGTGGATCAGGGAGCCCGATGCGTGGCTCCATCGCAGGACCCTGGGATCATGACCTGAGCCGAAGGCAGATGCTTAACCGACTGAGCCACCCAGGTGCCCCTTCAATTACACTTTAATAAAACTGTGACAAAACAGGTTTCATCGCATGGTGAATTAGGAGGGAGATTTGGGCTGATTATGATTTGTGATAGAGGAGATAAATCATTTATCTCCAAGTTCTAGTTTTTCTCCTTTCATTTCTATCAGAAATAAAATATCTTTGTTTTGAAAACCTAAACATCAAAACCTTATCGATGGATGAAGAATTTGCATGTGAGGATACATATGTCAGGACTGTGGGCTGAAAAGATGGAGATGCGTTACAGTTTTATAAGATCACTAAGGGTAAAGTCCAGCAAATTGGGATTTGCACATTGTAGGTCCATTCACTGAATGTTGGAACAAGATTGTCATCCTAGTGACCACCATAAATGCTTGACAGGCATTAAATAAGTTAAACTGGTGCATGCAAAGTACTTAGAATAGAATCTGACACATGGTAGATGCTCAATAAATGCTAGTTATTATTATTATTTCCGGTTCCACTTCTTAATTTTACAGGTACAAAAACTAGGGCTCACAGAAATGAAGGAGATTCCCCAGGATTAGAAGGTGTGTGACCCCCTGAAGCCTGAATCTCCTACAACCTACCAGTCAGCCAAGTGGTCATTATACTATGATTCCTCTCTGTCCACACCACTTTCGGAGTGTACTCTGCCCACATCCCTGGAAGGGGCAGCCCCAGCTTCCAGGTACCCCACCCTGTCCGCTCAGGGAAACCAATAATGAGCACCCGGCTCAAGCTAAGCCCATCAGATACTCTCTCCCAGGAATATACAATATAGAATTGAGAAACAGATGGAATCAGTGAGAACAGCATAGCTGGAAAGCCACGTGGGCTCCAGGGCTCCATGGAAGGGGAGAATAGAGCAGGGAAACTGCTCAGCAGAGGGGGACAAATGGAGCAGTCAGGAGGGGCAAGCAGGGAACAGTGAACACACAGCCCTGGGAGAGGAACAGACTGAAGACAGGAGTTGCCTCTCAACTTTAAAGCCTCAGATGGCTTCCCTGAGCCTGCCTCCTTGGCCTTATACTTGGAGTCCTTTGCATGCCCGTTGATGTTGAAGTGCTAATGTCGAGCTAAGGTTGCTTTTCACCTCTAGCAAAGCATTAACGTTAAGGCAGTTGTGAGTTCTGGGAAGGTCATACTCTGCTTGTCTCAAGTATTTGCCAATGGGCTGCAAGCTGTAAGGACATTTAATTTTGTCTACATTTCTTTTGCCTTTGTTCTCCTCATCAGCTATTCTCTCTTCACCTGCCTGCAGTGAACTCTAAGGGGATGGAGGAGCAAGGTCAAAGCAATAGATCTAGGTATTTCCTCCCTTTCGTTATCAAGTGCGGTCCCCTCCCCTGGGGGGCAACTGCCACCCCCCCCCCCCAGGTCTCAGTGATGAGGACAAAGCCAAGGCAAAGCACAAGCTGACACCCTGCAACCCCTTCCACCCCCAACACCTGGTAGGATCCGGCACTCTTGGCTGCCGTAAGGCTAAGGGAAGGAAAAACAAGTGGTTAACTTACAGAGATTACAGGCCTGCAGGACAGGCGTCTCCCTCAATTTACAAATGTCTTAGTGATTTACAAGAAAAAAGCATTCTTATCAGTAACCTAACTTCCAGAAGGAAATGTAGGTAAAATTAAATGTTCTTATAACCTGCAGCTCATTGACAAATAACTTAACTGTTAACCCCTTTCTAGAGGGAAAAACAACCTTAACTTGACAATGGCAAGGCCTCCAGTATCTTGTAGGTCCTCTCTAGCATAGGAAAGTTCTTTTGAAAACCTCCCTTTTTCCTTACTCAAGTATATAATCAGCCACCCCTTCCACCCCCTCTGCAGCAGCTCTTTCTGCCCAAGGGTCCTGTCCTTGGGCTTTAATAAAACCACCATCTTGCACCAAAGTCTCAAGAATTCTTTCTTGGTCTTGGACTCCAGACTTCACCTACATTCCCAAACTTCATCATCAGGGTTGGTGGCTTCCAAGATGATGGGATTTCCTGCCCACTAGTTCCCCTTTTCTCTCTCACTCCCCCAGGAGGCTGTGGCGCAAGGTCCGCCACCAGGGCCAAAGCCGCGGCCGCAGGGGAGGCTGCAGCGCCTGTGCCCGCCGACAGGGCGCGCTGATGGGCTAAGAACTCGGAAATTGCTACAAGACTCCCCCACCGGCGTGGTGGGTGTGAGGTCACCGTGGGCGCCGTGGAACTTCTTGAAAGTTCCCTCTTGCGGGTTTTCGGTTTCCGCCGTTTTCTCTGGTTTTCTCTCTTGCTCCCTGAGAGCCCGAAAGCCCGGGGGCCAGCCCCAGGACACGGCGTCTCGCGGGGGTGGGGGTGGGGGAGGGGTCCCGGGCGCTGGAAGACGGGGGAGGACCCCGGGGCCCCGAGCGGGGTCGGGGGGCCGCGCGCGGGGAGGGCGCCGGCCGGGCTCCTTCCTCCAGTCCAGCTCGGAGGGGCGGCCCACTCCCCCAACACCTCCCCGCCCCCCCAGTCGCCTCACTTCAGCTGCTCTGTTCCCCCCCCACACCCCGCATACACCCCCCTTCTATTCTCCTGACCTCCCCGCCTCCCTAATCTCGCATTCTCCCCCACCCTCTCTCCACCCGATTTCCACACTCTAATTCATACACAGGTGTAACCCCTACACAGTTCAAACCCCACGTTGGGCTTAGCCTAAGGTCAAAGTTCAGCCTGTAATCCTTTGGCCTCTGGGAACAGAGCAATTTACTAGATGAATGGCTTCATTTCTAATTCTCATAGTATTTGATGAGTAAAATGCTTCCAGGGGAAATATCATCCAGCAATTCCTATCTTTATCTTGTATACATTTCTGTGTCTCAGGAGGCTAGGGCTTTTTATGAAAACACTGGCAAATCTGAGGCAGTTTTATTTTCCTATAGGTTCATATATTATGAAGTAATTGCTAGTCTTTCCTTTTTAAATTTTATTTACTTATTTATTTATGTACTTATTTATTTATTTATAAATCTGGTTTTTATGTAGGCTCCACACCCAACCTGGGGCTTGAACACACCACCCTGGGATCAAGAGTCAGATGCTCCACCAACTGAGCCAGCCAGGTGCCCCAACTGTGAGTCTTTCAAAGTGGGACCAGCCTGCTGTGGGGAACCTCTGGAAGTCACACACAAAGGTACAGAACCACAGTATGGATTGCAATGTTTATCTATCCTATGCTACCTGCTTGGAAATATGGGTAGAAAAAGAGAAACATGGTTTGGAAAGTATGGAGCTGAGCCTAGTGCAATGGGAAATTATTTTAATCATCAGACAATTCTCTTTGCCCCTCTCGTCACAGCCTAAAGGTATGTGATTAGTTTTCTATTGCTGTGTGACAGACGGCCACCAGCTCATCTGCTTTAAGGGCACTCAGTCAGTAGCTCACAGATCTGTAGGTCAGAAGTCTGGCATGATGAGGTTGGGTTCTCTGCTTGGGGTCCCACAAGGCTGTGATTAAGGTGTTGGTCGGGTACTAGGTGATTCTTAAAAGAAAAGAGTTGAGGGGCGCCTGGGTGGCTCAGTCTGTTAGGTGTCTGCCTTCGGCTCAGGTCATGATCCCAGGGTCCTGGGATCGAGCCCTGCATTGGGCTCCCTCCTCAGCAGGGGAATCTGCTTCTCCCTCTCCCTCTATCCCTGCTTGTGTGCTCTCTCTTGCTCGCTCACTCTCTCTCTAAAAAAATTAAAATAAAATAAAAGAGTTGAATAGGAGAAGCTTGCCAGTTTAGATGCTCCAAGAAGCCAAATTTGTGGCTTTCTTCACAAATCCACGTGAATGTATTCAGTGGGCATCCAGGGTTAGAAAAGCGCCCAGTCAGATCAGCCCCCATCAGAAAGCTCTATTGTAGAAAAACAACAGTTCAGTAGGAACATGCAGCCTGCTCACAGGGGTCGATTTGCTTGTCCAGGCTGATAAGGTTGCAAAGGGGAAGGCAAGTCACCGCAGGGCCTCAGAGGTGTTTTGGTGGAAGCACCTAAGGGCAGCCAAAGGGGTCAATTTTCTCACAGGTGTCCCCCTGAAAGACCTTAGAGTAGCCAGATCCAGCTGCTGATTTGATGTGCACTTGACAAGTCTTTGCCCCTCGATTTCTTCATCTGTGAAGTGGCATCATAGGAAGGATTGACTCTTGCCATAGGAGAGGAGACTGAAAGTTGACACCACACACAAACTTTGTCCCAAACTCTCACACCTCCCATCTGTTCTTCTAAGGGCCTGTTCATTTTTCCTAAAAATCATGTACTCACTCTCCCCTAAGAGGCCGATACCCTGCTCCCCTTTCTCTATTAAGATGGTATTTAAACAATCTAAACTGCCTCAGGAGTTATTTTTTTCCCTGGACCTCTCCTATGGGCACATGAGGTATACATATTAATAAACTTACGTTTCTTTCTTTTTTTTAAGATTTTATTTATTTATTTGACAGAGAGAGACACAGTGAGAGAGGGAACACAAGCAGGGGGAGTGGGAGAGGGAGAAGCAGGCCTCCTGCGGAGCAGGGAGCCCGATACGGGGCTCGATCCCAGGACCAGGACCCTGGGGTCATGACCTGAGCTGAAGGCGGACGCTTAACGACTGAGCCACCCAGGTGCCCCTAAACTTATGTGTCTTAGTACAGGGGGCTCAGCCAAGAACTCAGAAAGTTAGAGGTAAATAGAGAAAAAATAATTTTTTCTCCCCTGCAGTACTAATATTAAAAAAAAAAATCTTCCTTTCCCAAGCTGAGGGCTTATCTGGCTTGTGCTGTGGTGGCCGTGAGAACATGGCCCTCAGATTTTCAACCACAGGGCGCTCACTTGACCATACGCCCTGGGCCAAGCTCTGAAGTCCATTGCTGTGGATGTGCCGAGGCTGCTCTCCCTATCGCTGCTCCCGGCCAGTGACGGAGCCCGACAGAGTACTAAGTCAGGCCTCTTCCTGGGAGACACGGGACTCCTCTGATGGCCCACTTTTACTTAAGGACTCTCCTGAGACCTTGTGGTACCTTCCCTAGACTAGATGGCAGTGCAGGATGCCACCACCCAAACTCTGCCCCTCCTTCACTTGGGGTCTGAACTGCATTGATCTGAATGGTCTCCCAGACCCCCCAGGCTTCCGCCTTTTTTCTCACAGGGGCTTCCCGCATTGAAATCCCTGCACGTTAATCCCATCTTGGTTTCTGCGTCTCAGGACTGACCATCCGATGGATTTATTGGCTGAAATTCTATTTCATTATGTTTCATGTTCTGATAACAACTAACTCCACATTTCCTCTAATACATCAAAAGTGATACACTGTGTTACTTGGTCATTTGGGCTCTTAAATTCTTCTGTAAATTCAGCTCGTTGAATTCTTTTTCATTCTATGTAAGTAATTCGGGTAATGCTGTAAAATAACATGTTTTTTTTGGTCATAGCTCTCGAAAATAGAAATTGCATGAAAATGTTATTCACTTGTCAAGTCTTGAAAAATCTCACATCTTTAGGGTAATTCTGATGCTTTGTTTCAGTTGGCACAGGAATCCATAAAAAAGTAGAAAGCACTGACTCTGATCTGCAAGGTGTAGGGAGGTAAAACTATCAATCAACCAAAGTTAAAGCTTCTTTTGTAGACCTGCTCTTGAGTAAATTTCTCAGTCCACACGGAAGATGGTCCTGAGCTTCCTGCTTCTCAAGAGCACCATGACATCCTTGAAGTGGACGCTGTCAATGTCATAGCAGCCGAATAGCTCCTCACAGTCCCCAGGCCCACAGGTCCACAGGCTTTCATGTGTACTAGGGTCCCACCTGAAGGGCCAGCCCAATCTTTTGATGTAATATAATAGGATATTGATTTGCAACGCCAACTAACAAGTAGCTTTGCAAAACCAAAATCGAATCAAAAACTAATCAAGTCTCTGGATTTAACAGCTGGTTTATAGAAAATATTGTCAGCAGAACAATATAAACAGGCACAGGGATGCAATTAGCCAAGTCCAAGATATGAAAGTTCTATAGGACAATCTTGTTTCTTCAATACATTAAGTACAAGGAGAAAAATAAGAAGGTGGAGCATAAAAATGAAAGCAGGCTGTCCAGGTCTGGACTGAGTCATGAGCATGGACTCGTAGCAAAGAGAGTGAGCACTGCTGAGGGAAACAGGTGGGGGCTGGATGGGGAGAAAAGATCCTTTTAAGTCCCCCAGTCTCCGTGACACCACAAGGAAGCCTCTGAAGGACTGGGCCGTGAGAGGGAGGAGACTCCCTTCTCCATCCCTCCATCCTCAGCTGCTGAATCCAAACCTGATCTCCCCTCCAGCTGTCTGAGGTTCAGGGAGAATGGCAAATTCTCTAGACTGCTGAGTGTGTCCACTGCTGCTGGGTACATTCATTTGACAAGCATTTTGGGGAGCAGCTACTATGAGCAGAGTGTGGGGCTGGGTAGAGGGCAAGCTGCAACAGTACAAGACAGTTTCTACCCTTCAGGCCCTTACAGTCTACCCAGATCCACAGGATGGTTAGCAGAAAGTGAACAGGCAAACCTTCTGGGCATGTGGTTGATGAATACCGACTGTGGGCTGGTCAGAGGTGGTCTGTGAAGAAGGCAGGACTTAGCAACGGGGGCGGGGGGGGGTGAAGAGCAGGAGGCTTCAAAGGAGGAGTCCTAAATGAAGGCTCTGCTTTCTAGAATGTCCAGAGAGTGAGGGGAGCAGTGCGAGGAAGGATTGCCACTTTGGGGTGATAAGAGTCAAAAGTAGAGAGTAGGCTGTGCTCTCCAGGACCTGAGTGGTCACCGCTCTGGGAATCCAAGCCCCACTAAAACACACGTGGAAGACAGACAGACAAACACGCCTGAACAAAGAAAGAGGCAAAGCCCTAAGCATCTGGTTTACCAGATTTAGAAAAGGATGAAAAGGACCTGCCTGTCTTCCTTCACCAACACAGGAACTTTCACTCCAGAACTGACAGGACACAGCGCTGCAGGACGATGATGAATTCAGTGAGAGAGAAGAGACTGTGCCTTCCAAGAAGCATCCCACAGCAATGCTTGCAAGCCGAAGCCATAACAAGGATGTTATCATCCAGGGGCACCTGGGTGCCTCAGAGGGTTAAGCATCTGACTGTCAGTATCAGCTCAGGCCTTGATCTCAGAGTTGTGAGCTCCAGCCCTTCATTAGGGGCCTACTTAAAAAAAAAAAAAAAAGGAATATTAAAAAAAAAAAAAAGAATATTAGCTTCTAGGGGTCAGAGGGAGACAGTGTGTGAGGCCAGGCCTGAAGCCATTTCCTACTCTTGACCTTCGAGGGTTTGCTCCTCTTTGAGGGGTGAGACCCCCAGCAGCAGCAGAAACAGGAGGAAAAGGGGGGATTCTGGGCTTGGGACTCATCCCCGTCATGTTTCGGAGTAGCACAGCTTGTGTGGACTTCTGTGGTGACACCAGGGACTGGGAATTTAACAGTTCCAGAGGGCAGAGGCACTCCCCCTGGAGTGGTCACATGCAGGCTGTTGAAATGTTTCTGGGCAGTTTGGGACTCCGGGATTGTCTGTTGGCCTACAGGATAGGATGCAAGGGCCCTGAACCTTTCTCCACAGCGTTCTCAACTGCCAAGGAAGCAAATGCAGATTGAAAAGTCGGCAGGAACACAAAGAAAATTCATCCTTGCTCACCCATTTTTCTCTTCTGTTCTTACTCGCCAAGGGCAACCTCTTTCCCCAATTTGGCGTATAGCCAACCAAACTTGGTTTTCCATTTTAGTAATTGCATAGAGGGCTATCCTGCTATTCAGCACCTTGGTTCACTCACCAGTGAATCATGGATCTTCTTCCCGGTCCCACGCATGTCTACTTCATCTTTTTTTAACAGTTGCATAGAATTTCCTATGGTCTGCACGTAACGCTTTGAAAATACTTTCTTAAGGAGACTGATTCCCTTTCTACCTGTCTTTATCAATCTAATTCATTGGAGAAAACCCTGGTATGTAATGAATCCATTCTATGTACTGAATACTGCTAGGCATCTATGCATCTAAACAGGTTCGGGCTCTGTGTCCTCTGTGGGAGCATGGAAGAAATAGTCACTGAAGTCAGTTCCTGTGATCTGTGGTTCAGATGAGGAACTGCAGTTGGCACAGGGGCCTGGGCCACATTGAATGAGGAGGTTAGAGGGTCAGCAAGGGCTGCCACTATTTCCCTGCCTGCCCAGTTCCCTGTTCTCAGCTCTGCCACACTTTCTAGTGGATATTTATTAAATACATGTATATTCAGTAAATGTCCCTTTTCTAGTATTAATGAAAAGGGTATCAGTCCAGGATCATCCATAGAGGCTAAAACCATGGGCTGAAAGGTTTTTGGGGAACAGGATATTCACATAGAGAATAAATTTCAACCCATATTTTAAAAGAAGATTTCTTCATTTATTTCAGAGAGAGAGCATGCGCGTGCATGAGTGGGGGGAGGGAAGAGGGAGAGAAGCAGACTCCCCGCTGAGCACAGAGCCTGACTCGGGTCTCCATCCCAGGACCTGAGCCAAAACCAAGAGTCAGAGGCTAAACCGACTGAGCCACCCAGGTGCCCCTCCACCCACATGTTTAACATGCAAATGTCATACAAATAAACTCACCTTTTATCACCATCATCATCATCATTTGCTAGCCTATGTATCTGTTGACATTCTGGAGACTGGCTTGGGACTAACTCACCTGACTTCCTTTTATCCTGGCTGAAGAAAACTTCTACCTCCTCATGCATGCTGCTGTGAGGTTGCCATTTTCTGTATTTTAAGCTCTCAGTTCAGTGGTGGCCATGACCAAGATGGCCTTAATGTTCTAGTTCCCAGCTGGACTAATCTTAAAATAATCTCCTTCCTGGCTCCAGGCTCCTGATCTCCCTTTTCTTAGAACATTTTATTTAATTTTATTTTTTATTTTTACTTTTTAAGTAGGCGCCATGCCCAGCGTGGAGCCCAATGTGGGGGCTTGAACTCATGACCCTGAGATCAAGACCTGAGCTGCAATCAGGAGTCAGATGCTTAGCTTAACCGACTGAACCACCCAGGAGCCCCTAGAACACTTTTTTTTAAAACTTGTAATTGTAAATTCTTTCTCCTCTTACCAGCCTTATAGCCCATGAGTATCTTTCTCAAGGCCCTGGGAGCAATCTCTTTCAAATGTGAACATCAAAGGAGATAGGGTCCTCACCTCCTGGTCTCTGTAGGAGGAAAGGAGCCTATGTTTGACAAGAAGACCATCAACTGGGAGGCTAAAGCAATAGAAACGTTTTCTTTCTTTCTTTCTTTTCTTTTTTTTTTTTTTGAAAGAAGTAGCATGATTTTATTGAAATGTTTTAGTACGGTGTTAGACGATCTTAAAATCCTATATTCTAAACCAATACAAACACTGCAAATGATACATTCCTGAATCTAGTGGACATCTAAACAAAGGCAAGTTCTAATAGGAGTATCTGCAAATTGATTAGCACACTTTCAGTTGGAGGGTGAGCAGCTGTGGTGTATGTGTATTTCTGTGGCTCCCCCTGTCTGTCTAGATAACACGTGAGTCCAGCCCCCATTCAGCAGAGTTGGACCGAACTGAGACGTTCGGTGGTTTTGCTTAATGTTTGCCCACAAGTAACAAGGGCTACGCAAGTTTTGGGATCGGGCTGCTCCTGAGGCCACCTTCATCTTTCTTGAACTGAAACCATCAAATAGTTGAGGTCTACATTGCCACTGTGTATGGCCAAGTGTAATCAAATTAGTTAAGATATCAGAACTACTTGAAAACAAAAAGTGAGGCTGAAAGAAACAATCAGTTGTTAATTCAATAATGATAATGCAAATTTTTATCTGAGGATTATTTTGAAACTAGCTCTCTATCTTAGACTCAATCTTAAGAGGAAATTATTATGTTTAAATCAATTTTTTTCAGTCCTGTCAGCGTGTCTACGCTTGTATGCTGAAGCTGTCTACCTGTGCATGTTTGTAGCTACATTTTCATTGGTCTATGCATAGAAATTCCAAGAAATAGATATCTCTCACTTATCAAAACTAAAAATTACATACATCTAAGTAGGCTCTTTACATTATCAAGTCAACTCTTCCTAGAGTCAATCCATATTGCATAGCTGACTACCAGGCTAGAATACCATTGTTTTTCTCAAAAACCACTTTAAGGAACAGGGAAATGCTAGTCTCTGCAATGACCAAAACAAACATTTTCTCCCAGTTCTAGAGATTGGAAGTCCATGATCAAGATGCTGGCAGTTTGGTTTTCCTGAGACATCTCTCCTTTGGCTCCCATATGGCTGCCTTCTTGCTGTGTCCTCACATGACCTTTCCTCTGTGTGCACCCACTTCTGATGTCCCTTACCCTTCTTAGAAGGCACCAGTCTATTGGATCAGGACCCCATCCTTATGACCTCATTCATCCTTAATTACCCCCTTAATGGCCCTGTCTCCAAATCCAGTTACCCGGGGGGTTAGGGCTTCAACCTATGACTTTTGGGGGGACACAGTGGATTCCATAACAGAGACTAACTTTGATGGGAGCCACTTAGTGAACACAGGTGGTCTAATTATAGAGAACAACATTTGCAAACTCAGGAAATAACTCCATGTGCTCAACACATCCTGTTGATCAACCTCCAGGACTTTCCCACTAGTGTCCCCACCTCTTAAACAATTCCCGCCCTTTGTTTCACTGGAGTGGAGTTCAGGCTGAGTTCTGGCCTCCCTCCCCTATTACAATAGCCTTCAATAAAATCTTCCTGGCCTGTTCAATGTTGTCTTGTGCACTTTTTCCTTTGACAATTGGTATGTACAGATGTAGATGGGTTCTCTTTCCTATTAACATCCATGATAAGTTTCTACATTTCAAAACCATCCTTCTAGGGGTGCCTTGGTGGCTCAGTTGGTTAAGCGACTGCCTTTGGCTCAGGTCATGATCCCAGGGTCCTGGGATCGAGTCCCGCATTGGGCTCCCTGCTCAGCGGGGAGCCTGCTTCTCCCTCTGCCTTTGCCTGCCACTCCCCCTGCTTGTGCTCTCTCTCTCTCTGTCAAATAAATAAACAAAATCTTTAAAAAAAACCCCAAAAAACCATCCTTCTAAAAGTTACCCTGTTTGTTATGGGTGTCTATGCTTTTATTTAGCAGAGATTACCTTGTTCCTTCAGAGCTCTAAGGGAATTATGTTGGTGCCAGAGTAATTTTAGGAGTATGTTTTGTTATTGCTTTCCCCCCAACATTTATAAGATAATTTGTAAACATACAGAGAAATTGATAGAATTTTATAGTGAACACCAATATACTGATCACCTAAGATTCTACAGTTAACATTGCACTCTACATGCTTTATCACAGATTATCCACCTGTTCATTCTTCCCTTCTTTCATCAAGGTATCCTATTTTTGATGCATCTCAAAGTGGAAGACATTACAAAGTGTGTCCCAAATGCTTCAGCATGCATGTCAATAACTAAAGTTCTTGTCTGCCTTTGAATGTAACCAAAAGGAATTGGTGAGCCTTATGGTAACCAGGTTATTATAAATCATTAATATCAACAATTAACTACAACATATTCATCCTTAATAAAATATTAGTTAATGCTAGTATAATGCTTTCAAAGTTTACTGAGCTCTTTCTAATTTGATCTTCACAGTGTTTCTGTGTAGACACAATCCCCTCTTGCTGGCTTCTGAGATTATGGGAGGGAAGTTGTGTGGAGCAAGGCCAGGTTTCTGTGCCCCACAGAGGAGGGGAAAGTTAAGCCAGTGGAGGACAGCACATCAACACATTTACATTATATACCTAGGCCTTCCAGTACAGCCTGCTTGCTGGTTCCCACCCTGGTGTTCATCTTTGTACTGACTCCTGCTCATCCCTTTGTCTAGATTATTTTTTCTGTCTGAACAAGTGGTAAGATTCCTCTAGGGCTCAGAGAATGTCATCTGAGTTTCTCCAACCATTTCTGATGGAATTAATTTCCTCTCTTCTATGTTCTAAAAGTTCTGGCTGCTGTAAGAATACCATCCAGTGTTCTAGGTGGGTGTACATCTATCTGGCTCTCACACTGGGTTGATTAGTTCTTTTAGGAAAGGGAACATTCTTGTTAGCCTTGACTCTCTAGGAGAAGAACTTAAACATCCTAGATGTTCAGTGAAGGTTTAAGGAATTGATGTATTGAATTACTTTGGACGTAGCAGGTGCTGAGGACAGCATCTCCTTGAAGTGTTAGGGACTTGACAAAAGCATTCACTGTATGTCTCTCAGGCCTACAATCCATGGCCCTAACCACGCCTCCATTCGCCTAAGCCCCCCCGACCCCCACCCTTCCTCACTGAGTCTCTTGATCTATAACTAACAAGGTATATAAGAGCTCCTGCTCTTTCCTCAGAAATTTCATGTCTCGGACAACCTTGGCTCTGAAGGGGAGAGAAGAACCCTAGTAGTTCACTTCTCCTTGGAGCCCCTACTGGCAGCTTCCTCAGATGCCATGAGGCTCCTCTGACAGTTTCTTCAAAGCTCTGCAGGCTTTCCCTACTCCTATGTCACTGTGCTCCCAGAGTCCACCTACTGCTCCTTTGCAAAGCCACCCACACAGTTTTTCCACTCCCAAGTACACAAATCTCTGATGTGATGCTGAATTGCATTGAAACTGTGAATTGTGGTCTTCTCTAACTCTGAAAGTGGGGGAAGGTCTGAGGGGTACAGAGACTGGGGAGAGCCTAGCCCCAACTGGAGTTTCCCTAGGCCCTTCAACAAACACAGGATTCTCTCCTGAAGACCTGAGGATGATGCAAAGACCAGAGAGCTCAACTCAGCTCAGCAATAATCAAAACAATGGGCAGACATTGTTTCACTTTCTCTTTCTCTCCTGGACCCAGGGAGCTAGCTGTCTCTTAGCTGGGACCCTGGCCATTGCAAGCTCTTAGAGTGACTATTGAAGGCCCTCTCTTTTGATCCCCTATATTATCCTACGGTTCAGGGTACATGGAAAAATTATTTCCTTATATTAATTCTATTATATTATGTTATATTTCTTTGTATCTGTTGTTGCTTAACAGATCTCCCCAAAAGTTAGTGGCTTAGAACACCAATAACCATTTATTATCTTACATAGTTTCTGTGGGTCAAGAATTCAGGAGCAGGAGGGCTGGCAGGTTCTGGCTTAGACCTCCCATGAGGCTGCAGTCAAAGGTTAACTGAGGTTGTCCTCATCAGAAGGTTTGACTGGGGCTATAGGTAGGGATATAGGGCATATAGGTTTGACTGGTGCTTCTAAGCTGGATCTCTCCTATGGCTGTTGGCAGGAGATCTCAGCTTCTCATCACAAGGAATTCTCCATAGGGCTACTTGAGTAAAATGACAGTTGGGGGGGTCCCCGGGTGGCTCAGTCAGTTAAATGTCTGCCATAGGCTCAGGCCAGGATTCCAGGAGCCCTTGTCGGGCTCCCTGTTCAGCAGGGAGTCTGCTTCTCCTTCTCCCTCTCCCCCTCCCCCTGTTGGTGCTCTCTCACTCTCTCTCTCAAATAAATAAAATCTTTTAAAACAAAAAACAAAAAATGGGACATGACAGTTGGCTTTCCCCAGAGTGAGGGAACCAAGAGAGAAAGGTGGAAACATCAATGTCTTTTGTGATGTGGACTTGAAAGTCATGTTTTAGTATTTCCATTATATCCTGAAAGTTGCACGCATCATCCCTGTTCAGTGTGGCCGGAGATTACACAAGGGCATGAATACCAGGAGGCCAGAATCACTGAGAGCCATTTTGTAGGTAGGCTGCCACCATTCCTTTACTTGGGTCATCCTTGTCTTCACAGGACTGGCCCTGTGGGCAGAGGGGGACAGTACACAACAAGAGCGGGAAGTCAGAATCCAGATGGAATGCCTAAAACAGGAGTCCTTTGGATTGGCATTGGGATTGAGGAAAACATAAGGAAATATTTTTTCCATGTACACGGAACCAGTAAGATAATACAGAGGATTAACAGAGAGTGCCTTCAATAGTCACTCTAAGAGCTGGCAATGGCCAGGGTCCCAGCTAAGAGACAGCTCCCTATGGTCCAGGAGAGAAAGAAAGTGAAACAATGGCTGCCCATTGTTTTGATATTACTGAGCTGAGTTGAGCTCTCTGGTCTTTGCATCATCCTCAGGTCTTCAGGAGAGAATCCTGTGTTTGTTGAAGGGCCTAGGGAAACTCCAGCTGGGGCTAGGCTCTCCCCAGTCTCTGCACCCCTCAGACCTTCCCCCGCTTTCAGAGTTAGAGAAGACCACAATTCACTATTTCAATGCAATTCAATATCACAATTGTCTCCTCGTGGCAACCAGTGTAATTGGCCCTATATTTTGTTCCAAAACAAAACAAATCACCTTAAAGGAATGAATACATTTACTTTGTTTTAGTAGGATGTACTTTGTTCTCAAAAACCTAAAGGAACTAATATTTCTACTGAGGGAGACAGACAGTACAACTTGTTAGACCACACTGGTCAGAGATTTTAAAACACTAGAGAAGGCATGCTTGATTCTCTCCAGGAGGGTAGTGAAGATTTCATGGGAGTTGAATCCTGGGGGGAGATAACATTTAGCCAGGTGGGAAAATGGGGAAAGTGATTTCTGGGGAAAGAGATGAAGACAAACTAAAGAGTTTAGGGGCATCTATGATTCTAATATATTGAATAAGATCAGGATGACTGGACCTTGAGTTATTACGGAAGAAGAACTTATAGCAAAGAGAGGTGTCAGGAGAATAGGTGGGAAATATCTGGAATCATAGATGCTGCCCAGAGAAAATCCACAAGTCATCCCCCCAATAATCCATCCATCCATCCATTGATCCATCCATTTCTGCATTTCCTGACATATATTTTCTCTCTCCCCACCCCAACACAGCACAAAAGGGGTAGTTCTTGAATGTTTTTAGTGGGGCCCAGACCAAGAGAAGGCTCTACAACAGATCCCAGGTGCTGTATGGGCCAGTCTGCCATCCACACACATTGTAGCAGATCTAATGGTGTCTGAAGTATCAACGGTAGATAGGGATGCTATTTGTTTTTGCTGATTTTTTTTTTCATTTTTCACACTGGAACAGGTTTCATTTAGATTAAAAGTTTTCCAATTAAATTTTTATTTTGAGATAACTATAAATTATGTGTATAAATTCATAGACAGTTCTTAGAAATAACATAGAGATGTCCCAGGTATTCTTTTTCTGGTTTCTCCCACAGGTAACAAATCACAAACACTATGGTGCAATACCACAACCAGGATATTGACATTAATACAATGCACATCTTATTCCAAGTAGAGATGATATTCGAGCCTTTGGCAAGCCTCTAGAGGTGTAGGTCACAGTGGAGGCCTTTTAGGATTTGGAGCAAGGCCCTGCCATTACCCACAGATAACTACTCTCTTTTTGAAAAACCAATCTTGGCCTGCCCCGGGCCTTAGTGGGGACTGAACATGACCCTGGGCCACCTGAGCTGCCCATTGAGCCATAAAGTTGGGCAAGCACAGCAGCACTCTATCATCAAATGGAAGTGATAGGTACATGATCAGGCCCTGAGGCACAAGAAAGTTATGTGAAGAAGTTGCCTGAATGCTCCCCACTGGAGCTCCCCAATGGAGTAGGTCCCCACTCCTACTTCACTGTCTCCTCTCTCCCAGTCTGTATCTAGGGCCTCATGGGAAGTTCCCGACTATCAGTGACAGAGGAAGAGAAGACTCAGGCCTGGTTTCCAGATGGTTCTGTAAGATTCACAGGTACCACCTGAAAGGGAACAACTTCAGCATTATAGCCCTTCTCCAGACTATTCCTGAAGGACAGTGGGTAAGGGAAATGTTCTCAGTGGGCACAACTTTAGGCAGTACCCCGGGTTGTACACTTTGCTGAAAAGGAGAAATGCACAGATATGCAATTATATGCCAATTTCAGTGGTTTGGCTGGAAGACCAGGGACTTGGAAAATCCATTTGGAAACTTGGTGACATAGAAATTTGGGGGGGAGGTATGTGCATAGAATTCTCTGAGAACATAAGGATATTTGTGTCCCATGTGAATGCTCACCAAAGGGTGACCTCAGAAGAGAAGGATTTTAAGAATCAGGCGGCTAGGATGACCATTCTGTAGCTATCAGTCAGCCTGTTTCCCCGCGCCTCCCGCCCCGCCCCCCGCCCCAGCCATTGCCCAGTGGGCTCAGGAACAAAGTGGCAGGAATGGATGTTATGCATGAGCTCAGCAGCACAGACTTCCATTCACCGAAGCTGAGCTGGCCGTGCCCACTGCTGAGTGCCCAGCCTGCAGAGACCAATGCTGCGCTCTGATATGGCACCATTCCCCGGGGTGATCAGCTAGCTGGCATGTTGATGACACTGGACCACTTCCATCACGGTAGGGCGCAGCATTCATCTTTTTTGAAATAGATACTTACTGTGGATATTGATTTGTCTTCTTTGCATGCAATGCTTTTG
Organism: Leptonychotes weddellii; assembly: GCF_054177405.1. Taxonomy (NCBI): domain Eukaryota; kingdom Metazoa; phylum Chordata; class Mammalia; order Carnivora; family Phocidae; genus Leptonychotes; species Leptonychotes weddellii. Next base: position 115,958,687 of record NC_138376.1, read on the forward strand.
CCAAAACTACCATCCATAGACTTCAATAATTCCTTATCCACCCTCCCTCTGTTCCCTACCCTGTTGCTTCTGATCAAGGAACTCACTTCCCAAGAAAGGAAATGTGGCAATGGGCCCATGCTCACGGACTTTCCTGGCCTTACTATGTTCTCCGCCCTTCTGAAGCTGCTGGCTTGACAGACTGGGAGAATGGCCTTCAGAAAACTCAGGGCCAGTGCCAGCTAGGCAGTAATACCTTACAGGGCTGAGGCGAGGTCCTCCAGAAAGAAGGCTGTATATGCTGTGGGACCTGCTCCTCTCCCTGGGATTAAACCCTGGGCCCTCTCCTCTTAGCTCCTGGATGGACTCCTCTTCCAGGTGGCACTTCACATGGAGCCTTTGCGGCTCTCGCCCAAATGGGAGTAATGTCCGCCACAGGTGTGCCTGCCCTCCCCCGCCCCCAAGGAATCTGTGCCAAGTCAAGCTGACTTCTCTAAAACCCTCCAGCATCAAGAAGTCTTAGACCTTGCTTCCCACCAGGCAGGCACTCTCTCCTTGTCCTGTCCCCCGGCTCCCAGCTCCTGGCAGTACTTTTTCAACCAAGTTGCCTCTTTTCCATCTGCGTCTTTGCCCAGGGACCGACAGTCACCCAACAAACGACCCGAGGCAGAAGGGAGCCTGGGAGGACTGAGGAGACGGCGGTGGCTGCGCCCAGCAACGGGGTTCTCTAACCAATCCCATTCAGCCCGGTCTTAACCCCTGCCGCCCACCCCGCTCCGCGTTTTAACCTAACCGCTTCCCGGCAGGAGTGTGGTAGACCATTTCCCCAGAAATTTTACGGGTAGTCCCCAAACCTTGTCCTCGCCCACTCTGGGAGGCGCCCCAGCGCCAAACCACCAGCTAACTCTGGCCAGGCCGTATTTCCTGAAATATTTCAATCTTCTCTCTTGCCCATTTTCCCTTCTTCACCCCATTCTCCTGGCCACCCTGTCTTTTCTGTCTTCATTCCCACTTTCCAAATCATCCCTTCTCGTGGTCAGAAAGTATAAACTTCCAGTTATAAAATTAAGTCATGGGATGTAATGTATAACATGGTGCATAAATATAGTTAATAATATATAAATATTGACTTGTACACTTCAAAAAATATGTTATATGTCAGTAGTATCTCAATAAAAAGCTTTAAAGGAAAATGAAAAGAAGGGATGATTCTTTTTTTGGTGGTGGAGGGGTGGGATGATACATTCTATGCCTTCTGTTATGGGTTGAATTGTGTTCCCCCAAAACTTATGCTGAAGTCCTAACTCCTGGTCTTGAGAATGTGATTTTATTTGGAAATAGGGTCTTCTTTTTTTAAGATTTTATTTATTTATTTGAGAGAGAGAGAGAGAACGAGTGGTGGGGTAGGGGCACAGGGAGAGGGAGAAGCAGGATCCCCGCTTGATCAGGGAGCCTGATGCGGGGCTCGATCCCAGGACCCTGGTATCAGGACCTGAGCTGAAGGCAGATGCTTAACCGTCTGAGCCACCCAGGCGCCCCTGGAAATAGGGTCTTTGCAGCTGTATCCACATGAAGAGGAGGTCCTTCAGGTGAAACATCATCCAGTATGACTGCTGTGCTGGTAAGAACGGACCAGAGACAAACAGTGAGGAGGTCAGTGCAGACACAGAGGCAGGGAGGGAAGCCGGCCCTGTGACAACGGAGACAGAGATCAGAGTGTAGCTGCCCGAGCCAAGGAATGCCAAGCATGGCAGGCAACATCCAGATGTCGATGCCTTGCTCTCAATCTTCTAGCCTTCAGAACTGGAAGAGAAGAAAATCGTGTTTTGTATTATTTTTTCTTTTCGAAGTTATTTTTTATTGAGATATAATTGACATACAACATTATATTAGTTTCAGTGTACAACGTGATGGTGGGATATTTGTATATATTGTGAAATGGTCACCACAATAAGTCTAGTTTTAAGATCCACTCTCTCAATAACTTTGAAATATACAATACCGTTAACTACAGTGAGCATGCTGTACATTATGTCCACATGACTTTTTTATTTTACAATTGGAAGCTTTTGGCCATAAGAAGGGGATGATACTGATGGTAGAAATGAAGATGGAAAAGATAGGGTGGTCAGGACAATGGGTTGAAGAGGAGCAGACCGGCAGAATGAGAAAGGATTGAACTATTTCAGGAAATACGGCGGGGGGCGGGTCCTAGGGCGGAGTCAACCCTGTTCCGACAAATGTTCTGAAGCAGCGACGTAGAGCAGTTTTGCGGTGCCGGACTGCGGGAATGGCGTGGACTGGGGGCTCCAGCTTCAGTCTTGGCCTCCTGCTCTTGTTTTTCCTGCCAGTTCGTCCTACAGCAGGCTGCAGCCATGAGTTCAGAGGTGGAACCTGGGGGTAGGAGCGGGGTGTTCGGGAGTGACCAATAAGACCCGGGAGGGGAAACGGTGTCCCCGGAGCGGTTCTGGAGCCTTCTCGCCCCATGGTGCTGAGTCCCCCTCCTCAATTCTTCTCTGCGGGCTGCTTTCTGCCTGGAGGGTGTCTGGGCGGTTGTGGGTGGGGTCGCCTGGGCCAGGAGAGGGACTGAAAACTGGCAGCTTCTGGGCGCCTGGGTGGCTCAGTCGGTTAAGCGCGGGGCCTCTTGGTTTGGGCTCAGGTCATGATCTCAGGATCCTGAGATGGAGTCTTACCTCGGGCTCTGTGCTCAGTTTGAGCCCTGTTTGAGATTCTCTCTCTCCCTCTCCCTCGGCCCCTCCCCTTCGCACTCTCTCTCTCTAAAATAAATAAATAAATCTTAAAAAAAACAAAAAACAAAAAACAGGAAACTTCTTCAGAAGGTTCGGCCCGGCGCTGGGGGAGGGGAGCACAGCGGAGGGAGAGACTGTCCCGGCGGGAAATCTGTGGTCCTCCCCAGCTCCCGCCGCCTCCCCTTCTCTCCGAGCGGGAACCCAAGCCGCTGAGCCCCGGGCTCTGGGCAGAACTCAGGGGCTTCCGCAGGGAGGGGACGGCCAGACAACCCCGTGCCTCTAAGTCTCTTACACTGCTGTCCTGCATGAGTCACACGGCCGTCGACCGGGCCAATTGTGTATGTTGGACTTGCCGGTACACCCGGCCGTGTATTACCCGCCCCCCCCCGCCCCCCGCCCGCCCCGGGACGCCAGGCGCTCCGTCGCCTGCCGCACCCCAGCACCTGCCAGCTCAGGGTGGGCAGCTCTGATATCCTATGGCCAGAGACCTCCTCAGTCCGGGTCCCTCGACCATACATGCCCCCAGCTTCTTCTACACCGTGTAACTTTCCAGGCTGTGAGTGGCATTGCCTCTCTCAAACACTACGGCTCTCTTCCTGATAGTGCAGTCAGGATGTCACAAGGGCACATAGCTCGTTTTCCTACAGTACTCTGTGGCCCAAGGAGCTGGTCCAGCCTCACACATTCATCCCGAATTTCTATGGCTGCTTGCCTGCGACAACAGCACGTTGAGTAGGTACGACGGAGACCTATACAATATTTAATATATGCAGAGAATCTTGCACCAGACTGGCATTTCGATGAAAATAGAACAGGGTTCATTCACATCCTTGCATCCTGAGAGAGGTTTTAAGGTTGGTACTCATCTGTCGTTGCATCCAGGATAAGATACTCTTTTAACATTGTATTTGGAGAAAAGAGAAGACAGTGTGAGAATATTGTACTTGAATTTCCCTGCCCCCTAGCCCCCAACCCACTAGTAATTCAACTACAAA